>NC_134953.1:82826495-83131495 GCF_965638725.1 Aptenodytes patagonicus | reverse complement strand
CTCCTCTCCTGCACCCTCAGAGATACTTCCTCTATACTCTGAAACACTTCTAGCAGCCAGCCTTGTTCTTCCCACCACGTGCAATACTCCGACAACATCACACTAAAATCCCAACATTCTGAATGACCAGTTGAGCTAGTCACAGACATAAAAATAACATCACTTGAGTCTTCCTAAACAGTAACTGCCACAATTAATTATATTAAATGAATTCATAATGTCAGCACAAATTTAATTTACTTTGTTGTTTTTTCCTGGACTCAGACTGTGATCTGTGAACTGCCAGATAAGAGGAAAAATGGGAAGCAAAAACTAATCAAGCCTTTCAGATTAATTCAGTGCATTTTGAATGTTGTTTGTATAATTTTAGCTAAATCATAATTTTCATGCAATCTGTGGTCAGTCCCAATACAAAAATAAATGGTCATGTGGGTCACTGTTTGAATACAGTTTGTAAATTAATTCCTCAGTGTCAATGAGATACATGATATCTGGAACTACTCTTGTGAGATAAGCTTCACTTTTATGATACTCTTAGGTGGGTGAAAAATCTACTTAGATTTTGACAGTCTTTATAAACCCTGGTTGACTAATCAACATTTGCACATTACAGAATATTTTGTCCCACTTTTTGTGTTTGTATTATCTTTTTTGAATGACTACTGAGAGAACAAAACAGTAATTAAAATCTGGACAATATCTACAAAAATGTCTTTTAAAAAATTATTTGTTTAACTGATTAAACCCCTTTGAAAAAAGCGATCAAATGCTAGATTGCTGTACACAGTGAAAACATAGCTTGCTCACTTTTCAAAAGGGTACATTCAGCTAAATATAGAGCTTAGCCTTTAGACCATCTCTGTTACAGCTGTCTGTGCTTGATGGCGAGAATTACAGGGCAATAGTGGTAAGTGACCACTGCCCTTAGCTTCTTTTGAATTTGGTGTGAAGATGGGCAACTAAATCCCCTTCCAGAGTCAGGGAATGTTGTGTATTAACAGGTGCTGTCGCGTAAGGAACAAATATAACCACAGTTTTCCATTTGCAACCCAGCTTGTTGTTTTTCCCATCTGTATTTGTTTCAGATTTGGTTTGGTAACACTGCTTTTATCTGTGCTGCAGTTTTCTCTAGTCACAAGGGGAAGAGAAAACAAGGTGAGAAAAAACATAAAACCTCTAGAACATTTTTTGCTATTTAGAACCATAAAAGAGTGAGGCTATTTTATAGTGTTTACTCCTTATTAAATATTTTAACAATTACTATACTTTGAAGGAGCTCTGCAACTTAAAGCTACTTTAAGTATGGTAAATGCTATTAACTTTAACATCATAAAAAGCTAAAGGGCAACCTCTTTTCTTTGCAAAAAGGGGTTTGACTCAGGGTACAGAATCTAGGAGGCAGGGCCAGATTTCGCTGGCAGAGCTAATCCATAGCGAGGACTGTTGCTCAAATCTTGTGATTGCCCCTGTCAGGCATACGATCCTTGTGCTAGCTGTTAGATATGCAGCTATTAATGGCTAAAGCTAGCAGGAGACTTGTAAGACCCAGGCAGAGGGGTAGGCAAAGTTTTCTTCTTTTTGCTAACTCAGTAGATAACTTGCACTGATCTTAACCTAATGCCTTTCTTCCCCATCTACCATAGCTTGATACTCGACAAGTCAAGCACAAAGATGTCAAACTTAGCAACTGGCTTTCCACCACAAAACTACAGCATTTCCTAACAGATATCGCTGTAAGTGGAGGCAGGGTTTGTCCCTCAAGAGATACTTCTGAGTAAGTAATAACATCACTGTTTTTATCTGTGAGTATAAACACTGTTTTTTGTCTCTTAATGACTGTTTCTGTTTCACTGCTACTTCCCACTGGGAAGTTGACTGCTAACATAATTAGCAGATGATTGCACGGGGGAGGCTGAAATCTGTAACAGCTGTTTTAAGGCATTCTGTACCAAAACTTCTCTGCTGCAGAACATCTACAGTTTTTGAGTGGCATTCTCTCCAATGACACAGAGATTATGGGACCATGGTGTGCAGGCCTCTGGAAAGGACTTAACTTGCTCATTTACTTGAAAAAATATGAAGAATCCACTTTTAAAGCATTTAGTGGATTAGTACAAGTACTTGGGCATAGTGTATGTATCAGAATTCAGTACAAAAGATCACCGTTAATTGCGAAGTCTAGAAACTGAATGTGTAACACTGAAATGGCTGGCAGATTTATTTTACAATAAAAGTATTTTGAAGCTTCAGACATTTCTGATGGTCCAAGTGATCTATTTCTTTGTTACAGGATAAAAGGGAGACAATATGAATCAATGAACCATTTGTTATAGAAGAGTCACTCTGAGAGTAATGCATAGTGCAGCACAGACGTTTACTGTTATAAAATACATAATCATAATCATTGGCTGTGATAGAATAATAATTATAAAATTAAGAGAGAAACCATTTGGGAAAGAACTGCTTCAGTTCCCCATGGAGTATTACAGTGTCTGCCAGATGTAAAGTAGCATGTATCAAGTTCTAGATGGAAAAATAAGAGCTTTAGAGTAATAAGTGTATAATTAAGTAATGATTGAAGTACCAAGCACGTTTACAAACTGTGCATCATGTTGTCCCAGAGGAGGAAGACTACTTGATCTGTGGGAGTTTTTAAGCTGAGACGCTTAAACCTCTTCTGCACTAAAAAACTTTTGCTGGGGCATACCACCAAAGTCTTTCTTGGACAGATACAGTTATAACAGCACTGAAGTGTTCCTCTTCTCTTTTCATGTCCTTCCCCCAATTCCAGTGTGTGCTAGTTTAAGTGGAATATAGAAACAATGCATTTTTGCTTCCATTGTTGTTGCAAGAATGATGCTAAAACAGAAATTAGCATGAGGCTGACAGAAATGCCTTCTACAAAGCATTACTTCCTCTTCCTTCCACACAAGTAAATTGATTCCCTCTTTTATCTATAATAGGGACCCAATCCTAAGATAATTTAGAAGGAAGGTGAGTACGGAGATATATTAACAGTTTACTTAGATGGGACTGTACTCCTAAACCTTCCACAAAAGTGTAAACTCGGACCTCTCGGTGTGGCCGATTCAGTGGTTTTACAAATGTTAATATTTTTCTTTAATACTTTTTTAATTTAGGTGGGTTTTCACAGTGAGAAAGGGCTTGGCCTGTACATGCAGCAATTTTTTTCAGGATTTAGGGCAACTCCAACTTTCCAACTACTACTGTGCAGAGTCTCACTGCAGATATGAAAACACTTGCTCTCTTACTGAATTAGACCATTAAGAACTTGAGTAGTTTCAATCAAAATCAAGCTTTTAAAATAGAATTTAGGCTTTTAAATCACTTTATTTATCTTGAAAATGTACTTAAAAGGACAAATCAAGATAAATTTGGCAATATTTGCTTAAGTCCTTTTATTTTGTAGCTGCTGTTAAATGGAAGAACTCGTAAAAGTTAACACGTTTTCTAAAATGAGGAGGCCAAATTGACTAAAGTATTTCTTGAAGGAAAGAGGAGGATTATTTTGAAGAAACCATAATAGAATTTTCTTTTGAGCAAGTTATAATAGATTTTTTGTGCAAGTTGAATCTAGACTCAGATATTTTAAATCACTTGATTCAGAAATGTGTGGGCTTTTTATCCTCTTTTAGCTTAACAGTCTCAGGTAATTTCCAAAAGGAAAGGCAAAGGGAGGGCTTTACTCACTAATTCACACAGTGACAAATGACTGTTAAGGTGTCTTCTGAGATTTACAGTAGGGAGTTGTTCCTTGAAAGTCACCAGTCAACATGACAGCCAGTAGTATACAATTGTCCAAGTGATGTGTGGAGGTGTTCTGTATTATCTGAATCTCTTTCCTTTCCAGATAGGTGGTAATGTTCATTTATGCAGTAAGCACATCAGAAGGGAAAGCTGATTTTAATTTAATCCTCTAAGTATCCAATGTACAAACAGTTCTTGCACAAAGGTAAAATTTAGCTCTATAGTTTCATCATGAAAGTATATACTGTAGCAAAATGACTCAAATTTTCATCTCAATACAGGAGCAGGATTTGAAATGTATTTCCAGTACCAGTTAATGTGTCTATATTGACATTGGAATTGGTGTGTTCCAATACCAGTTATGTGTATACATATATACAGAAAAGTAAAAAATTACAGAATTGGAAAATGTAAATTTTTGTTCCATGACTGTGAAATTGTAAACACTTATTGCAGCAGCATATAGAAAAGTTATGAAATCTGATGCTTTGAGGGTAGAGGTTGGAAAATATATTGGGTTTCTATGTTCATTTTTTGTTCTTTCCATTCCATTTGTTGTGTGTGGTTTTGAAGTGGCACAGTAATAGTGATTTCTTCCTAGAACGTATTAGCTCTGTATACAATGCTAAACTTCAACAGGCAGTAGAGTGAAATAGTAGTATCAAATAGATATTTATGATTGTCGAATGACTTGTTCATATGGCAGACTGTATTAATTCAGCAATTCAATGCTGGAATTTGTACTTCATGGTCTCTTAATTAATATTGCTAGAAATATTCAGCATTGATAAAATTTACCTTGGTGTGCAAGGTCCAAAGAAAGCCCAACATACTGCTTAATCTTACCTAAACCCAAAGGGACTTAAAGCGTAAAAGGTATATAAACCAAAAAATACTATACACATTTTATGAAGTCAATAAAATTAATCTCACTCTGCATATTTTAAAAACATCCATATGTTTCTTTCTCTTCGTCTTTCTCTAAAATGTTGTGGGAAAAGAATTATTCCAATAAATCCAAGTTCTTTAACAGCAAGTATTTTTTTCTTCCTTTTTTAAGGACTCTCAGACAAAATACAGTTATTGCCTATGTATAAGGGCTATACTGCATATTTCAGGAAGGAAAGCACCAAGCATAAGCAGGTCTGTGCTTTACAAATGGATCTCTCTGCAACACAGTCCACAATATAGGCATAATCTGAATGTGTAACTGCGCAGGAAATACCAGAGACCAGAAAGAGAGGAACTAGCAGCACAAATGGGAGAAGCAGCATGTAATGTTAAAATGTAGAGGTTACCTTCACAATAAAATGATTTTGACCCTTTCAAGGGTCAGAAGTATGATTCTAAAGCTTTCTGTTTATCCTTTTTTTATTCAGGTTAGAAAAGAAGTTGGGGATGTTACTATTCTAATCAATAATGCTGGCATACTGCTTGCGAAAAAGTTTTGTGACATACCAGATGCAGATTTTGAAAAGACCTTAAGAGTCAACTTCCTCTCTCAAGTCTGGGTAATGTATTTTTTTCTCTCCTGGGTGACCGAAAGGTACAGGCAAGTATTTCAGTGTGAGAATCACCATGGTGGCACCTACCTGGGGAACACAATTTGGAATAGGGATGGGAAGGGCCTTGAATGGGGAAAGATACATTTTTTTTAATCATCCTATAGTTGGAGACACATCAAATTGACAGTCTCCCCACTATGTCTCAGTAATGTTAATATAAACCTGCCTGGGCACTCTGGTAAATCAAAAGTTTGTGCAACTGTATCGTGAAACTGCTGTGGCTGAAGTTAGTGCTGACATGATGGCATGTGACTTTCCTGCTCCTGATATTTGCCGGCATCAGAAGGCTTTGTCTAATAGACTTGTAGCATTTGGGGAGGTACAACCATGGTTTAGTGGTGGACTTGGCAGCGTTAGGTTTACGGTTGGACTCGATGATCTTAAAGGTCTTTTCCAACCTAAATGATTCTATGATTCTATGATTCTCTCTGGGTACATCTTTAAGTAAGTTAAACTTGCCCAGGCACATTCCTAGGCACTGACATTAAATGGCACAAAACAGCCTACATATGTATCAGAAAACTGTTTCAGCTTCCCAAATTGGGTGAGTCCCTGCAACTTGTCTGCTCGGAGTGTTTCCTTGGACACTCAAACTGCCAAATCATTCCTGGGCACTGCAGTGTTCAAGACAGTTTTAGCTAGCTGGCTATGGCCAAAACATGCAAAGAAAAATTTGAACAGTTCACTAGTATAGGCAGTCATGCTTCAATGGTGGGAAACATTCCTGGCTTGCTTGAATTTACTAAAACAAATTCAGCTTTTATATCTTTTTAAGCTTCTAAAAAACGGACTCTACATCTGTACATAAATGGTTTAAGAAATGTAAGGTAAATAGTGCTCTGCAAGATGCTCAAGCACTGAATTTATGTGACTGACCTTACTAAAAAAGCTGTGATATCAACAGAATGTAAATGCTTTTTTATTTTTAACTTAGAATTCTTTTTTTATATCTCTATTATCCTGTGGTTTGGCTATTTTGAAGTACATTGTAACTATATATGTACACAAGAAAACATTTTTTTGTGAATAACCTCTTCATTGTATCTTTCCAAAGCTTACATGGGAACCTAAAATAAATATCCTCTTTTCTCCTCTCCTCTGAAGCAAATTATTTACCAGCTTTAAACATGCCAGGTCTTCACTAGGTAGGATATTTTCTACTTTTGTTTGTGTTGCTCTTCAACACAGCTGGTAAGACTAAGGATTGATGATCAGTAGGTTTATGAAATGTTTTATTACATAATTTACTGTTACAATCACAATTCAGTAAAACCTCACTGAATTAACAGGTGAATAACTTGTGTTAATCACCGAGTTCCCCCTTTATTTCTGCTCCCTTCCCCAGCAGCCAAACTGAAAGACAAATTGCATTGATGGTCAAGAAACATCTCAGAATATCCAGCAAATCAAAACAGTTTATTCCATTTTAGATACTTTCAATAATGAAAGCAAAATGTGAGATTCACAAAGGGATATTAGCGATATTTACAAAATTAGTGAAAAAGTCAATGACTCAATCTTCTCTTTACCCTCAGCCCAGTGACTGGGATACTGACACGGCCAGACGAAACCTGGTACGCTACCCTACCTGCCACAGAAATCACCCACTTGACACACACACATGCTCTAGTTACAGGGCTGATCTTTTACATGCTGTCCTGTGGGAGTTTTTCAGATTGATCCAGGCAATATTTAAATATTTTATACAGTGACAGGAAAACAGGTGAGTTTTTACTCAGCGTTATCTCTCTGAGTGAATGAATATTTAACCATTCCATATAAAATGTGTGTACTGTAAGCATCAAACTTCATCTCCACAGTTTTCAAAGGGAACCAGGTCCTTTGAAAATCTAGCCCTTCAAAAAACCAAAACTGGTTTTAACATCCTAATTTTTTTCAGGAAAAAAAAATCGCTCAGCAAATTCAAGAATGTTAATAAATTACTCAAAATAGTTTATTTACTGAACAAATGCATTTGCCAAAGATTCACCATGTTCTTCTGCACACAGCAAGTTCTTTTATGAAAAATAATTCGCAATCCAATATGACAGCCCAGAACCCATCTGTTACTGAAGCCAACTGCAAGGTTGGTTAGGAATCTAAGCTATGCAAGTAAAATTATTTTTCTGGGAGAGAAATACAAAAGCAGTGAGATGGATGTTACTGTATTCAATAAGTATAGGTAAGAAATGGACCACGAGCTAGACACCAAAAAAAGAAAAGAAGCCTGAGGGAAGCTCCACCATAGAAGTCCTTGAGAAAAAATGAAGACTAGAAATCTGTCTCCAAAGAGGTACAGATCTAAGAACAAAATTCCTGAATCAGAGTCCGATTACATTCAGCTAAGCATTTTAGCATGTGTGCATTTTATAAATGAACAGGATCATTTAAAAGAAATAGCTGATCAAACTCTCCTCCTAAAGAAACATAACCAGTAAGGTTTCAAAATTGGGTACTATGCTTATGTCAGAAATATATCTTTCAGCAAAAAAGAGGAGAGGTCTATATCATTTCAATCATATTTATTATTAAATACTACCATATGACTTACTGGCAAACTATACTATCAAAACTGTGATCTGGTGACACATAATCCTGGGTTTGTGGCAGATGAGAGAAATAATTCCATCTCCTCTCCACTCTGAAGAATCAACAAGCATCTGAAAACACAGAGATGGAACATATGCCTCCCAGCCAGCAAAATGTGAGCATCTTTCCAGAAAGGGCAGAATGGAAGGAGAAAAGAGAGAACTCAAGGTTGAATAGACTGGGAAGATCAAAAAGGGAATGGGACTAAGACAGAAGACAAAGAGTTCAGCTGGTAACAGACCTGAAGTTCACAAACCACACAGATGGAAAACCCTTGATATAAATCAGACTGCTGGAGTTGAAAGCAAGTGGAAGTAAGAAGTTGCAGTGAACTGGAAATATGCAGAAAATTATTTCCAGCATCTCAGCAAAGGGCCAATAACCTCCTAAAATGAACTATCTTGATCACTTGCCATTGTGTAGCCATACTATAAGGCTACTTAAACTGTATTTTAGTGTTCAGATATTCCATTCATAGTTAATGTCCATTCAACTGAAGGGGGTACAAGCAACACCTTTGGCAATATCTATATTGCACACTAATTAGAACAGAATACAAAAGATGTGCTTCACCAAAACCAAACTTGAACCACTTACGTAAGGGTGCGAGGAAGAGACAAAAAAGCAAACAATTAAAAATAAGACATACTTGTGTAATACTAATCATTACTAACTAATAAGCAATTGATCTCAGGGTCCCCAAAGGTCTGTAGTCTTTCTCATTAAGTATTTCCTGCAAGTATGTCTAATATACTAAATATTCCATTTGACAATATTTCTATGCAGAATATGTATGCTTTTTCTGTAATGGATAGTAGCAAAATACCAGCAACATGGGATTGGATTAATATTTCAGTATTAAAAGTGATATCCTCCAGTACAGAAAAACAAGAATCTGGACAGAACCCTATTGTAAGGTGGACAAACAAAAAACAATACTCAAGATTTTTTACGAATTGACTTTGTTCAGTTAATGGAAAGCTAGTATCAAAAGAGACTGCTATGGTAACTTGCAGAGCTGGAGGAGAGAGTGCTGCTATCACAGCCTCATGTAAAGCACAATCCTGATTGCACAGCCTTCCTGCCACAGTGCAGCTGTGTCCAGCCTCAGCACAGGACAATACTTCAAGGTCTAGAAAGCCATTTCCACTAGGCATTTTCAGCCCTGGGTTTATATTTTGTATTTCAGATGTGCCAGAGGTCTTTCTTGTAATGCTTGTATGAATATTAATGAAATAATGAAAAGTAACTATTCATTTTCCACTAGTCCTTTGCTACAATTTTCCAACAATAATCATGCTCTATAATACTGTTATGCTGTAATTCTGCTGTCAATATTTTTTTAAGGATTATTTATTTTCATTTTGTTAAGTGCACATAGACTTGAAATAGACATTTCTGTAGCTAAACGGATGCTATGGTTTGTGCAGTTGCTTACACACTATTTCCTATTTGAGACTAGATCATGCTTCTTCCATAGAAGGTAACTTTATAAAGTTCAAGTCAAACAACTAGTATCAGGGAAGTGCTTGACAGAAGTTTAAACTAGAGCTGCCAAAAGTGTTAAGCCACAGAGCAGTCCAAAAAGGTGTATAGAGAAGATTTGTTTATTTTAGCCATCAAAACCATAGATAAATAAATAAAGTTGATAAAATAAGAAAGGTTGCGGGTTGTTTTCCTATGCCAGTAGAAAATAAAATATATGTATAACATGCTGAGATCTACATTTTCTAAAATCTCAAAGAATACTGCGATCAGAAGTTATGAATACAGGATAGAATCATAGAATCGTAGAATCATTAAGGATGGAAAGGACCTCTAAGATCATCGAGTCCAACCATCGACCCAACACCACCAGGCCCACTAAACCATGTCCCTAAGTGCCTCATCTACTCGTCTTTTAAATACTTCCAGGGATGGTGACTCAACCACTTCCCTGGGCAGCCTGTTCCAATGTTTAACCACTCTTTCAGTAAAGAAATTTTTCCTTACATCCAATCTAAACCTCCCCTGGCGCAACTTGAGGCCATTTCCTCTCGTCCTATTGCTAGTTACTTGGGAGAAGAGACCAACACCCACCTCGCTACAACCTCCTTTCAGGTAGCTGTAGAGCGCGGTAAGGTCTCCCCTGAGCCTCCTCTTCTCCAGGCTAAACAACTCCAGTTCCCTCAGCCGCTCCTCATAAGACTTGTTCTCCAGACCCCTCACCAGCCTCGTTGCCCTTCTCTGGACACACTCCAGCACCTCGACGTCCTTCTTGTAGTGAGGGGCCCAAAACTGAACACAGTATTCGAGGTGCAGCCTCACCAGTGCCGAGTACAGGGGCACAATCACTTCCCTACTCCTGCTGGCCACACTATTTCTGATACAGGCCAGGGTGCCATTGGCCTTCTTGGCCGCCTGGGCACACTGCCGGCTCATGTTCAGCCGGCTGTCGACCAACACCCCCAGGTCCTTTTCCGACAGGCAGCTTTCCAGCCACTCTTCCCCAAGCCTGTAGTGCTGCATGGGGTTGTTGTGGCCAAAGTGCAGGACCCGGCACTTGGCCTTGTTGAATCTCGTACAGTTGGCCTTGGCCCATCGATCCAGCCTGTCCAGGTCCCTCTGCAGAGCCTTCCTACCCTCGAGCAGATCAACGCTTCCGCCCAACTTGGCGTCATCTGCAATATACTTATGGTTTAAGTTTTTTTTAAACTATAAAACCATGCTTTGATAAACATAGAATCATAGAATAGTTTGGGTTGGAAGGGACCTCTCAAGATCATCTAGTCCAACCCCCTTGCCGTGGGCAGGGACATCTTCAACTAGACCAGGATGCTCAGAGCCCCGTCCAACCTGGCCTGGAATGTTTCCAGGGATGGGGCATCCACCACCTCTCTGGGCAACCTGTGCCAGCATTTCACCACCCTCAGCGTAAAAAATGTCTTTCTTCTATCTAGTCTAAATCTACCCCCCTTTAGTTGGAAGCCATTCCCCCTTGTCCTGCCGCAACAGGCCCTGCTAAAAAGTTCGCCGCCATCTTTTTTATAAGCCCCCTTTAAGCACTGATAGGCTGCAAGAAGGTCTCCCTGAAGCCTTCTCTTCTCTAGGCTGACCAACCCCAACTCTCTCAGCCTGTCTTCGTAGGAGAGGTGTTCCATCCCCCTGATCATTTTTGTGGCCCTCCTCTGGACCCGCTCCAACAGGTCTGTGTCTTTCCCATGCTGAGGGCTCCAGAGCTGGACGCAGTACTCCAGGTGGGGTCTCACCAGAGCAGAGTAGAGGGGCAGAATCACCTCCCTCGACCTGCTGGCCACGCTTCTTTCGATGCAGCCCAGGATACGGTTGGCCTTCTGGGCTGCGAGCGCATATTGCTGGCACATGTCCAGCTCTCCATCCACCAGTACCCCCAAGTCCTTCTCAGCAGGGCTGCTCTCAATCCTTTCATCCCCCAGCCTGTAGTGATACCAGGGGTTGCCCCAACCCAGGTGCAGGACCTTGCACTTGGCCTTGTTAAACCTCATGAGGTTCACACGGGCCCACTTCTCCAGCTTGTCCAGGTCCCTCTGGATGGCATCCCATCCCTCTGGCGTGTCGACCGCACCACTCAGCTTGGTGTCATCTGCAAGCTTGCTGAGGGTGCACCTGATCTCACTATGTCATTGATGAAGATATTAAACAGTACCGGTCCCAATACGGACCCCTGCGGGACGCCACTCGTCACCAGTCTCCATCTGGACATTGAGCTGTTGACCACTACCCTCTGGATGTGACCATCTAACCAATTCCTCACCCACCGGACAGTCCACCCATCAAATCCATACCTCTCCAGTTTAGAGAGAAGGATGTTGTGGGGGACTGTGTCAAAGGCCTTACAGAGGTCCAGATAGACGACATCTGTAGCCCATATTCTTTAACTCTCCATTATGTAGTTACAATGCTGTAATTTCCAACCAACAGCATTCATTTTTTGTGACTATCTTGTCATTCACCATTTCAGAACTGTCTGAATGAACATAATTTGTTTAATTTCTTCAACGTATAGCATATTCTCCTAAACAAAGGCAATAATTAGTTACATATCTGCATGATCTTGTGATTACCAATCAAGAGAATCCACGTTTCTTTAGGAAAGTGGCTAAAATCTAAACAGTGTAGATCAGCATTAAAATCAAAGCTTCTGACTGCTGAGTTAAAGACTCATTCTGACAATGTAAATATATTGAATTAAAATTGATCCAATATGCTGTTATATATTACCAGACAATTTTGCTTTTCTGTCATTTAACCACAATAAATTGTTACTACAAAGTGGATCTCACACATAATTTTCCAAGATGGGATCGTGTCACAGCCTATTGACACACCAGGTTGTACAGTCAGATAGAGTGGCATGATGCTGTTTGGTGTTCATGAATACTGTTCATTTAGCATTTTGAAATTAAACACACATTTCTGGTTTGTTTGTTTCTTTTAATATAAGGGTTTTTTTTCTTTTAAAGACATTATTTGACTTGAGACAAACAAATACCTTTTTCTATTGGTTTGTAATTAAAGATGCTGACAGTCCTTGACATAATTCATAAAGGAATAAATTAACGGTAGTTACATACAAGCCCAGGATCCTAGCATGAAAAGAAACTGCATGTAAAGAAGCATGCATATTGGACAATAAAAGCATGCAGTGACGCCGGCAGTTAGCCTTTCGTCAAGCGGCAAAAGCGTATATTGTCTGGGGTTTCCCCTCAGTGCATGTTACCATCCAGAGACGGTATCGTACCTGTCCTACTCTTCCTCCTACCGTACGGAAGAGACAGGTACTGCCCTTCTGCAGAGGCGGTAGTGCCCCGAAGGCTGCGGGCTGCCCAGTGCCTTGGTGAGGGGCGCCGGCCCCGACTCGCCCCCGGCTGCGGGGCGGGGCACCCCAGTCCCCCGGCGGCCGTCGCATCCCTTTCCCGGGAAAGTTTTTCACCGGGGCTGGCCTCCTGCGGGCGGTGCGTGCCTTCACGGCGCGCCGATCTGCCAGCAGCAGGGCCGCGCGGTGCCCGGGCAGCGCGCTCCACCGCCACCCCGACCCTCCGCAGGGCCCGCGCCGCCGGGCCGCCCCTCTCAGGCGGGCTGGCGGAGGGGCGGGGGGCGCCGCCCGCGGAGCACGCCCCCCCCGCTCCCTCTCGAGCTGTGACCGCGACCCGCCGCGCCCGCGGACTGCGCACTCACCTGTCGTCGCTCTGCCAGCCCTGGTCGCCCAGCAGCAAGTCCCGAAACCGGTACCGCGGGGGGAGCGGGGGCACCTCGCTGTCCAGGTCCACCATCCTGCCCGGAGGAGGGGAACACCCGCCGCCGCTCCCCTGCGGAGAGGCAGTCACCCCCCACCCACCAAGACGGGCGGGGGGGAAGCGCTCAGCGACGCAGGAGGGGCCGGGGGAGGGGAGCGGCGCGGAGCAGGTTATCCCCCAGGCGAGTGCGGGGGCTGCGCACACAAATGCGGCGGGAGGGCTCTCTCCCGGCGGCTGAGGGGAGTGGCGGGACCAGCTCGCGCCCCGGGGCGCGAATGGCGGTTAACAGACCCCGGGTTGAAAGTTCCGCCTCGCGCCGCGGGGGGCCCCTCGCGGCCCGCCCTAGAGGGAGGCAGGTGCCGGCGGGTGGCGGTGGGGCGGCCTCGGCGGCGCGCGCCTGCCTGCCCGCCCACCCCGCGGCAACGCGAACGCGCGCGCACCGCCCGCCGGCTGCTGCGGTTGACAACAAAGAGCTGTCCACCGCCATGCAAACGTTGTTTGGAGCCGCCGCTGACAGGCGAACCAATGGGTTGGGGCGCTCATTAGCATACTCCAGTGACGGCGCGGGAACCTCTGCCTGCCGACCAACGGAAGGCCCCTCATTAGCGTACAGGGCAGGCGGTTTCTCGCTCCTCGGGGCGGGTGCGGGCCCTGAGGGAGCCGGGCCCGGCAGGGACCGCAGCTTCGCGCCGCCGCGGGGGCGCCCCGGCTCCTGCCACGCTTCGGCCGCGACGCGCCGGCTGGAGCGCCTCGTTGCTCCACAGGCCCGCCGGCGTGGCGAGCTGAGTGAGGCGGGCGGGTGGGAGGAGAGGGGCGCGCCTGTCTCCTCGGGGTGGCGGTTCGGCGGGCCTTGCCGGGCCTCGGCGGGTCTCGGGTGCCGCCGCACGCTGCGGCAGGGCAGGGGGCTCCGTGGCGGTGGTACTGTGCAGTACCCGTTTTGGGCACGCAGAATGGCACTTGGCGGGAGGAGCCGCCTCGCACCCCGAGCACCGGTTCGGTCCCAGCCCCTTCTTTGGGGGCGTTCATGGGGCGCCCTCACAAGCCTACAGCCAGCAACCTCCTCTTGTACCACCTGGGGCTTCCTCAGAAGTACTTTTCTGTAGGCCCCGAAATTTGAAAAATGAGGTGTTTTATCTTGGTGAGCCATAGGTAGCCTCTGTGCAGACCCCGTGTTACTGATGGTAGGTCATCTGAGCATACTTGGGTCTTTCATAACTTTGTCTCTTGCTCATCTTTAGTCAGTCAGGCATGTCTGGTTAGTGACGTGTCATCCTGTTTTGTGCCAACTCTTCTGAAAGGTGCAAACGTAAGCCGTTGGTCAATTTCCACTTTTAGTTAAGTGGGGATCTGTTGTACATATCAGGAGTGGCGGTGCAGGCCCTGTAAAAATGCAGGGAAGTTGAATTGTTCCAATGATTGAAATTTGTAGGCAGTGCCTGAAAGTGGGAGACATTCTAGAAAGAATTTGAATTTCTTATGTGACTGATGAAGCATGTATTACCGATATGATGATTTATTTAAATTCAGTGTCACCAAATTGAAATAGTGAATAATGTTTTTTAGATTTGCTCTTAAAGGTCCACTATAATCTAGACTAACTGTCATACTTAGCATCTAATGCCCCAGTTCTGGTAAACATAAATATTACTACATTTTCACAGCCCGTCATTTGCCTTCCCAGATTAGGTCTTCACATAAACTACTCAGTTGTAGCATTCCTTTCCTACAATGAAGTCATGCACAGTCAACACTGGTGCAGTTTTTAGATTAAGATTTAGATTTTGCTGGATCGGGGGCTGTGATAAATGAGAAGTTATTTCCTAAATGTGGTTTAAATGCTACATATTTAATTAGGTGCATGCATTCATATTGTGTGTTGAAGAGTGAACCTTCTATTTTCCATTCAGTTGGATTTCTGTGTAGAAGGTAAGCTAGTTAAAAGCCGATATGGCACATACAGTATCGGCTTAAGTATGGCAGCCTGGAGTGTACCACATAATAATGTGCCCTGCTGAGAATCCAGCTGTGAGCTTCATGCTGTGATGGAAAGGTTTCTACAGGTAACCAACAGAGTAGTCCAATTCAGGACTCAGATTATCTCTGCTGCTGTTACAGACAATGCATCTTTCCTTGCTTCTTTGGTACAGAGTTCTTAAGCATAGCTTCTCTGCTGTTTCTTTAGAGAATGCAATGTTGTATCCCAGGTCCTGTAAAACACTGGGATCACTGTGGTATGATGCTTACCCTTTGTCACAGCTTGCTGCATTCAGCATTTACAATGTGCTTCTCAGAAAGGGTTGTTAGATGAAGCAAAACAGATGCACGTATGTGGCAAGAGTTCAAAGGTAACTCACTCTTTGCTTTGGCTGATATGGGAAATAAATAAAACTGAATTATCCTTCTGCCACATTCCTGCCAGTTCTACCATGCTGTGTTCTGAGGTCAGAGCTCTCTAAAAGTCTAATTTAAAAAAAAAAAAGCCCAGGATCTTTCTTCTTTAGAATATTTGTTTTGTGTGGCCAATTTTTTCTTTCTTGGCTGCTTCTCCAGTTGAACAGGCTGTCTCTTCTAAGAAAACATTGTTTCCTCTCTCTGCCTGGGTATCTTTTCACCTTGCCAAAATTTGAGGTGGGGTGGAGCCTGTATATTATAATGGTTTGTTATAAAAGTAAAGTAGTTAGGCTAACTGTAGTCCTTTTCTGAAGTCTATGAATCATAGATCAGTTGGGAAATTAATGGTGTTTCTACTGTATCTTCTAGCAGCCTCATTAATTTTTCCACCTGAATTGACTAACATTTTTTTTCATACTTGAGGAGCTAAGTAGCAGTAGGAGCTTTTGCACTTTTTCTACCACGGAAATCGATTTCAGAATGGTAATAGCTGACTGGTAAATTAGCAACCTGATAAATAGTTGAGCAGAGCTAATAGCAAACTCATAACTGAGACTATAGTCATGCAATTTATACAGAAGCTTAATTTTGTGCTCCTAAGTCATATAAACTCTTTGCAGTATAAAATTAGCTGTGTTTTTACGTGTCTGACAGTATGAGGCCTGGTCACTCTGAAAAGCTCTAAGTATATAAAATTGGACAGAGATGGGATTTTAGTTAGCTAAATCTAATATTTTGATTAGCAACTCAAAACACGTGGGAAATGTATGCCTTCAAGCTGAGGAGACACTGAATCATCCGCTTGGAGACAGATGCTGTTATATATGAACTACTGTACTGGGTCACTCTGCTCAAGCTAGGCATTCCTTCTGCCGTGTTTGTGTGTTAAAGAAAAGCTGTGAGCCACGCTCAGTTCTTTCAAAGAACAAATGTAGGTTTGTACTCTCAGGATGATTCTAGCCCTGAGAAGTGTCAGAAGCATCTGTGGTCTTGACTTGGGGACTGAAAATAGACTTTAATGAATCTCTTTTTCTCTTTTTTTTAAACTGGCTAGATACAGGTGGGTAACTCTTTCCAAGTACTTAACTCTGAAGTTTGGGAGAGAGAGGGGGATTTAGAACTGTGTTACTGAGTTTATTGCTAGTGATTGGATATAAATCTTGGATCATACTGAGGTACGGAAAGAATAAAGTATTTAGGTTTCCATTTTAGGTTACTTACATTGTTATAAGGTATAGGTATATATTTTATAAGGTATTTTTATAAGGCGTATAGGTAAAACAGGCTGGCACAATGCAAATGGCTTCTGGACTTTTTGAACAGTTGCAGTGTGTGGAGGTATGTATAGGTTATTAATATTGTCTGAATTCAAGATGTTCTGCCCCCTCTATCTAAATCTGAATTATGCATTCTACTGTAATAAAGTAAATCAGATTATCAGGTTAGTTTTTGATATTTTCCTCTAAAAGCTTGTAAGTTTTCTTTATTATTAATCAGTTTAATTATTAACACTCACTGGGTCATTCTTTACGGTTGGTGCTGATACCTAAAATTATTCAGGTAAATCGAAGCCAAACCTGACTGCAAGGAGTTAGAGAAGAATCTCACCCATGATAAACTGGTGAATTTCACCCTCTTGAGGTGTTGATGGTCCTCTGCATTGTGGTGCTGAAATAGTCCTACCAGACACAGCTCTTACTCCTGTTCCTTCCATTGCTTTTCAATTGTATACCATGACTCAGAGAGTTGTCTTCCCCAGCTGATAAGCATATCACCCTAACTATTGTTTTTATTCTCCTAAATAATAATATGAGATTGTGGTTGGGGTAAGAAAGAACACTGGTAAAGATAAACTTTTAAAACAAAAGGTGAAGAAGGATGAGGCATTTATGAAGCAAATGCACACCAAATCCTTTTAAACAGCTCTGTAATGTGAGTAACTTGTTCTTATTGTCCTTTCAAGGAAGATAGTCTAATATGGTCTGAATGGGATTCAGTTAACTCACTAAGCAGACATACACAAGACACTTACCATAAGGAGTAGTCTAGGCTGCAGTGAAAAACAGTAGAGTGGAAATGCCTTCTTTGCAAAGTTTACATGCTTTCTGCTATTTGTCTGTTGGTGCTAGTAGAGGGTTAGGCAGGCTGAAAAACTGATTGACTGAAAAATAAATGAATAAAGCTCATTTTGAGGCTTTTTCCCAGGTGCTCACTTCTTTGCTTCCCCTCCCCCCCAATTAAGAAGTATCTGGATGTTTATGTCGCTAATGAGAACTTTTGGAACTCTCACATTTCTGCAAGTTGATCAATTCTCACTTGAGTGTGTCTGTGTGGTTTTGGGTTTAAGACTAGAACTGGGGACTAGAGTACTGACAGCATTGGAAAGCACATGAGACAGTTCTGCAGCTTTGCCAGCTGAATAGAATATTTAGGGCTCAGCATTCACAGTTCACAAAATTATTTGAGGTTTAGATTAGTAAACTGTACTTAAACAATATTTGATTAACTTTAGCTGCAATTTCACTTCCAAAATAGTCTGCAAAGGTGGAGTCTTCTGTAGAAAAAAGCATAATGACATTATCTGTTAAAATGTGCCTAGATGAAATTCTGAAATGAAGAGTCCTTGCTGATAAATATCGTTTAACTCAGGAAATAGAGTTTTAGCACTGAAAAAGGTATACTCCTCAGTTAGAAAACAACATTTCTTATTTTTTTTAAGAAATCTGTTAGTATCTTTTTTTTTTTTTTTTTTTTTGCCTGGCTTTCAGACCATCAACTCCAAAAGCAATCTCAAGTCTGAAGTGCAGGACATAGATGCCTTATAGGACTAAACTTAGGCGTGCTGGACTGAGAGTCACAGCACCCTGCAGTCTGAATGGATCTGAGAGGCTAAATCAAACCAATAGCTGGTGAGAGGTGTATTTTGAGGACTCTCCCTCTTTGCCTACCATGATACAGAACTGTTATTTAGTGATGTGGAGTATATGACTAAAAACTACATCAGTGTGAAAAGGTTATCTAGAGGATGCCTTAATGGATTTAAGCATTTAAGCTTGTTGGCTGCAATTTTTGACTTTTTAAAATGTACGTCTAAAAAGCGTATATATCACCACTGTATACTCATAATACTTAGTAATGGACATAGCTCAGGCCAGGCTTCCTAAGTGTGTTCCTGTTGAGTTGCAAGAGGGCAAAATGACCTGTAAGTGTTGGTTATAGCCTTCCATTTTACCTTTACCCAGCACTTGTGCTTCTTGAGCTTTATGGAAAGCAAAGGGATGTTGCTGAGCAGTGCAACATTTATAGGGCCCACAGTACTTTGAGATTGTAATTCTAGATCCTTGCATCCACAATATCTAGTTCTTGCACATTTATTTCGTGTAATCTAACATACGTTTCTTCTTAGACCCATCATTTTGTGTGTCAGTTACTGCTTGGGTAAGGGCAGCCTTTTTTACCTTCCCCATTTTTGTGACCATAACACTGTATCTGTTAGATCAAAGGTCAACTACTTATTTCCATTTCAATTCCAAGGACTGCCTGGACTTTGCCTTATTCTTTTGTGTCATTTCCTATTCAGGTGATTACTTCTGTCTTGCATCTTTCCCTGATACTCTCTGTTCCCACACACTATAATTTGAAAGCATCATTTCTTACTTCTCCCTTGCTGCAAAGGAATTGCCACTGCAATGCCACTCTTCTCTTTCACATCCTTTTCTCAAAAACAACTTGCTAGTGAGTTAGGTCAACATGAGCATATCGGTTTTGTCCCTTTTTTTGTTTGTTAGTTTAAATGTACATTTGTTACAGCTTACTAGATTCTTGGCTGTTAGGGATGAGGCCTATTTTTGGTTCATTCTGAATCTTACGGTGCAGTCTGGGGGCGGGGGTGTCTGAGTACTACCATAGCATAAATAATAATTATGTTGTCCAGTAAGTTTCTGCAGTGTTTCTGCAGAAAGAAATGCTTATGTTACCTCTTTGCTAGGTAGCTGGGTTGTGTGCTGGAGTAGTAACAGGGATAGTTGATGATAATTTTAATTGTCCTTTAAGAAAGCACAGCCATTGGGGGAATACTACTAATACATAAAAAATGGTCATCATAATTTTCTACAAGCAGCAGCACAAGCTCCAGACTGCTCCATGTGTTTTTTCCAAAAGAAGTATTTATTTCTAAACAAATCTTGCTATTCTTACATACCTTTAAATCTTTAATGATTCTATTTACTTTTTGTTGTGTATTTTGCATTTTGATTTTGCATATTTCTTCATTTTACTGTCTGATACACCTTCCAGAGTACAATGCTGCAATATTTGGAATTATTTAAACTTCAGGGAAAAAACGTTCTTGGAGTCCTCCTATCTTTCCATGTGGTGCCTATTTTTTAAATGGCTGTGCAGTAGCAGACTGTTCTGCTGGTGCCAAAGGTTTGATAGTGATTCAGAAACAGTAACAAACTGAAATAGCCCAAAGTGAGAACAGAGTTTTAAGGTCGCTGTAAAGCTGCAAAGCTAGGGCAGAAGGAGAAATGTGAGGAATTTCCAATGTGACAATTCCTCTGAAAGGATTAAAAAAAATTGGAGGTGGTTTTGGGTTTTTTGTCATGTGTCTAATTAAACTGAAATCTTAGTAGGTAGGAGGCATGTTTTCCATAGCCTGGTGAGCATGACTCTGTACTGCAAGCATGTTCCTTATAAGGCTGTTTCAGACACAGGGCACACAATATGACCTGATCTTTGTATTCTTACATGCTGAACCACCATAGCACAGATCCAAAAAGGAACAGCATCCACTTCAGGGCTACCCATGGTCCTGGTGCACCACAGTCCTCTGACATCTGTGGTGACCTGGAAAGAAAGTGTAGCAACAAGAGGAATAGCAGCACTGCTGCAGGGGAGAGAGAGCTGGTGGGAAACGGTGATAACCTCTGAATTGCCATTCAGTAAATCTCCACTTGGCTGCGAGTAGGAGCATTTCGTTTCAAACTAAAGATACTGACAGCTGCTTTTATATAGGAGAGCATCTTTTTTTGCAAAGAACACCTTTTCAAGTAATACTCACTTTGCTTTTGAGTACAGAGCACCAAGGCAGGAGAATGAGATGGTATTTAAACAAGAGTAATCAGAAGCACGGTACAAAATACTTTTGGAATTGGACATGGTATGTCTCCTGTCATTGCTGCAAAACCCTGTCTGAACACACGCTGGTATCTAATTTGCATTAGAAGAAGCTGAAGGAATATTCAAAGAATTCCTAATACTGTTTTTCTGTTTGCAAGGGTGCTCACATGGCCCATGCTTGGTAAAACAGCCTGAACAACAATGGCTGTTAAGATAGGAATGTGAGTTCAAGCATTCAAAACTGTCTGAGAGTGCATATGCCACAGCTGATCATATTAAAGGGGTTGATAACCATTGGCCAGATTAAACAGTAACCAGGGAGTTACAGAGTGAGTTTTGAAACAAGGCTGGTGCCAATTTGGAAAGAAGTATAAGGGACAAATGAAACTTTGTAACAGTAGGGAGAACAGTGAGAACAGAGCAAGCAGTCAAAACCAGAGGAGTTTGGTTTAACGCTGTTGTATGTTCACCCACTGGAATCAAAACCTCTGTCTGGGCCAGGCAGAGTATCTTCCCTGTCTGACTCTGCCAGCAGCCTGCATTCAGCTCGGGCAGTGACAGTGCAGGGTGCAACATGCAGGGACTCACAACTGGTTGTGTGCATGTGACCTTGTGTGGTGCTTTCTCCCTGATGTTTGCGTTAGCAGGTTGTAAGGTGCAGCACAGGTACACATTAAGCACCCGCATCTCCTACAGAAGGTATGTGTGAGAGGGGGACTGTGTGTATAACCATGGGTTATACATGTGGGTTGTGGGTGCACAACTTTGTGTGCACGGTTAGAACTTTGGGGGATTAGCGAAGAAAGGTTGTTTAGAAATTTTTTAGGTGTTTATTAGCATTTTGTCTATTAACAGTGTCTTATCTGTTGTATTGCTGATACTGAACGTGAATATATAGTTCACCAATTGCCAGTTAATTATGTGCTATTAATAAATCAATAAACCAGTTCAATTGTCATTTGGTTTAAACTAAGTGAACTGTGCAGTTTTTCCCTGTCACACCATCAGGTTGTAATTGTAGATATTATGTGATGTGTAATGTCATTGTGAGTTAGAGAAGTTGTCTGCCAGCGGGAGGAGAGACAACTGTTGACAATGAAAAGATAATCTCACTATTAATATAGTGGGATAGGACCCTTTCATGAAGATTTTTGGGCAAAACAGTGACTGGTTCTAGAATTCTGTGGGCTCTAATGGCATCATTAAACTCAAGTGTGACAGCAAGCATGCTGTTAGAACATGCTGAAATTATACTGGTCAGAGATGCTGTTCCAGCAGTGACTGGCTAAGCTCCTATTACTACTCATCACTAGTTCGCTACTTGAAGACACTGACTTCCTCAGCTCTTCCTAAAACAAAATGGCTTCCAAACACTGTTCCCAAAGTTATTCAGGTTTGAACAAACACTGTGAATTTTGATGTTAAGCCCCCACATTGAGTAGGGAATGAATAAAGTCTTGCATAACTTGAGTAACCTCATGACTGACTCTACTTTGTGCAGGAGTGTCCTGGTTTCGGCTGGGAAGGAGTTAATTTTCTTCCTAGTAGCTGGTATAGTGCTGTGTTTTGGATTTAGTATGAGAATAATCTTGATAACACACCAATGTTTTAGTTGTTGCTAAGTAGTCACTGGTCAAGGACTTTTCAGCTTCCCATGCTCTACCGACTGAGAAGGCTGGAGGTGCACAAGAAGCTGGGAGGGGGCACAGCCAGGACAGCTGACCCAAACTGGCCAAAGGGACATTCCATACCATGTGACGTCATGCTCAGTATATAAACTGGGGAAAGCTGGCTGGGGGGGCCGCTGCTCGGGGACTGGCTGGGCATCAGTCGGCGGGTGGTGAGCAATTGCATTGTGCATCACTTACTTTATATATTCTATTATTATTATTATTATTACTATTTTATTTTATTTCAATTATTAAACTGTTCTTATCTCAATCCACAAGTTTTCTCACTTTTGCTCTTCCGATTCTCTCCCCCATCCCACTGGGAGGGAGGGGAGAGTGACCGAGTGGCTGTGTGGTGCACAGTTGCCGGCTGAGGTTAAACCACGACAAGGAGTTTTGGACAAGATAACTTCATGAGGTCCCTTCCAACCTGAACTCTCCTATGATCCTATATTTTGACATGCAGTTTTGCTAGTACAGGGAACGTGTGGTGATATTTTGGCTGTCTGGCTGTGCCCACAGCAATATTTGAGTGCGGTCACACCAGTTCTCAAAGCAATAGCTCTGCTTCTGTAGGTAAAATCCAGCTGCTTTTGGTTGCATAACTACTTAGATGTTTCTGCCTTTCTTAGCAATAGGAGGTAAGATGATGACTTTTTCTGCCTGCCTTAGAGGTCCTGAGGCATGGTTTGCCTATGCACTCTTTTTTTGTCAGACATGATTAAAGACATTAGTTTTGAATCAATTGATAGCCCATGGAAGAAGTGAGGAAGGGAAGAAAGATTAAGTTCCTGATTTTATTGCCATTTGGTTAGGGTAAGTTTAATCAACGACTTAAGAAGATCACAAACACAAGACTGGAAAGGACTGAGTCTGGTCCCTTGCTTTGTGATCAAAGATGGTTTCTTTGTGTAGGCCTACATTATGGCTATACAAAGATTAGTTCAAAGGCTCACTACCTAGGTGAGTCTTCTAATTTTCAGCTTAAATTTATTCATGGGAAGTCTATACCTATCTGCTCTTGTGTGCTGACGTTATCTTTTAGCTTAAGTAGTTTTAACATTGCCTGTATTCATAGAAAGCAGTCAGGAAATCTATGGTAAATTTTCAGTTCAGTTCCAGTTTTGGTTCAGCTGTAGCTGAAAGTATCTTTGACTGTGTTTCAAGCCTGTAATGATTTGACAAGTGGTTTAATAACCCAAAAGCAGTTTGATAAAACCTGAACCACTTTAAGCTTCATGACATCAGAAAATACAACACTTAAAATTGGAGAAATTATAGAACCCATGCCTGCAGCATGGATTTTTACAGCTAATTGGTTTGAGCCACTGGGTTGGAATCTGAGTGCCTCCTAGCACTCTGCCTCAATGTTTTTCCAGCTCTCTGAGCTTCCCGCAGGGGTTAAGGAATTGGAAAGCAGCAGTGTCACTGCTGCATTTGAAAAGCAGTTAGTACTGCTGCTGTGACAGGGTAGGTTAAATGATCCTAAGTTCCTCACCACTGCAAAGAAACTAGCTTTTGCACCCAGCAGCCACTGGTATAGAAGCATGTAAATGCATGCACATACAGTAATGCAATTATATTGGTGCAGAGAAGACAGGTGGGACTGTTGGTGCAGTTAGAGCACTGCTGTCTGCAGCAGCACATAGTTCTCTACCACAGAACAAAAAGAATTAAAGATTCGGTCAGTGAAGTTCTGTGAGGAGCTGTTTCTTAGAACTCAACTTAGGCAGTGCAAAAAATATTTTTCTACTGATCAGGTATGCATGAGTAACTGCAAAATGGATGCAGACTGATCATCACAGGGTCGTGGAGCAGAGCGAGAGTTCATTCTCCACATATGAGTCACTTGGAAAGAGAAAGGGGGAAGGAAAGGAAGAGATGTTATGCTGTCTGGAAGATTTCTTGTAGGTAAAACAGCTGAATGCCAGTTTTCTTTAAGACCATTCCTTAGAACTGGTAACTGAAAACACAGCCCAGGTTAAAAAAAAAAAAAAAAATTAATTCCATCTGCATTTTGAGAAGAAAAAAAGTTTTAACTGCTTTGGAGTTCAGGTTTGATTTGAGATCTGTTCTCTAAACACACTCTTTTTTATCCTGTATCAGTAGGCTAACTAAGCCAGTGATTTTAAGGGTATGTTATGTGGTCTTTTGGGAGCATATACAATATTGATCTGTGTATACTCCATGCCAGTCAGACATCACCACTACGGGGTATCTGGTGTGCAGCTGTTTTGTGTCCATCTCCTGAGAGCACTTTGTACTTTTACATTTTTTTTCCCTAATTCTCAGTATCAGATAATTCTCTTCATATGATCCGCATTTCCACTGGAGTGCACTTCTTATAAAGCCAAGACATTTAGTGAAAATATTAATAAGACTGTTGCTTACATGAATACATGAGGAGTTCCTCTGTTAGCTCAGTTTGCCATATAGTTCTTCTTTTAGTACAATCTTTATTATTTTCTTTGAATAGTTCATTATCCACATTACAATTCATTCACATCTTCTCCATCTTATCATTTCTCATGTGATACTGAAACAAATGCTTCAACATCACCTAGGTTTATTTAATCAAGTATTTGATCAAGTACATTGCCTTTGCTCTGTGTAGTTGGTTATCTTATACAAGAACCAGTGAGTTAGTAAGTCACTTTGTATTTTTGTCTTTTTTTATTTCAATTGTTTTCAACATAGATCTTGAATGATATGCATATAGTAGAGAAGTTCATTTTTACACATATTTAATGTTAATTTCTGGTTTTTAACTAGGCATATAAGACACAAGGTATCACAAAATAATTTATTTGTACAACTTCTTTTGGATACCAAAAGAAATAAGCTTATGTGAATACGGAAGGGATAAATATGAAAAAAGTGAGGTATGATGTAAAAACAAGCAGATCGTGGGGAAGGACTGTGTCGACGAAAATTGCCAGACATTTATTTATTTATTCATTTAGCAAAGTTTGGAGAGGAAAAAAAAAAAAGAAACACTTGTGTGTTGCAAGAGGATTAGGGGAAGTGACTGCTGAAATCAGAGTATAAATGCTTTGCAAGGTCAGTCCCTGGAGCAGTTAGTGAGTAAAATAGGAGTGGAAATAACACAAAGTAATCAAAAAAGTAGGCTACGATACTAAATGTGTTTGCTGAGTTTCTGAATCTCTAGGATGTCATTCCTGGGCTATACAGCTCTGCTCTTATGTTGGATGTATTGTACTGCAGAAAGAGGTAAGCTTTAATATGAAAAAAACCCCCCACTTTCTTAAAGTGTATGTGAAGATGGTCACTAAAACAATATGTAAATAAAATGTTTGCATTGTAGCCTATTTTAATGAACTTCTGACAACAATAATTGAGATTTCTTCTGGCAGTATTTAGTACCTTTAGTATTTAGTAACCTGTCATAAGTATTATTTCACCTATTTTTTTTAATAACTATTGCTGTTATTAATCTGTTGCACAACGTTTTTAATGGTTACTAACCCTTTAAACTAGAGCCGGACAACTCATTTGTTATTAATTATGTTTGTTAATTATTCTAACATCTAAAACCCGTAAACAGCTCGTAGATTAAAATAGAAAATATTCAACAAATGTGCATTTCTTTCTGTCTGGAATAATCTGTGCAATAATCTGAGAAAGAGGAATGATTACTAAATTGACTGAAAAGCTTACAAAATATCTGTTGAATGACAGATTGTTTTTAATCCATTAAATGAGATAAATGTATACAGGTATGGTTTCGTACATGTTTAAAGAGATAGCTAGTTTTCTGGGTATATTTTCAGAAGCCTCTGATATTTTCTGCTTCTCTGATTTATTTTTCTTGATATTGTGTTTATATTGTTTAATGTATGTTTAGTGATTTAATTCTTTTGATTTCTGTCTGGGTTTCTTTACATAAACTGTTGCGGAAAGGGTGCTCTGTGTTTTTGAGCTAGTGTGTCTTTGCTCAGTTCAGGTTGGTTTTAATTTTAGGTGAAGATTATGAAGACCTTATTAATCAAAACAATCTGATGGATTTTACTTTGAAAAATTGAAAAATCAGGACATTAATGAAATGTATTATCTTTTTTATGTATCTGTTCCAAAGCAACTAATAAAGTCTAATTTGTTTGCAAAGTAGTCCGGAAAAGTCCTGGAATTTTAAAAGAAAGTTTGCGTGAATTTGCACTTCCTTTTCACAATGCTTTCTTTAGATCAGAGAGATTGCAAAGGAATGTGAATGTAGCAATATTTGATTTAGCGGGGACAGCTATTACCATGGTCATGCAGGGTTCTTAATTCAAGCTTCATATTGGAAGTCTATGTGAGTTGTTCGAGAGCTGGCTTTTTGCCCAAAGGCTGAAAAATTCTTCTACCTGAATTCATAGTTTGTGCTTGACTTCATGGAAGTTGCTACCAGCATAATGACTGATGGCAAGAAAGCAGCTTGAGCTATTTCTAACTGAGGTCCAGTCACATAAAAATACTAAATGATTAATTCCAGCTCTCCTAGTCTCTCACTAAAGGATTTGAAGGTATGCATTTAGTGCATGCTTTCTAATATAAAAATAAAACTCTCCCAATTTTGGTGAGTACACATGGTGAGTGCATGATGTAATTAATACAGTTTTGAAGTACATCCTGTCAGCAGATTTCTTCTTCTCAAGCTACTAAGAAACCTCATTAAAAAAAAAGAATAATTAGCTATAGTCAGAAATACATATACATACTGTGACACTTGATGTTAACACATAGTTTAACATCAGGACAGGAGTGGTAAAGAACAGAGAGAGTTGAAATAAAACCCAGAAAGAAGCATGTCTTAGTAATGATGAAAAGACTATCAGGAGATTAGCTTTCATGCCTTTTTTTTTTTTTTTAATGTAAACGAGGAGTTAAGAGGCCCCATTCTGCACAACAGACAATAAAAATATAATACAACTCAGAAGGGAGGAATAGAGCAGAGAAGCTCTCCCTGTACTAAATAGCCTATTTTTTAAATTGTAGAATTCAGAGTGTGCTTTCTTGGCTTGCAAACTGAAAGCATTAATTTTAACGAGCTCTAATGAAAAATATGTAGAATTAGAAAAATTCCTTTTCTCATCATTACAAAGAACTTTTTTTGGGGTAAACTAACCATTTTTAACACATTTGAAAGACAGAACTAGCTAGAGGAATCTTGTTCATTTTGCTTATTCCTGCATTTTGCAAAAATGTTAAAAAGTGAATGTGTCTTAATCTTGCTAAGAAAAGTATGTCCCTGCTACCTTTTTGGATAGTAGGGTAGTACCCTCTAGTGGGCAGAGGCAATAATTTTTACTCAGATGTAATCATTCATAGGAGGGAGCATACTTATGAAAGTAGTTGGAAAAAACATGAACATGTGGGCATACTCTTTCTTTAGCACTCAGCGGTATTATCAAAGCTTGTCTACTTCTGGCTACTTAAGCCAGCCAAAATAAAGTTATTACATCTCACAATTAACATTCTTTTCTTTATATTTTCAAAATGCCATAGCTACACTTAAAATTATACAGATTTTTTTCTTGTAACAAATCTTTTTCTTGATTTTTAAACAATTTTCTAAAATTATGCCTCTAATTTGGTAATTACTCCACTGACTGAAATAAAAACAGTGAGTGTTCAAGGGTATGTCTTTGTATAACTAAAGTAAAATTCACTTTCCACACTTTGATGTGGAAGAATGAGTATTTAATTTGCCCACTTTGTATTAGAAATCACATCTACTTAATTTGTGGTTGTGATCTCCACAGTTCGGTTCAGCAAGCCATAATTCCACATCCCTTGCATGAGGAAAGATCCTACATGTTTTTCCTGTAGTCCCACTTTCAGGCAGCACCTGGACAATCTGTAGGAAAGCTTCAGTGAGAGTATTGCTGCTTTTGTGCCAGCTCTCTACTGAGTAATCAATCTACTCACCAAGACATTTCCTTCCCTGGTGGACATTTCTTCTCCCATTTATTTTCTATACAGAAGTTTCATTTCTTTTCCAAGGCTTCATTTCTCAGAAGTTGTTTTATTTATTCTTGATGAATTCTCACCTTTCACGTTCAGGTGTAAAACAGACTTCATTGCATCAATTAGCTAGACTGTCCAGGCTCTGTTACTGTAAAGCTTCAGCCTTTAAAATAGGTACATTTTAGTCACCCAAGCACAGAGAATTAGTCACTGAAATTAGGTCAATTATTATAAACAACAACAAAATGTTTCTTAACAAAGATCGTTTAGTCTTTCATTAACAGCTTCCCAACCTTTGTTTCTTTCCCCTTTAGTCTGATTTTTCTTATTCTCAAGCTGTTGAGGAACTTCTTAATAAAATTAATTCAGGCTCATTTCTTGTAATTCATATGGGCTTGGCTGTACATTTCATGGACACTGAAGAAGGCCCAGGAAGGAGCTTTTGGGGAAGGACTGTATAATACTGAGCTAATGAGAAATATCAGACAACACCATCCGTCCCCCAAATTGAGTCAAAATGCTTTGAAGCTAACAAAGGTCAAAGTGAATACCCAGAATTAATTACATTGTGTAATAAGTAACTTGTCATAAGAAGTAATCTCATGGACAGGAGGAATTAAGTTTTGGAATATCAGGTGATCTCAGCCTGGAGAGAAAGTTTAGGCAATGTAAAGGTGAGGGGAGATTTGACAGAACTTGATCAAATGACACATGAACTTAATGTCAGTAAGGATGGTGGTGGCTGCAGAAGAAAATAGTTTGAAAGGAAACTCTACAGAGTGCACACAGTTGTTCTCTATGGTAATGGAAGGACAGGCATGGAGGAGCTCCTACAGATGGAAGGGTAAGAGATGTCTGTGGTTAGAACCAGGGCACTAGTCTCGTTTCAGTCTTTGTAACTAAAATCTATTTCATGAATTATGGCTGTCCCGTGTGGTTTCTTGGCACTTGCTTGACTATTCTTATGTCCTTCTAAATGTCTATTCATATTCCTACAAAATGTGGATTCTTGGAGGTTTTCTATTTTGTGATGATTAAGTAGAAAACATATGCTCGTTTGATCACAAGTGTCCCCAGGATTTCTTGCTATATTTTCTATTGTAAAATTATTTTGGTGTTTGAAGCATGTGCTTCAGTCACCAGTATTTTTATTTACAATTTTTAGCTTGTAAAGAACCTCCTCCTAGGAGGGTTAAAGAAGTGCCTACTGAAAGATGGGACAAGCCTCCCTATCCACATGGTACTCAAGTAACATACAGATGTCGGCCTGGATATATAAAACTTGGACGAATTGTGTTTGAGTGTGCTGATGGAGCATGGAAGCAACACCTCCCAGGGGCAGAATGCAGAAGTAAGTATTTATGCAAAATATGTGCAAACATTTGACCTGACAGATCACATTCCTTGCCAGTGATGTCAATGTGAAATTACCATTGTATCTTTACCTGTAACTTGTTTCAGCATCCTTTAAAATATCATCCTAAAAAGTATGTATGCTTAAAGAAACATTTTTGGAAGTTCCTTTTCTCCAGATCGAAGGATTTTTTTTTTTCTTCTTTACAGGAGAAGATCTTACTCTAGGCCAGCCTTATTAACCCAATTTATGTCACGACAAGTTATTAAGTTAAGTTGTTAAGTTATTAGGAGCTTGCTTTCAGAATTTTAGAAAAAGTCTAATGCAGATGAAATTTACAGTCTAAGCAGAATGAAGCAGTAACCTAGCTTCTGAATGTGAATCAAGAGACAGTATTGTCTTCTTTTCAGTCTATTCAACTAGTTCTGTGAAAGATATAATTTCTTGGACGTGGGAAATTGTTTTTCCCTGTCTTCTTTTTTAATCTGTGAAGGAAAATTCATGATTAGGATGAGAGCTGCTATTTATTATCTCTAGTATACTGTGTTAAGAGTTTAGAAGTGTCGCACACCTTCATACAGAATTCATTAGTGAAGAAATTTAAGTTTATTATTGTTAGTCAGCAGATACTTCTTTTCTGTAATAAATGACTTTTAAACAAAGAAATTTTAGACACACGAGCTTTTTTTCTTGCATATCTAATATACAAAATTTTTACTAGTAGAATGTAAATGTTTGGTTTGATAATACAAAATTAAGTCCCAGGTGTCATTCAAACAGAGATGAATACAAATCATGAGTAAAAATGAATTAATAAAGTTGTTACTAGTTTCTTTTACATTTTTTATTTAGTCACCTTTTCGGGTGTTATATGTATTTGTATAACTACTCAGTGAACACAGCTTTTTCAAATTATACAAAATTTGGTGTTGCTTTTTAGTAACATATTTTAGTAAATACTGCCACCCAGTGAGTAGATACTGACACTGGCAAGATGCAGGTGGAAGGAGAAAAGGGATCGTCTGCCACAGGCTAAGTGATCACGTTCCCTTTTCAGGATAGGCCACACTAGACAGCAAAATTGATCATGAGGTTGTCCGTTTTCTCTGAATCACAGTGGAGCACGTTTAGGGCCTAGTCAAACACCTCTTCCTTGGAAAAAACAAGGATCTTGATACACTCCAAGAAATGAAATTGCCTAGCTCGACAGGGACCAGGAAAGATTTCTTCTGAGGCGGCCTAATAGGTTTTAGCTATGCAGTTTATTTTGCAGTCCATATTATAACATCAAAAGTGGATGAATGAGAGGGATGGTGTGTTCATCTTTGCAATTCTTTTGGGAATCCAGGGCAAATAGTTAGGGCCAGACCACAAGAAAAGTCCTATGGGGAACTTTGAGCAGAAAGGACTGAGGACCAAAAGACTCCTGTGGCCTTAGATCATTCCTCTTTACTCAGCACAATCCCCATCAGATTGAGGAAATTTCATTTCCAGTCATGGATGGATTCTGTAGTGGAAGCTTTGGACCAGTTTATGTTACAAGTTGTATGAAAAGCTGAAGTTACATCCTGCCATTAAATTTGTCGTAAAACTTAAGATAAGCTCAAGCCTTTTTAAAGGAATAAAACCTGCTAATATTTTTTTTTTTTTTTAAATCAGCAGATCCTTACTCCAATATGTTCTCATTGAAGATAGTGATTAAAAAAGGGGGGGTTAATCAAGCTAATGCTGAGCATTTTTGAATTTTTGAAAGGCCCATACTTGCTACTAATTGCTAGAAAAGTGCTCTTTCACACTTTCACATTCCTATGTATGGTGTAAGTAATTTTTTTTTCTTATTCTTCTCTTTTTTACCAGATAAGCCCTGTGGACATCCTGGAGATACTGAGTTTGGTTCCTTTGAACTTACCAGTGGAAGTGAATTTGTATTTGGTGCCAGAGTTGAGTACAGATGTAATGATGGGTAATACTTATTTAATTCAGTATATGGGAGTTAACATAAGGTGTTAATGTTAAAAGAAGTGTCAGCTATAGATTTGTTGTCTGTAATGCAGCTACAACTTGCTAATATTTAATGCTTGGTTATTGTTTAATTTAAATTTCTGCAACTACAGTAATACTAAAGGTAACTCTTTCTCATGTCTGGCACTATTGAAGTAACTGAACTCATGCACCTGAAGCTGTCATCCAAAGTGTCTAAAATATGTAAGGCTGTAGCTAACTTCAAATCATGGCTGTCCGAGTAGAAAACAAAAATAGTGATCTGTCTGCAAAGCTGCCTCATGACTCCACCAGCCAGCCAGTTCAGATGGAAATGCAGCTTTGTATGCTGGAATCAGTGCTGTCAGCAGGCAGTCATGATGCAGTTATGTCAGTGAAGTCATTAGGCCGTACAACAGTCTCCTATTCAGAACCACAACTCATCAGTCTTGCTTAAATCATTTTTGTGCATTATGAAGTAAAATGTATTGTAAAAAATGTTTGAAGAAAGACATTTCTGGTAGACTCACTAACATGTCTTCACTGTCTGCTTGGAAGAAATTCTTCTCTCTTCCTCCTCTATTCATCTTCTCCAATTAAAACTGCAGCAAGGCAAATACATAGTATTGTGCTTAGTTAAGTATGCCTATGACAGGATTCTTTCCTCTTGAAATGCAAGACGGCTATAAGCATGGTACAGTGGTTTAGCCATGCTTTTGCAGTCTTTGTTTTGCTGGAATCTAGTTTGAGTTCCACAAAAAGAGTTCCAAAATCAATATTCTCCTTAATCCCTTAAATTCAGACAGTTCTTCACTGTCATTTCAGACTAGCTGTGCTTACTCTGACTATATTTCAGACAAAGCAGAAGCCATGACATTGTGGCCATGTTGCCCTCAAACCTAAGATAATACTAGCTCATCAAAGCATGAGATACATATGGTTTGGATTAAGTCCTAATTTGATGCTGTCACATGGCTTTCAGTCATAGTAGAGCACAGGCAACAGGAGTTTTACTCTCCTTGCTATTGATTGTGTGAATTACCCCTAGGTTATTTGTTATGTAGCCAAAGTTTGCTATCTCTAATAAAGAAGCAAGCCATCTTACTGATTACTTCCTACTTTGTTTTTTTTCATATTTTTTGCCATATGCAATTAAAAGAAACAAAATAGGGAAGATGCAGGCCAAAAACCTACTTTTGTCACATTTTGGTTAGTCTGTGCTAGAACATATGAAACCTACTTCCTTTGCTTCAAAAACAGCAGCACTGCTGTTTCTGTCACATAATGAGACTGAATTTTAGCATTGTTTACTTTTTATTCGGTAAGATACCGGATGCTCAGCCAAAGAAATTACCGTGAGTGTCAGGCAGATGGATGGAGCAATGACATCCCTCACTGTGAAGGTAAATGGAGTTTCATATTTAATTCTTTATCAAACTCTCTTTTTATCTGTCTGATACTATCTAGAACTAGTCTGTGATCTCTTTACTAGTATTAATTCACATATGTTTAAATTCAAGTTATGCAGCAGTGAAACTCTTACAATGACTGCTCAGCCATTTTAGTCCAATAAGCACTCAAGTTTTTTTTAAAAAGTATTCACAAAATTGAGTCCTGTCACCCCCAGACTGGCTTAAAGTTCTGCCTCACCTAAAAGGCCCTGACAGAGTAGATGTCTGCAAAACATGGTTACAAAAGACAGCTGGGATGAGGCATTTCAGATGTATGTGAAAGCATGTGTGTTTTTAGCTAGTTTCCTCCTCCACCCTTGTGAACATCCTAGCCATTAAGATTTTGTTACAAGTTCTTCTCCCTATTAGCATACTGGGGAAGAACTTCACTAAGTAAGAATGAGAGACCCAGACCTCAAGACTTAATAGACTGGATGGTTTGGAGGATACTTCCCTGATTTTGGAAACCTTTTCACCAGTTTCAAACCTGTATGATTATGAAAATAAGCATCCTTTCTTCCCAAAGATATTTTTAACTGGTCTATTTTAACATACGTGTGCAGCGGTGAAATTTCTCTTTAGGTTAAGCATCTAATGTCAGGAAAGGGTTTCTAAGTAAAGAATCACAAATAAAAGTAGGTATCTTTCTCTTGTCTAGAGTTTGTTGTCTGTGTTTTGACATTTCCTTGGTCTCAGATATTTCACATTTAGTTTACTGGATTTTGAGTGTCTTCAATTTTAGGCATACAGGTCTCTATCTGCACAGTATAGAGCAATGGTTTCCAACATTTTTTGTCACATGTCACCAAGATACTGCAATTTCAAAGTCCTCATAAGATTTTTCTTTCATGATCAAGGAGTTTTCATTAGGCTGAAATATGATTGCCTATGAAAGAAAGTATTTGTATAATGTCCTAATTGTGAGGAACCCAGATGATAGAATGTGAGCTCATAGAAAAGGCAGATGGCTTATAAAATGGAGAATGTTGTCAGAGAGAAGTGGGAGCTGTGGTAGGCAAAACATCAAGCCACTTTTGTACATGCTCAGTGATATCTATGTGAACCTTTAAGAATGAGATTTGGTAGTCATTTTCCCCTTAATAAGAAATACCTGATGACATACGTTAATTCTTCCTTTTTCTGCAATTACAAAGTTAGGAGATACAAGAGGTCTAAATTAATGGCTGACATTGTGTTTGTTTACTTTAGTAATGTAATTGTTTTGATATCCTTAACTAGTTAGTAACTGAACTGTTGTAGTCAGTCTATAACACAGCACTTTTCCAGATATTTGTCTATAGCAAATTCGGTTTGGCATAGCTCTAAAGTAAATTAAACTATTTTGACAAAGTTTAATGGCCCTATGCGTCAATTAAGGTTCATCTAACCATCCATAGAATTCATAGGATCATAGGATAAATTAGATTGGGTGAGACGTCAGGAGGTCATCTAGTTCAGTGGGTGCTGTGTCTTTAGCCTTCAAGGGCAGAGAAGAGGATGATAAGAGCCAGCCTACAAGCTTCCTCCTATGTCAGTCTGTCTTTTTGCTTAGGGTTTTTTATTATATCTGTTGCAAATGGTATCTGAATACATAACAAAAGTGTGTATTTTTAAAATATGTAAGGAAATTACAGTGAGTTTTCTGTTTTTTAATTTTTTTGTGTGTCAATTTATTTTACAGAATAGACCTCAAAATGGCTGGTTTTTTCCTTTCCTTTTGTTTTGTTTTGTTTTATTTTCCAGTGGCAAAGTGTTTACCTGTACAAGCACCAGAAAATGGAAGAATAATTATGACTGGTGCATTTGAGCTAGGCCGAGAATATTCCTTTGGCCAGGTTGTAAATTTTGAATGTAATGCAAAATACAGGCTTGTTGGATCTAAAGAAATAATTTGCTCTTCTAATGGAAAATGGAATAGTGATGTGCCTCAGTGCCAAGGTAAAAAGGATACTATTTATTTTCTGTAATTAAGAAGCTTTATTCTCACAGACTTCTAGGGACTGGTTACCATATGGGAAACTACAAAGCTTTTACTTTATTCCACAGCAATTAAGCACAGTTTGTGTGTAAACAATCTCCATTGCATATATGCAGAAGAAGTAGGATAAGAAGAGTCAGTATGTAAAATGGATCCCAGGAAGCTTATGGTAACAATCACTGTTAAATATTCAGTCCATCAAGTTTCTTAGATTATTTATATGTTATCTGATCGGGAAGTAGGTGTTTAGAAGGGCAGAGTACATATGTCGGGATGTCAGATACATGTGTGGTTTTTTCACAATTTCAGCACTGCATTTTGCTGCGTTGAAATGCCCATTTATTATAATTTGAACAGCATAAAGTGGAATTAAACACATGTGCTTGTAACATTTGCAGAATATAGAATTTTATTAAACAATGACAGTTTCACTGAGCTATTTTTCATCCTAAATACAAAGTAAATCTAGCAAATGAATCCAAGGGCACCAATCTTTGGTGTCCTGCTCTGTGGCCGAGGAAACAAAGCCTTGAATATTTTCTGGCTTTATGAATACAGTTTTTGGAAACTGCAAGATCTCAGTGGTTTTATTGGGTTTGGCAAGGATCTGGGGATGCTGAGGTTCTTTTATAGCTAGTGAAGCATTCTAGTGTCAGTTTTCCAGATAGTTTAATTCTTTTTCCTGTTGATGCCATGATTTAACTAATCGTCTACTGGCTATGAGAGAGTTTTAGGTTTGCTAGAAATAACAAGGAAATGAAATTATCTGAAAAATGGAAAATCCTAAATTACAGCTAGCATAGTTGCTTATTTTACAATGTCCCCTGCCTTATATGCTGATTCTGAGATCCATTAAAATCCAAAGCAAAGCCCTGAAATCTGTCTCATGAACCAATTTGCTATTGATGCTGTGCTACACCACACTTTCTACCTGGCACCCACAATCAGGTCATTGAAGAGTTCTCAAATAAGTTGCAAACAGTTTCCAAATGCAAATGTTTTTGTGAAGTCAAATGAAAAAAACCCTGAATTTTATTCCAATAGGCATTTATTCTCAGCAAATAAAAATAAACAAAAATATATGGGTTTTGTCTTTCTCAATTTCAGAGATTATCTGTGATGTGCCAAAAATTCTGCATGGATATGTACGTTCTCCAAAGGGGTCTTACAAGGAATCTGAACAACTACAGTTTGGCTGTGATGAAGGATACAGATATGGTGAAAGAGCAGATGTACAATGTACTGAACCAGGATGGAATCCAACCCCTTATTGCACTGGTTAGCCTTGCCTAAAGTTATTTTGCACATTTGTTGTGTTTGGAAGTAATTTCAGAGATTAGTAATGACAAAAGTTAGTTTATTCATAACAAAAGAAATCCATCCACATCTGACCAATATCCCATGAAGATCTGGAAGGATTAAGTGTTAAAGGGACCAAACAACTGGATAAGAGTTTTCCATGGAGAGCAGTAGCAAAAACAGTTAATTCAGTCTTTTGTTACTTGAGTGTAGTTAAATAGGTCCACGAAGCAACAATTGCTCCAGTATACTGCATAAATGAGATTGATGCTAAAATACTTCACGTAGCTGTCGTTATTTTATTCTTTTTTTATATGATTCTGATTTAGTGGGGAGAACATAGGAAAAGGATTACTTGGGTTAGAAAAAAAATCCTAATTTGGACAAATTGGAAGGATAAAGCTGAATCTCTTTACCTTCTACAAAATACAATGAAAATGTTTTATCTAAGGAATGGAAAAATCACACACTAAAAAGAATATTTAAACAAGCAGGAAAAAAAAGTATTAATACCTGAGAAATTCAAACTGTAGAAGGAATCTGCAATTTTTAATGGCATGGGAAAACCAACATTTGAAACCAACTCCTTGGAGAAGTGGTGTGGTTTTTGAAGTCCTATTGTCTTCACACCAAGTCTCGATACCTTTTTAAGTCTGTTTAACATGAACATAACTGGTACAAGTCAGTGGCTGTGCTGTATGTTGGAAGACTGGGTAAAGAAATATTTGTTTGATACCATATGAATTGCAGCAGTATGAATAAAATTGGGGAAAGCTAATAGTCTTAGCTTGATGACCTACTTATGAATCACAAGCAGTCCTTTGAGGAGGAGATACAAGTTAATGCATCTTCAGGTCTTCCATGTTCAGTAGTTGAGATGCTGTGTCACCATAGCCAAGACTCTGCTACTTGTAACCGTAGGACTAACCACTCAGTAAAATACCACTCAACATCTCACCCTGTATGAACATTTGAGACAACAGAAGTTTGCTTGACCTACTGAACTGACCTCTGCATTTTGTCTGAGTGTCCTGATGAGTCTTACTGTAGTTTGAGCAGACTGAGCACCTGGTTGCTAGTCATTATATCCATTCTTGAAATTTCCAGACTACTAGTTCTGATCAACCAGTTCCAACCAAAGAAGAACAATTAAAAAATGATCCCTGTTTCACTGACGGAACTTCAGTAACAAATTGTGCAACCTTTCAGAAATGACTAGAAATTACAAAAGTATCTTTCAGAGTACTTTTGTAAGCTGCCTTTCAAGAGTTCTTCTGAAATAGTAAGGCAGTGTTGTAGGAAGAACAATCTGAAGCTGACATGGCTATTTCCAAAGGGGTTCGAGCACATGTGAAGTAGTCCAATTTCAGAAGGACAAGTAGTCCATTGATGGCCATAAGTGTCTAAGCTGAAAATTACAATGGAATTGTAGTGCTGGATTATACATAAAGCTGAATACAACAGTACTTTCTACACAGCCGTTATGTCAAGAATTGTGTACAGCATAGATTTGAAGTTCACTAACCCTAAGAACCATGGACACGAAGTGATGTATAAAAAGAGACCAAAGTAACGTGGTATGCATGAATCCTGCCGCTGTCCATGACCCTTAGTCTAGGATGAAGACAGCAATTTGTTTAATGTCATCGGAACTGTAATTGCACAACCACATTATCCATGGTGTTCAAACTTCCCATCAGACATTGTCTGAGAATCTCTACAAATTAATATATCTACAATGCTGAAACTCCCTCTTGCTTTTTAACTCCCAAAGGCCTTCTGAGCAGTTAAGATGGCAAATCCGTAATTTCTGAGACTAGTCCTGTTTGACATCAGCCCTCTGGGTCATGGATCTTACTTTAGTTTCATTCAACTACAGCACTTAAAGGCTATAACTAAATCTCCAAGTCCCACAAACAGAAATATGCATGTTATGTCCCAGTTGAAATAGTTTGATGTAAATTTTGGGGAAATCATTAGTGCCTTGAATTGTCTTCAAGAAATTGCCAAACACTTGAAACTGGAAAAAAACGTTGGCAACAGGGCAACATAGGATGTTATGTACCACCCACCTTCCTGGGACCTCTTCCAGAAAGACTCCTTTAAAAATAAAGAGTAGTCAGTCTTAGTGTCCACTCAGTTCTCGACCTTTCTGCTTCAAGATTAGTAATGATAGTAATTAATATGCATTGCCTACGGTTTAGCAACATACTGCTTTTGAGAAGTGCCAAAGAAAACATTCTTCCAGCCACTGATATACTGGGCCCTGATACTTGGGGCATATTCAAACAGTGGTTCTGGATCCTACTTGACTTGCCACTGAACCTAGATGATTCAGCAGTACATGCATAGAGCTGATTCACCCACCTTCACCCCACAGCAGGACCGATCTGTAGTTACCTTATAGCCATCCCCTCCCAGCCCTGAGTGCGTTGGTGCTATTTTCTAAATTGGAAGTAGAATACAAAAAAAAAAAAAAAAACAAAAGACAGGCTCCGGTTTATAAATAGTATGTTTTCCTGGCTTCTGCAAGCATAAAGATATCATGAGCTTTTTAGAATAGCATTCTCGTCCTTTCTCAGTTGCTGAAATATTTCCAGTGTCAGTGCAAGACCCTAATCTTAATCACACAGCCTTTGAATGATCAGTTCCTAGTTAAGTATAGTTATTTCTCCATTTAAGACCTGCCAGTGAACCTGCCCTCCTTTGGGACAGTGTCCATAAACCAGACCAGGAGGGCTGTGAGTGAGCCCAGCATAGGTCATTTTGAGCTCCAGCTGTGGAATGACCTACTGGAAAAGATTAGTCAAATTCAGTTTGATCTCCTCTAGTTCTTGCTCCAACCGTTCTCTTTGCAATTAAGTTTTAATCTTGTAATTAGCATGACATCAGTAACAGCTGTCACTCTCCTCTTACAGAACCGTACATTTCTAAGAGCGGGAGAGAAATGTAGCCTTTTCTTTGCCCTAAGAAACATCTTTTTAACAATTTTATGCAGTTATGGTCAATACACTATGAAAATAAGAACTTATGCAATAAACATAAACATATTCTTCAAATTAGCATCCAATGTTTCTCTTTTCATTTAGAAATTGTGTGCTCTCCTCCAAGAATTCCCAATGGGAACTTTAGACCTCAAGAAGACAACTACGTAGTAGGTGATATAATCACAGTACAGTGTAATCCTGGATATCATTTTAAAGCATTGACTGGCAAAAGCACAGCAGAATGCACCAAGAATGGCTGGGTGCCTGATCCAGGCTGTGTCCGTAAGTAGCTCTCATGAATGAAGACACAATATGTAGAGTTGTTGGAAATGTCTCAGTGAAAAAGAGGTCAAGGGAAAAACTTAAGAAGCATGAGAAATGAGAGTTGCTTATTCATTGTGTTTCTTCATGATGTAAAGCTTAATTTGACGGTTTAGAAAAATCGTCTATGAAACCACTGGTATAATCTACATTTACATTATGTTTATAAACACAGGTATTATCTATTACTGTATTTGTGAAAGTATGCATTAAAAAGTGCTATAGTCAGCTCCCTGTCAGGAAGGTTTGTGGTCCACCTGAGGAGTAGCATGCCAGTCAAGATAAGAGGACATAGTGAGTGTTAAAGTATCCAAACCAAAACGAAACATAGGTAATGGTTGCAAGGTTTCTTTCATCGTAGTTATCACAGCTTTAGATTCTTACTTGCAGTTGTGTGTTGGTATATTATGAGCAATCACAGTTTTATTCTACCTGTTATAACCTGTCAAATAAGAAAACGAGGTATTCTTGATTGTTTATGAGTCCTTTCTTGGCTTAAACTTCCCATAACTACAATGATAGTTTTGCCCAGTAGGCACGGCATTAACAAATAAGTAAATAAATAAGCAATTAATTTCATAATCCAGCACTCTGATCTTTGGTCAGTGAAAATAAAAGAAAAACTTAGAGAACAGGATGTGAGAGAAACCCTGATGAAATCAGTCTTGCAAATGAACCTTTGGATGATTTGAACTATTCCCAAAAAGTGCACTGTTAGTATCTGGATTAATCTTTTCTCTATGTATGTGTGGGTTGTAAAATTCAGGTATCATTCTGAGACCACCTCATTCGTTATTGAATGGTCTGTCCAGCGCCCCAGCAGTTAGGCTCTGGGTCAGAGTGCTTCAGGAGGAACCTACCTGCCGTGGGCCGAGTAGGACACCCTGGGTAAACTTGAATGAAAGCTTCAGGGACTCTCCTCCTTCTATCCTTGACTTGGCCCTGAAAAGGGTCAGTTCTTTTGAGGAACTGCGAGAACAAAAGAAAGACACTATAGTTTTAAAATAAAAATGAGAAGAGCTAGGAAGAGCTTTTGGTGCAGAATCCGGAAAGTTACAAATGAAAATGGTGACAGGAGTCATTTCAATTTTAAGAGTCCACAGTTCAGTGTCTATACCTGAGCTACCTCTCTGGGCTCCCATCATGGCCAGTATAGTAAACTTAGTCAAGACACTCTACAAAAACAGTGTCATCCCACCGTAGAATAAATCCTTACATTTGGTCTCATGAATCAGCCTTTGAAGTCCACTGAGAATATTAACTGGGTTTCTGATGGTTGCAATGGAAACGGAGGGAACCAACAGAGGCATAGGTAATGACAAAGTCACCAGAAGCATAGTGCAATTGTTCCTGCACTCCTTAGGATCTGCCAAGGTGTGCAGTCCCGATTCTGTCCGTTTCAGAAAACACTCAGATGATGAAGCTGCATCTGAATTAATTGTGTCCTGACCTTTTTGTCATGCATGTGTTGATATTGTTGCTGTTAAATTCTATTTCAAGAGAAACCATGTGACTACCCAGCTATAGAAAATGGCAAGTTAAGTGAAAGCATGGAGAACTACAAAAGCTATTACTTTCCAATGAAGTTTGGGCAGCAAACTCATTACTACTGCAATAATGGTTATTCAACCCCGAGTGGAGAATTCTGGGTTCTCATGGTCTGTTCTGAAAGGGGCTGGTCTCCAGAGCCAAAATGCCTCAGTAAGTACATTTCCACTTTATGCTCAATTCTGTTGTAACTATCAAAGGTCTGTGCAGCAGAAATTGTGCCGATGGAGCACAAGACGGAGCAAAGAACAGTTTGTTAAAGTAGAACTGCTGTAGTTGACCCCTGGAACTGCACCCAGACTGTCATCCTATATGCAGAGCTCAAACTGTCAGCTGGTAAGTGACACTCTGAAATGAGTAAGGCTGAAACGATGCTTTTGGATTTTGGAGATTCTTCACTCCTGAAACTATCCATAAGATTAAGTGTTACATTGGAAGTGTTTCTCTTCTCTGGCTTCTGTGTCACGTGCATGCATCTACTTTCATCTGCACACACAGCTGCACATACAAACAGAGAGTTTCTACTCCATGTAAATATAGTCTTCCTTCCGTGGCTTGGGCACTTTGTCTAGAGGTTCCTCTCCGAGATCCGTTGCCTGGTCCCTTTGGATAACATGTGGGGCTGAGAAGTTGGCACACTCTTGCAATAAGCTGAAAGTGAGCATGGCATCAGCAAGAGATCCAGGTACACTGACCTAATGATTGAACTGTAGAAAATAGACTTACAGCAGCGAGCTGAGGCCTCCTCTCCTAACACACATCTTCAGTCACAGAAAAGTTCCTACCTGCTGGTAGGGCTTGGAAGTGGATTACAAAAGGTTGGTCTTTCCCTGTTGCCCTCAGTGGAGTGGTGCTCAGTGCAGGAAACGAGTGGAGTCCTGCCCAGAGGAAAGGGCCAGTTACCCAAGTAACACAGCTATAGCATTCCTTCAGGCATCTTCCTTGTGTCTGGGCTCTTGGGGGCACAGGATGCTGTAGAGCCAGCGTGCTTAGCTGTTGCTAAAATCTCTAGAGCTGGTTTGAGAGGCTGATACATTTGCACAGAGATGATGAAAACTTCTGGAGGCGAATGCTGAAAATCACTCAGGGCAGACATCAACATTTTAGAGACACAGCAGATCAAACCAGAGCTGGTGTACATGATGCTAGATGCGCTGAAGGTAGCCAGCCTTGCTTATGAACACGAGGTAAGCGATATTGTTTACTAGACCACTTCTTAGCACTTCATGTAGTGACTTACACTCCTGTTCATGCGATTCATTAATCTTAGGGCAGTGAAACAAGACATGCTTTCATTCAGGTTTGAGAACGAATGTCTTTTGTGGATAGAAGGATACAGAAAGGCGCTAGGAGGCCCTTTTTTAGTAACTGTTCCTAAGAATTATTTTACCTCAGTTCCTGATGTACAAATTACTGTGGTTAAATGTAGTTACCTTCCTTCTTTAGAAAAATGTCATGTCAGACGGATGGCAAATGGTTATTTCTCACATAACCAGAAGTATGTTTACAAGGAAGGTGAAAGAGTTAAATATGTCTGCAACGATGGCTATCATACTGAACGTGAAGATGGGGAAGTCACGTGCACAAAGGATGACTGGTCACCTCCTCCACGATGTGTCCGTAAAAGTGAGTGTGCTTGTATTTTGTTGAGGTTTCTAGCTAAAACCAGTAAATCCACCGTCACATCACCTACATTAATCCATAAGCGCTGCTTAGTAACTGTAAGTCTAGGTGCTCTACAACTGAAACACAATGCTGTGATTCTCTCCACTGGCTCATGCAGCTCTCACGTCCCTGTATGCTGCTGAGGTCAGTCACTGTGCAAACATGGAGAATGTAACCCTGTAAAACGTCCACACGTGGTTCATTCAGATCTCCTAGAATGTAAGCTCTGGGATGGGAGTCATAGTCCCTTTGTCTTCAGTAGTGAAATCTTGTTATAACATAGCTGTGCAGTTAATCATTCCCCTTGTGCAGCCTGTCTGTAATTTCTTGTCTCCTTTCAGCCTCTCGCTATGCCACCTGATCCCTGTTTGCCTTGCTTCCTTTCCGGTTGGCATCATACTGGAAGCGGGGAGGAATAGAAAGGTTACTTCTCCTAACTCTGTTTCCAGCTTTGGTTCCTGACTTGCACCAAGCCTGAAATTGCTAGAATGTCTCCCAGGGACTTTAAATACTTTAGGTAACGATTTCATATGGACAAAAGAAAGAATTCAACCTAACTTTTCTTAGACTGTAAAAATATTTTTTTAGGAAACAATTCCACCCTTAGAGAGACACGGACCATAGAATGTTTTGGACCACCACCCACTGAGATTTTGACATAGCAATGAGCAAGCAAAATAAAAAGTTATGCTTCCTAGTGTTAGGCAATCGTGGGCATTACTGGTATAAACACTAAAAACTTTGATGTGAAATTTAAACTTTTGAAGCTGTTGCACGGAAGTATCATTAACTCTGCTCCCAACATTCAAATACATCCTTTAGCATTCCTCAAAGGTTTGGGGTTTTTTTGTATCTTTATTTACTTGACTCTCTATTGCACAAATATTGCTATTTGTTGTTGTGTTAATCTCTTAAAAGGAAGAGACTCCTTCACAGAATAACTTATTAGTAAAGAATTTAGCAACTACCGAAGTTTTCTTTCGGAATACAAGACCATAACATCCAACCAAGACGGCTGATTTCCATCCATTTAGACTGGCTTAAACAATGTATTCCAAGTGGCGTGAAATCAGTTGCAACATTGGGTCTGTCTGCACTAGTGCTTTAGCATGCAAGAAGGGGTCCTTTGCTACAAACTTGCTTTAGTCCTGCATATGTGCACTCTGAATGATTTCTCTTTGGTAGAACCGAGGTAGTACCTGCACACCGTGGTGATCTCTGGCATGCCCCTCACTGCAGTATGGACAGAAGGTCCTCTTTATGCATGCACAGTGCAGTGCATGCCCAACATGAATTTCATTTCTAGTGGAGACCAGATGTGGACATCCAATTTTGGAAGCTTACAGGATTGCTGCAAATCAAACCCCTGTCCATCCCTGTTTGTGGTGCATGAGTTGGTAACTGTGAACTTTGATTTTTCACTTTCCAATTGTCCCCCAGGAAGAGAGCTCAATGCAGAAGCAAAATTTCACATGCTGTTAAAGATGTTCTAAATCCTACTGCTCTTTCATTTGTCCTCCTTCTTCTGTGTATTGTAAGCATGTAGTTTAGCAGTGTTTTACTTGGAAGAAATCCTGTCTATCTCTTTCAGAAATATGCACGAATATCCCTTTTGACAACGGTTATTTCCCCTTGGGAAAGAAAACATTTCATTTACAGGAGAAGGTCACCTATAGTTGTAATACTGGCTTTGTAACTCCAGAAGGACAAGAAACAGGAGTGATACAGTGTCAAGAGAATGGCTGGACTCCACCTCCAAAGTGTATCAGTGAGTAGCATAAAGGCTTCAGAGCTCCCCATCATTGTCACTGGCGCAGACATGATGTCCTATGTACTCAGATTTTTATCATCTAGACTGGTGGAGTTTTCTTGCTGGGCAGAGGGAGACTCAAATAGAGGACTGATCCTCCAGAGATTAACCTTTCTGGGGCTCCAAGGAATAGAGAGAGAAAACATAAAGGAAGCGAGTAAGGCGGGAAAATATCTACCGTCTTCTAGGTGAACTATCTTTTTGGACCTCTAGCACGAAGTAGATGGTAATCACTGATCTCTCCAGTGATTCTTACCTGATACAAGGTACATATGCCCAAACTGACTCCCAATTCTTCCGCCTTTCACACTTGCGAGGGAAGATTTATGAAGAAATGCCTGTGAACCAAGGGATTCTGCCAAGAACTTTCTCTAAGCATGACCAAACTAGAGAAAAATGGGATTCATTATTTGGAAAGGTGTTATCACTATGCATAAAAAGCACTATGCATATGTCTGCCCTGGTGTTAAAAAGTACATTGGTGAAAAACACCAGAGTGCTTTTTCCTGAAAATACCTCCATACTGTTGCTGCCTTTTTCCTCTTAGAAGTTCCTTTCTCTCCTGGACAGGGGTGTAGGATAGTAAAAGAAGAGACTTAATCTTCCAGTGTTATGATACCGAGGCTCATAATATTGACCAGCTTTAGCTGATATTTTATCATGTCCTTTTATTTCAGACTGCCTTTACCTAGGATTTTGTGGCTTTTTTTCTGACCCCCTCACAAATGACCGTGGGGAACAGGAGTACAAACTGTTTGCTACGACACCAATAATAATGTGTAGTAGAAGGAAAGGAATTGAATCTAAGGAAGAAATATTTATGCTAGATACTACTTCTGTACACATATTTCTGAAGATTAATGCAATAGATATTATGTGAATATGCTACATAGGATATTATACATTCATATTCTGGCAATGCATAATTTTTAATGTTTCAAATATGCTGAGTAAGTTCAGTAGACTAGCACACACTAATGCACCTTCAGTCCAAAGGACAGTGTTTCTGGATCACAAAATGCACTAACTTTGTTTTATTCTGCAGAATCATGTGAAACACCTCATTTGGACATTTTGAATTACCACGCAAATAGAACTATGTTCGTGCCTGAAGATACAATTGAATATGCATGTTTGGAGGGATATCAAACTGCAAATAATATGCCAACTGGTACCACAAGGTGTGGCATAAATGGTGAATGGAGTCCAACGCCCCAGTGTCTCGGTGAATATTGTTGTGTTTGCTAATCAGTGTAACTCTGTATACACTTTGTGAAGCTTTTTTCTTTAAGACTTTCTTTGTTTTGTTCTAATCATTGGTATTTCACGTACTTTTTGTAGGGTGTGCACTATATGTTAACACATTTTGTCTTTGTAGCAATAGAATGTGAGATGCTGACATTGCTCGGTGGAGATTTTTCCCCCAGGGAGGGTAAATACCGCAATGGAGATGTTGTGAAATTTACCTGTGCAAACAATTATGTGAGAGTGGGACCTGCCTCTACTCAGTGCTATTACTTTGGATGGTTTCCATCACCACCAGTGTGTAAAGGTAATTCTTCTGTTAACTTTACTGTGGTAGGAAATATATGAAAATGCCTGGGTCCTGAAGACTTCCGCAGACACCTTCTATAAGCCAGTCTTGCTCCCAAGAACAATTATCCCATCTTCATCGCTAAAAGGGCAGGAACTGGTCCTCTCCAGATCATTTCATAGTGTTCTGCTGTTTCATGTGAAAGATTCTGAACAGCTGAACTTTCAGCGTTGAACTTTCTGTTAGCTTTAGTTATGCCAATTGGAGTTCTGCAGTAACTGAAAGTGAGCTGGCAAGTGGCTTGCGCAAAATTTCACTCGTGAAATTGACTGTAATGTATGAAAAATTATTTATTAGTCAAAAAGGCATAAATAATGTGCAATATGGCAGCCAGGAGTGATTAATTTGAGTAATGTCCTCTCTTACTGTAGCCTAAATGTCCTAAGTTTTGCCACTGCCTAATGTTGATACCCATCAGATATTGTGCCCTCTGTTCCTTTTTCTGATCACAATGTATTGAAGAAAAAAACCTCTTTTGGAGATGACACAGGGCTGGACCCAAGCAAAAGAAACTCAGTGAAGGGTTTTCCCTGTGAAATTCCTCAGCTTCATCCGGTAGGATGAACAAACTCATGCAGAAGGGAAGATCTGTGCCTCTATTCTTCTCATCCTTTTTAAGACAGAGCACAACTTAGTGGCAGCTGAAAAGAGTTAATTTTGCTGGTGCTATGCCCTTTCATGAGGCAGCTCGAGAGGATGAAGGGATCTCATATTTCTCATCTCCCTTTCTTCCCACTCAGTCAATTTCGTTGTCTTCCATGCTCTCATCCTTCTTTTTGCTCACTCTCTTTTGCATTGAAAACCAAGTATATTTCATATAGTTGGCTCTTTAGCTCAGGAACATTTTAAGCTCCCTTAACAGGAGTTCCATTCACTCCATCAGAAGTGAATTCCTTTAATATATAGTACATGTCACTTGCTGGGTGACTTTTATAACATAGGTTATTCTTACTTGCAGAATTTTCACCTTTTTTTTTTTTTTTTTTTTTAAAGAATACTGAAGTTGTCATCCATGTAACACTTTTTTCTCTTACAACTGGGTTGGTTTTATCAACCACTTCTTTTATCATAGCAGGAAATTGACAGTGCATGGAAGTAAGAGAGTAGAGTGAGCCAGGGTCACGCGTATCTGTGATCTCCAACCCAACACAAATCCAGATATTCAAAGGCATAAACCAATGACCTGATTAACCTGTTCTACTGATTTTTCTTAGCTTTAAACAACAAATTCAATTTATTTTGTGTTGCACCTAACATATAACTGTGCTAAAAGTATTGAGTTCAGAGCATAGATTTGATCTCTCAATTTCAGAGAACCCCAGAGGCTGTGGACCTCCACCTGAGATTACCAATGGAAGTATTGCTGGTGGCTCTGTGGAACAGTATCGGCATGGGGACAGAAAGCAATATGAATGCAACGTCGAATTGAAATTGGTTGGATCAAAGGAAATAGAATGTGTTGATGGACAATGGTCATCTCCCCCCTCTTGCATTGGTAATCTATATAACTCCTACTTGTGAGAAGTCTATAATTCACTGTAGGCTAATACTTCACAGATATTTTCACAGTTAAAATTACGTATTTGCAGGTATAACATGTTACGTTCAAAATTGTGCTAGGGATGAAAAGTAAACACACACTGTATCTAAGGCCAAAACTTTATTACTAGTATAATTGAAATCTCAACAGTCCAATCAAAGTATTTTTGTGAGTCCAGATCAAATGATTATAGAAAGAGAATGAAAATTAATACGTAATATATAAAGAATAATTATAAATATATAAATAATACAGAATATCTAAGTAATACAAGTAATTTATAATATATAACTACAATTGTTATACACACACTTTCTCTTATTTACCCCTTTTTCTGGTGTTATGCTCACCCTTCCACTGCCCCTTTGGGTCCTAAAGTCAATGGCTTCAGTCTGGTGTGTTTTGGAGGGAAGTTGCAGCACGTTAATCAGTTTCTCAAGTCATTCACTGGGAGGAATAAGATGTTCATGCTGCTCTTCCTCCTTACAGGATCTGCTTGGGGCAATTTTTAGGTTTGCTAGCATGCTTTTATGCCTTGCCCTTTTTGCACTGGTCTACAAGTTCTGAATTAGATATGTTAAGTGTGTTTTAAATATGTTAGATGCTTGTTCTTTGTGTTACCCCTAAAACCAGTTGTGATCAGCTCCAGGTCAAGCTGGCCTTTTGTGAGCTATTCATAGCCTTAGGGTGCCATGCTATGCCCTGTCTCTTACCATCCTGTGCCTCTACTCTGCCACACCCAACCTTTGTCCCCACCTCTCAAGGACTCTCTTATCATACCAGCCCTGTATTCACCCTCATCATTATATTAGAGTCAGAATTACTCACTCTACGTAGACTAAAAACTTGCTGCTACTATGTATATAAAACTATGGTTGTGCCATTCAGAGATAACCAAAAGTAAAATAAATTAGCTATAGCCTAGTCACTAGAAAAAATGCTCTTACAGCTAAAATAAGTAAAACCAAGCCTCCAGGCAGGTCAGGACAGGTTCTGACAAAGTAAGCCTCATAAGCCTCCATCCTGAGGCCTTGCAAGCTTGGTACAAACTCTGTGGCCTCTTTCTAGTAATGGCAATACAGTATGTTACTGGGGCACAGGGCTGCAAACATGATGACTACAAACACAAACATGCATTATGTATGTTGCTGTCTTCCCTAGGCTAGAGTCAGACATGTCCCACAGTTTTTTATAGTCCTGATACTGAAACGGTGAGTTGTTCTACAGTCGTCTCCTGCCTAAGCAAAAGCACCCACTTTCTGTGCATGTCTTTAGGTAGTGTACCTCAAACCTGAGAGTACGAATGTCAATGACAAGAGCTAAAAAATGCTTGTGCAAAACTACTATTTGTTTGTTAGGACAGTGTCTCAGAGTTGAAGTAGAATGGAATATTCAAGCTGAAAATCTGTAAATGCAGAAAATAATTCAAGGCGTTCTTATGGCGCAGGATGATCTAACAGCAGAACCAATAAATGGTGGTTTTTTTATGGACTGGTTTACTCTGTTCCTATACGTATACATTCTGACACGTTTTCCATGAGCAACACTGATGGTTTAAAAATGTACAGCATGGAGCTTGCATCTTTTCAATCCTTGATCCAGTGAGAATAGTTTCAGTGCACAGGCTTGAAAGAAGAGTGGTCCAAACTTGAGTGCAGAGTTGCTCAAATTCAATTTTTGAGTTTATCATGGGCCTTCCCTCTCCCACATTAAGAGCAGGCCATATGCCCTTATTCCCCTTACATGCCTTTTTCCTCCTTCAGAAAAACTACTCACACGCTGCACTCATCTGTGGAAGCCATTACCCTTTGCTGTCACTGCCACTGCAACGGTGACAGCCCAAAGCAGGGACTGCTGTTATCACGCAGAGGTGACAGCACTGCAGCCCTCTAAGTGATGTTACAGTGGTTTTCAGTTCTTGTAATAATACTAATTGAAAGTGCACATTACAAATGTGTAGGTGTATAATCACATATAATTTTGACTGATCAGAATTGGGGATCCAGGTGAGTTGGATTGATCCCACCCAGGGATCCAGGTGAGTTGGATTAATTGAAGGTTTTCTTACACTTCAGGATTTATGTGCCAATGAAAAACAGTTTGGGAAGTTAACATTAGCTGAAACTACTTGTGGAGCATGCTGTGGAGTTACCACAGTGATGGAAAAGGAAGGGAAAAGACAGGAGAGGGATTTAGTAAACTGACTAAAACATATACATACTCCAACTGTGTTGAAGTTTAGTTGTTACAATTAATGGGAGTAGACTTAACTCACCAAATGGAAATAGAGTTATTTTTATTTAAGTTCTCTCAGCTATTCATATATGACTCCAATATTATTGTAGAGTACTTCTGCTCTTTTCAACAGAAGACAAAATGCCATGTGGATCACCTTCTTCTATTCCGAATGTTATTCTTCATCAGGAAGACCAGGTGCAGTTTTCGCATGGTGATGAAGTAATTTGTGGATGTAAACAACGCTCTGGCAATTCTGAGGAAATGAAAATAAAATGTCTTAATGGGGAATGGAAGCCTTTACCTCTTTGTGCTGGTAATCTATTTCCATAATATTTCAGATATGAGTGTAACATAATTATATTCAAAATTTCAAGGACTTCAGCAATCAATATGTAGCCAGAGATACTATAGTTTCATGCATCTCAACTAAGGTTTTTTTATTTACTCCTCTTTTAAACGTGAACATATCCTTCATCCTGGAAAGACTCTGCACTTACAACTTTGTAAGCACTCTGAGTAGGTTTGGGGAAGGAAACAGACACTTGCACAGTGGGTAAAATCAAGTATGGTGGTACATCTTTGGTGCACGGTGGCTTTTACCCATTTTCCAGCGTTCCTCCCTGATAACGACCCTTCAGAAGCCTTGGGACATACCTGTGATAAAGTAGCATGCCTGTTGCATTAGTTACTTGTAGTTTTATGTCTCTGTATACTACTTTACTTTTTTAAAATCCTACTGGGAATTAAAAATAATATTAGCAGCCACAATGTGCTAGGCTTATCCCGTCCTCACCATTTTTATGTGGATTAGTCCTTTTCATTTCTGATCAGTAGTTTTCTCTTTTTGCTCGTCTTCCCATTTAGTTTTGCAGTGCATAAATTGAATGAAAGTAATGTCTTTTTAAAAGATAGAAAACAAAGCCTTTTCCTAAGAAAAAGAAAAAAATTATATTAAAGTCAGTAATTTAAGAAAAAAGCGATACTGGACAAGAAGGAGTCTTGTGTGGGATAAATTAGTCCAGCACTTCACTTACCTTTAACAGAATACAGTTTATGATATATCCAATTCTTCGTTCCCCCTTTCTTCAGAAGTGATTTTATATTTAACAGTGATTTGAGTACACTGTACCTTTATTTACAATTATGTTGAGGATTGAATCTGGCACAAAACACAGTCTGCTTATCTTTCACAAGTAGCTTGTGTTCTGACTCTCAGAATCACCAGTCAAGGACACAAGACCTGGGTATGACTTAGATATACTTCCACAGGAGATTGATACCTGATGCATATTCGGTGTGGAGTAGTACTTCCTTTATGCTCCTGTTTCTACAAGCCAACGAAGGTTTCTCTTCTTGCTCGTCTTACCACCTTTTCATAGTTTTAGGGAAGAAAAAAATGCTTAGTTTTTATGTTATTTACTGCACTCAGCAAAAGGGATCCTGTCACCATAAAAATAATTGCTTTGTGAGTGGGAACAGCCTCTGCTTTAGATAGCAGGAACAAAAAATCATTCTGTTTCTGTAATCTAGGACTCTTAGGAGTTAGTTCAAACTACAGTAAATAAAAAAACACTTTCACATGGACATGCATTAGGAAACTGATGACCTCGTCATCGGTAAATGCGTACGTACATATTATCTGAACTAAATCTATTTTTTTAGCTCTTTTTGTTGATTTTTTTCCAGATCCATCTGCTCAGTGTGTAATTCCGATGGATGTTGAGCTTGTGCACAGTGGTCATCTTTCCAAGGCAAAAAAGAGGACTAGGTTCCATGGAGTTATACGTTATATATGTAAATCAGCTGACAAAAGTATTAAACAGGCAACTTGTGTGTCTGGAAAATGGTCACCAGAGATTGAATGCACAGGTATGTTTTTAGATTTCAATACAATTTCTTCTTTTTATGTAGGCATGATAAATGCTCATTATTACAGCTTCTTAGCATTGCTGTGTCACTAGTCTGAAATAGAAATGCTTACATGCTTATATATATGCTTACTCGATTATATGCTAAGGATAGTCATGAATAATTATGGGAATCATTTGAACAGTTAACTAGGTTGAGAGATGCACTATTTTAGTGAGGCAGACTTAATAGTCTCTACTCTGGCAATTGGAACAGTTGTCACTGTCACTTCTGATGTGAGAAAAGATGCAATGATAAATTTAAGCTTGGGTCTTCAAAAGGGCTTTACCCTGGTGCAAATGAGAGCAGCACAGAGCTCAAGCTCCAGCCAAAGTTCCTTTATTTCCTGTAAACATTCAAAGCTTTTCTATTCCTGCTTTTTCTTTTTTTTTTTCCCCTTCTATTTTTTCCAATTGCTTCCTAGTGAAACAACAAGAAAAAAGCTGAGTTGGCCAACTCCAAAGCACAGACCTAGAGGAGACTGCCCTTTTCTAATACACACCAAAGGTCAGATGCCTGCAGGACTGCCTTTATGTATAGCAGAGCAGGACATTGCCTGTAGAAGGCATGACTGTAAAACAATCATCACCTCCTTGCCTGCTTTGATTATGCCAGATTCATGGGAAATGATGCGTGGAGGTAGGAGAAGTACACAGAGTGGCAATCTCTCAAGGGAGCATTCCCTTTCAAAACCAAGTGTCCCTACCTTCCCAGTTTTCTGGAACCACTAGAAGCAACAAACCAAGCTCTTGAGGTCTCCTCCTTCCTAGATCTACCTCCTTCCCTCACATTTCTTTCCTTTGGCAGGAGTAGCCCTTCCTTCCTTGAGTGGCAAAATTGAAGTTTCTTTCTTTGTTTCCTTCTGTGATTCTCATTTAGCTCTGTTATCAGCTAAGTCTGAAGAAGAAAGCAACAACAAAACAAAACAAGAACCCCAGAAGTTGGTCCAGTTTTCCTAAAGTGGTTCACCATAGAGAGAGGAATGGGAAGAGCACACAGGAGTGTGCAGCTGTGTGTAAGGGAGGGGAGGCTTTCAAGAGGCTTTTTACAAGAAGCTCCAGCTTAGATTAGTGTAGGCAACTGTGTCTGTCTTTTCTGAGGTTGAAAGCTTATGAGCATCTGAAGGCAGCTCTGGTGCTTCTGAAGCCAAACAAAATGATCATGATATTAATTAAAGCTTGAGATAGCTACTGAAGAATTATCGCCAGTGTTTTCTTGGTTGTTAGTGTTGTAATCTGTGATGAACTGTTACATTTTATGTTATGTTCTGTTCTAACATGAGTATGTGTCCTTAGCTGAGGAGAGTACATGCCCACCTCCACCTCAGGTGCCTGGTGCTCAACAGATAACAGTTGGCAGAAATTACAAGAATGGGAGTAAAATAGCTTTTTCATGTCTGAAGAGTTTCCAGCTCATCGGTGTGAATGAAATAACATGTATAGATGGGAAATGGCAATCACCACCTCACTGTGTGGGTCAGTAGTGGGTTATTTTTTTCTATTTATTTTATTACGGATTTCTGTGTAATGCATTTGCAGTCATCATTAGCAGGAGGGTGATATTGTTTATGTTAAGACTATCATGAACAGGTAACTGCAGAAAAACAAGTTGCTAAAAGAAGTGCAGTTAACCAACGGCTGGACAGTAAACCTTTTCATTTACACAGACTTATCTAAGATGGCATATAAAACTTTCAGGTAGTCCCTCAAGAGCTGTGTGTTGATTTGTTTGTTTAGTATATTGCAGAATGGAGTACCAGTTTTGACTGGGGACCTTTAACAGTGTCCTGGTGGAAAAAATCAGTATTATTTATTATTTAGTTGTAGTAGTAGCAATCTTTGGGGTTTTTTTTCATTTTTATTCTTTCTTGACTTTTTCCTTTTCTTTTTGTGACTTCTTCCTGTAATAGGAGTATAAATGATATGGCATAACTCAGGCCATCTGTTCTAAGAAATGCTGAGGAATCTGTGATCCCATTGTTACAATATTTCTGATGCAGGTGATATCTTGTAAGCAGAAGTTCATTAAGAGGTAGAATAAAGTGTTTTCAGAAATGAATAGGAAATAGATGAGCGCAGGACAAATGAGGAGCCAGCTGGTGACTGATGTGCACAACATGCCAACCATGTCTGTATTTTTAAGCTGCAAAATTCTGAGGCCACGTGGTTTCTCTTCTTTTGCGTTGTCCATGAGTCTCCATTTCTGCTGATAAGTGGCAGACATGGAGAAGAATAACCAAAAAAAATGCTTGAGCTGTTCATAAAACAGCTTTGACTGAAACAAAATTCCCAGTCCCAGTTACTGAACAGGAACTTTGACTGTAATTAGATCTTTTGTATTGTGGAATTCAGTGCAAAGATATGCTTTCAACTTGATGTGTCAACTAATAAAACCTAATTTACTAATAACTAAAAATGCATATAAAATATAATTTAAGTCTACCCACTCTACAGTAGCATAGGAGAAGAAAGCATCGGGACAGCCCTGACTCAGGAGGGCTTCATAGACATTTAATCCATTGTATGTCTCAGGAAGTACATTATAATACTTGGTAAGTTCTGTTCCCTTTTTCATCATGTCAGCACAAAACCCCTCAGGGTATTGGTTCAACTTCATTAATGGTGGAAAAATTTAATAGCTAAAATTCTAGAAACCCACTTTCAGTATCCCAAAACAAGGTAATGTCTCTTCTATTTCTCTGCCTATGAAATTTTCCCTGTTCTTGGTACTAAGCTGTAACTGTATCTCCTTGGTATGAACTGGAAAATGGCTTTCGTTTGGTTCAAAGGCAAAGAGAGAAACCCCATGTAGGAGGGAAAGGAGAGACAAGTTTTGGTTTGTGCATCTTGCATATTTCTTCATCTTCCTTTCAAGCCATTTAATTTATTTTTCGATGATTTTTTTTTTTTTCAGTCTTAGACGGCATATGTCATCGGAATATTAATTGTCTTGCATTATTGTTTATATGTGTTTTCTGTATTTTATAGAAAGACCATGTTTGCCACCACAACCCGTAGAATGTGCTGATGTTCCCAGGCTGGAAAATCAAAACTTAAAAATTAAAAAAGAAGGGAAAACAATTTATCTGGCTGGTGCCAGGTTTAAGTATGTTTCTCGTTCTGGATACATGTTAGATGGACCATCGGAGATAACTTGTTCCCTGGGAAAGTGGACTTCAGCTCCTACATGCTTGGGTAATATCAAAAAATACTTCTTCTGAAGCGCATTTAGCAATGAAATTGAAAGGATTCTAAACTGGAGGTTGAGTAGTAAGAGCCAGTAACTCCATATTTTGCTGGGGAATCTTATCACCCCTTGTGGATGTCTTCAGAGCAATCCTGACTGGATGCAAGGCTGGCTTTTTGAATGCAGTTTAGTTTTTAAACATTCCTGTGTATTCTTGCAATCTTTGCTCAGTTCATATCTCTGCCAGGTGAGTCCTGGGCACATACTCATAATCCAAGGATCTGTTTTCTATGGAGTCCACTAGTGGCTAGGAGTTGCTTTGGTGCTTCAGTGATGGAAACCACTTTGGTGTAGTAAGGGACAGCAGCCTTTATTAAAATTTTCTGGCATGGTTAGAAACAGGATTGAAATATTGTCTATTTAGGGGAATGACTTATTTAATCTTCCGTACGCTACCTTTTATGTAGAATCCACTGTCAGCGGATGACTGTGCTGACGTTAGAAAAAGTTCTCTAAGGCATCTGTTTGGTGGAAACAGTACACTCATTCGGTGCGTATCCCATTAGCACAAGCGTCAACTTTCTGTATCTTTTCAGAAATGCCATGTGGAAGTATTCCAAAAGTTGCCAATGCTCAAACTGAAGGCAGAAACAAGGAAATTTATGAGCCTGGTGAAACAATTCGCTACCAGTGTGATGCAGGGTTCCTGATTGTTGGTCCCCCCGAAATTATTTGCAGAGAAGGAAATTGGACAGCACCGCCCTTCTGTGAAGGTACAGGTTCTACTTCTAAGTAGTCTATGATCCTTCTTAGTCTTTCATGTTGTTAATTAAAATAATGTCAACTCAGGCATGCAGGTGAGTCAGGCCAATAGAGCCAACAGGTGACTTGCTCTGAATGGGCTGCTACACCACCTGTTTTTTTGGCTCCCGAGAAACAGCAAGCAGGGTAGATGAGCAAAGAAATAGATTCCCCTGTGGGCTGAAGCTGGTAGCTGAAGCTTAGCTCACTGCCGAAATCAAGCAGGCAGAGGGTTCTGGGGAACGGATGCTGGCTGCAAAGAAGGAGATAACTGGTAGGGCAATGTATCTCATTGTCACATCACTAAGAATGTCAGTTTCTGAAAGTTGCCTTCAAATAGTAAAGAAATCACTTCACTCTCCAGCCCTTTGGCGCACAATGCTGTACAGCACCAGCCTGCACATTTGGCTGATCTCTGCAACTCCTTTTCTCTTTTTAGTCACTCTAGGCAAAAATAATAGTGTCTGGTGAAGCGTTGCAGAATAAAGACCGTGATATCTTCCTTTTCTACCTGTATAAAATGATCTGCATTACGCAAACCATTTTTGCTCATCAGGAACAATGGTGCTGCGGAATGCAATATCCTGTGATTGTCATGTTGCTGCACTACTGTTCTTAAATGTTCTTAATGTTCTGAAACCTCTCTTTTCAGATGTTAGCTGTGGAGCCGCACCTGAAATTCCCAATGCTTATATTACAAGCACTCACCAGGAGAGGTATCTGCCCAGTGCCAGAGTGCAGTATGAATGTGAAAGCAATTTTCAAATGATGGGTGGAAATTATGTCACTTGTAGAAACGGAGAATGGTCACAAGCACCAATCTGCAGAGGTAGGAATCCGTGCTTTCATCTTGCCTGTTAGCATAGAGGGGACTGTTTGTTCACCTAAATACTCTAAAGACTCTACTTTTTTTACTTCTGTTTTCATTGTACTTGCTATTGCTTCCTTGCACAGCATTTTAATTTAGCTTGATGCTTCTAGAAATACTGTGGGTATTTTCATCAACAGCAAAAACGTCTTGAAGAAGCAGGGCCTAAAATGTGCTGCTCTGTCATTCTCCTGTCTGGTACTGGTATTTCCCCAGAGTCCACCATTTCAGCGACCTTCAGGAGAAAGACATGTAAGGGCTCCTCTGTTCTGTTCAAACCTGTCAGGGAGTAGCTGAATGGAAGAAGCGGTAGGGGAGAGAAAGAGCTGTTCTTCTCCAGGGCTCCACCCTGACTGATGCAGATCCCAGCAGAGACTCAGATCTAAACCATGTAAGGTCTGCTAGGGCTGTGGGCGTGGGAAGAGCGTTCCTGTGACAAGGAGCTGTCAGGAGCTGTGCTCCTGTCCCCTGCCCAAGCCTGTGGCTGCAGGGTGAACAAGTGCTACTTGGCTTTCACACACCTCCATGGAGCTGACTGCACTTACCCATCCCCGAGCAGTGCAGGCTGACAAGCTCCTCCAGCGCTGCCGGTCCTGCAGAGCTCTGCGATTCAGCAGAGCGCCAGCTTGGCTGCTAGCCCTGTGATTTCCAGGAATGCCAGGGCTCCCTGGGGAGGGACATGGGCACGCAGGAAGGCTGGTGTGGCTTCTTGTGCTGTGAGGTGTAGCTACAGAAACACTGGCTTTTTCTAGAAGCTCTCATTGACCCTGCCATCTCTGGAGAGTCCCAGAAAGAGTGTTCTGCTGCCACTGTCACACCTCGTTGCTTTCTCCATGGTGAACTCTTGGAGCTGTTACCCACCTGAGGCAGAAAATCTGGACAGAAATTGTAACAAGATTGATTTCTTTAACTATTGGTTGTATAGGGGAACACCTCAGCGACTGCAAACGTGACTGCAGCAGTGTCTCTTTTCAGATGTGACATGTGAACCTCCTCCAGAAATTGCGGGTGGTAACGTTCAAGGTGTGAAAAAGTCAAGGTATTTGCCTGGGGAGAGTGCTCGCTATCAGTGCTGGCAAGGTTTTCAGATGACTGGGACTTCCACCGTAGCATGTCAGAATGGGACCTGGACAGAGCTGCCCAAGTGCAAAGGTAATTTCTCTCTGTCTTCATACAGTTGCCTGTCAGTGAGACTGTCATGAAGCTGACTCAGTGGCATTTACTTCTCCACGTTTCAGTCTCATTACTGTGCACAAACGCAACATATCTGGCACACTCAGGAAAAAGGCGTTTTCCCAGGTATCTATTCAGATGAGTTTACCAGCTGAGTGACCCAGGTGGCTTCACTCAAGAGGGCCCCATCTGGAAAACCACCCTGAGGCTGAGAGCAGTTGCTGGCCAGGTCTAATTTTGAGACGCAACCCTTGGACTTCTTAGAATATACTTTCTGTGCCTGCCTGATGAGAAGAGAGTGAGAAATTTTGCCACCTGTGTTGGAGAACAGAGCCCACAGCTTCCCGGCTAGCTGACATTCAGATAATGCGGATGATGCACTGCTATATTGAATGCCATGGAGTGAAATCAACCGTTAAATCAACTGAGGGTAGAATCTGATGTGTGAGCCAGTACCTAGGTACGGTGTTGGTGCCTCCTAGGATTTCATGAGCGCGCTGAATGATCTCATTTGTTTTCATTAGACATAGAGAAAGTTTCAGCACGTGAACCAGTGCAGCAGCATCTGACTCAAACACCACCCAGCTGGGAGCTGAAAGGGGTGCAGAAACAGCAGATGAATTCCGACCAGGCTCCATATTGTGCCTCCGGAACACAATGCCAAGTGCAAAGAGTGTCACTGCTGGTGCCAAGGGATCTGGGTCTTCTCTGAAGATTTCCCAGTGCAAGGTCCATTGGAAGGCCAGACTTGGCAGCAGTGTGGTGCTTGAATAGGTATAAAAATCCGTGAGGCAGCGATGCTTCAGGATTGGCATGTGTGAACTCCCCAGTGGCCGTAAGTGGCCCACAGAGCCCAAGGGCTATGCCGTTAGTGATTGCAGCGGTGCAGTTCAGTGGCAGTCGTTACTGTTTGCAGTCGGATCCACTTTTCTCACTGCTCAAGCAGTACAGGGAGGAGGTGGGTGTCAGGCTCTTCTGCAGAAAGAGCTGTGCCAAACGCTACACCGTTATGCAGGACAAGAGGAAGTCCTGCAGGCAGCTGCAAGCACTTCAGCCGTGGACAAACGGGGTGAACTGGTAGCTGTGAGTCCCAGCACTGGAGAAATGAGAAACTCTTGCTCTTTTTCACCTGCCAGGTATTTGGTTTTCCCTCTGCTTTCCTCCAGGTCTCTCATAGTGCCAGTGTACTGTCCGGTCGTATTTGTGGCCAGGCCTCCGTTGCAATTAAACTCTCACGGCTTTCTCTCTGACTGGGAATTTTCTTCCAGGGAAAGGTGGGAAATGTGGCCCGCCTCCAGTTATTGAAAATGGAGACCTTCTTTCCTTCCCCATGCAAGAATATCCACAAGGTACAACTCTGGAATACAAATGCCCCAGTCTCTACGTCCTGGAAGGATCTCGGTATATCATCTGTACTGGCGGGCAGTGGACAAGCCCCCCAGTTTGCCTAGGTAGGTTGAAGCACGTGCTGTGTGGCCAAAGGCTGTGTGATTGCTCCTGTTTTCTTTTTCTCAGATCCTGAGGGCATCACTTGTGCAGCAGCACTTGTGCTGGGGCTGCGATGCCGGCAGGGCAGAACAACGAGTCCTTCTTCTGTCCAGAAGGAGTTTCTTCCTGAAGTTTGCTTCTGTAGTCCCCTCTGCTGCCTGCTGTCTCTCGCCACCACGGCGGGTTTGGGAGGAGGGGAGTTTGGCTGAACACCCCTGTGTGAGGGGATTGCCACCACTGTGCAGGGCTCCCGAGTTGGGGACGCTGCTACAGTCAGCAGGCTGGGGGGGTGGGGGGGGGGGGAAGGGTCTGGGTGCGTGGCAGTGCTGGGGAAATCCGGGGGTGCGTCCGCAACATGGCCATCAGGAAACGAATTTAGAGAAGTGCTGGGCAGAAGGGCAGGAGGGATCTCAAAAAAGACACGGGGAAGTTCATTGGTGCCTAGTGACTTCCCCCACCCGTGCTTCGATCTTGCCCTGTGTGACTGTCAGAGTGAAAAGGCTTCTCCATAGCTCTGCGTGGGGTCTCAGCCATGGTCTTTTTTCCCTCTAGCGTGGATGTGAATGTCTTTCCTGTCGCAAGTAGCAGAGGGTCAGAGCAAATAGCTGGAAGCATTTTGTGATGCAAAGAACTTCTGTAGGCTCTAGGGGGAAAAAAGTTACCTGTGGTGCATCTGTATGAAGTGATGACACTCTTCCCTTGCCTTTTTCAAGTGGCCTGTACAGCATCTGAAGAAGACATGGGCAGAAACAATATTGAGCTGAAATGGATCACACAAAGAAAGCTGTATTCCAGATCGGGTGACTTTATTGAATTTCGGTGTAAAAGAGGGTTTTTGGAGGACCCAGCATCTTCCCCCTTCAGAGCACAGTGTATGGAGGGGACGTTAGAATATCCACGGTGCAAGCCAGGCAGTAAGTCATCTGCACTCCGGCCACAGCTTAGCCGCTGTGTTGTTGCATTTTTAGGGCTGAAGCCGAGGGCAAAGCCTTTAGCTTAGTGCTTTGCGCCTGGGGAGGTAGTAGCAGGGTGCCAGGGTGTGGGAGCATCCTGTAAGCTGCAGGCGGCGAGGGGCAGTGCCCCCAAGAAGCCGTTGACTAGCGTACCTGAGCTGGCAAGACTGCTGGGGAAAAGGCTCTTGGGGGCTCTCAGCTGGTACTAACGGTTTCAGAGCATCAGTTGTCCAGTGTGAGGTCTACAGGCAAATAATGAAAGTACTTTTTCCAGAGAACTGTACAGTGCGTGAGAGGCTTATGGAAGAGAACCATATTCGCCTACAGTCATCAAGCTGGTCGAGAACTTCCACCTATCGATCTGGGGATTATATTTTCTTTGAATGCAAGTGGTGGTACCAACAAGTTTCACACCCTGAGAAATTTAGAGCACAGTGCCTGGATGGAGTGATTCAGTATCCTACATGTGCATGTAAGTGCTCGGTGCCGAGGACATGGCGGGGGGCTGTAGGAGGCAGCTTTGCCGAAATTGCCTGTCCACTGCTCTGAGGAACGACTGCGGTGTGGCAGGTTTGGTCTTCATGCCTTTTCCCCTTTTTTTCTCTTTACGCTGCAGGGTCATTGGGATAAATGGAAATGGCATGAAGGAGCCCAGCTGTGGAAATGAAAGATCCCTCAACTGACCCAGTGATTTGAGCTTAATTTTTCCTGGCCTTTCCAGTTTCACTGTGCTTTGTTTGCAGCTTAGCCAACGTTCTGTCTTGGAATTTGTTGGGGGTTTTTTCTTTTTATTATTGGATGATTGTGTTTACATTTTATCCACATTTTATCCATTTTTGTAAATGTATTTACATTTTGTAAATGTGTTTACATTTTATCCATCCGAATGGTTGTGCTTGCATTTTATCCATTCTATATTGATCTCTCTGTTATTTTTACTAACAACTGTGTCCTGAAATAGGCTGCCTTTGGTGGCATACTGAGAGAAGAATTAAAGCCCACAGGTAATTTCGTTATCAGCAAGTAGAGTGTGTTTGGCCTTGTCTGCTCCTAGCTGCTTCTCCCTGCGCTTGCCTGGGTCATGGCAGAGGTGAGTGTCCTGACCTCCTGATCAGGATGAGTAAGTGCGTGGAGTGTCCTTTAAATGACTCGAGGAAGTCTCTAGATCACAGACCCAGTTCTTATGAGGGACTTGAGCCTCCCTGACTTTTGCTGGAAGGGCAAGATGTTGGGGTGCAAGTAATCGGGCTTTCTGGATGGAGGTGGGGATGACTTCTTGGTCCAGGGCTTGGAATGGGACCTGCCATCCTTGTATTATTCTAGGAGAGTTTGTGATGGTGTCTTGATGGAGCCAGGACCTTCTTGACTTTTTTGGTAGTTGACCCGATGATAACATATTGTAGCTGATGTATGGGAACAGCTACCACGTTTGTGTATCATTGATGTCTTGCTGGGCAGGGGAAGGTTGAGGGAGTGGGGTTTTTTTTACTGCCTCTTACCTATTGGGCTTTGTCGATGATATGCAGTTTCTTTTCTTGCTCTTCACTTTTCTAAGATTTTTTTGAAAGCCAGTGTGGGCAGCCTACCTGGCACTGTGCAGCAAGAGGTGATTTTGCATTGGCCTTTGGTGCCTTCATCTCAGAGGGTTATTTCTTTAACCTCATCTAATTCCACTAAGGTCATGAAAATCAACTAAACCAGCATGCTGTATTTGTATATCGTTAAAGGAGCCTATCTCGATATTCACGTGGGGTATTAACATGGGTTGATTTCTCTCTAAGGAAATGAAGCAAGAAATACTTCAGTTGTTCCTTTTGCTGGATGATAAGGGAGACTTCGGAAAAGCTAAATCTTTGCTCTGGCAGCCCCATAACCAAATAACTGGACATATTTTCTTAGAATGAGATGTGAAGAAAGCAAAGGCAAGCTGACTTCCTGAGCACAGACAGGTCTTTTGTTGCAGGGACCTGGAGAAGAGGTCTCAAGACCAGATAAATCAGCGCTGAAGGTCCTCTAGAACAGTGGGCTCCAAAGTGGGGTGCATGCACCCCGAGGGGTTCAGAAGACGATCCATTGGGGTGCGGGAAGAAAATATCAGAACTTCTTTGTATTTTTTTTTTTTTGGTCAAAAAAAAAGAATGTTTTACTGATATTTAATATTCAGATTTGACAGTGGTGATTTCACCTGGCCCGTATGTCAGAGGGTTCCATGTCACGTATGGTACCGACGTGTCCTGGGGGGAGAGTGGGTGCTCCACAATGTAGAGGTGTTCACAGTGGCACCCTCACTCATTCGTTTGTTTTCAGCATATTGCAATGCATTGCAGTTTATGTGTGCCCACTTAAGTGCATTTGTGGATTATGTTTAGTTTTCACCAAGCTAACCCTCACAAAATGGACAAGTGGCTTAAAAAGATTCCTTGCAAAGAAGCTGCAGACAGAAGGTAACACACAAGCAAACAACAAGAAAATGGCAGAGCCAACACTCCTACTCCTAGTAAGAGCTCTTCATCAGCCACATTATGAGTTAAAAACCATGTCTCTCTAATCACATCTGACAGGAAGTTGATAAAAAAATTTGGAGATTGTGAAGAAGACTATTTGAAATATGGATTTAAATCTGCTATTGTTAACAATGAACCTTGCCCTTAGTATATAGCGCCTTAGATATTAGCTAACGCTAGCAAGACATTTAAAAAATAAGCATCCAGAACATGAAGGCAAACCTCTACAACTTTTTCAGTGATGCTTTAAGTCATGTCATACTCAATCCAGTACTTTACAAAATTTCACTAAACTTAATGATAAATGTTTAAGCACCTCTTTCGAGGCTTTTCACTTGATAGCAAAAGACAAAAAGCCACATACCATTGGGGAAACACTTCTTCTTCCTGCTGCAGTAAAAATGGTTGAAGTAAGACACAGAAGACAATACAGTGACAAAGTAAAATACATTCTTTTGTCAGCAAATACTGTTGGAAGATGCATAGAAAACACTGCTGAAGATTTGAAGCAACAGGTATCAGAACGAATTATGCAGAGTGTGCGTAAAGGTCCACTTAAACTGAGTTTAGCAGCGTCACGTTGCTTTGTGTTCCTTTTCCACCTATGACAAATAGCTAAAGTGGAAAGCCAAGTAAGTGAAGGCAGACACAATGACTAACATCACCTTGCCTTGACAATTGTCACGTTATTCTGTAACCTGCAGTATTTGAAGGTAGTGGATCATAATGTTAGTGTAGGCTGTCACATGGCAGACTGCATAGCCCGGCTTTGATCTGTGAGGGCACTTGAGCCTTCTTGGAGCCTGAATCAAGGAGCAAATTGGCCTCCTAGTGAAGGATTATCTCTGTGTCTAGGAATTCATTGCATTTCCTCCCCTTGCTGTCTTGTCAGAGGAGCAGATGTTCCCTTTAGGTATCTGGACTATGGACAGCATATTTAAATGTTCATTTTTGAAAAGACAAGAAAATGTTTTGGGTTCGTTTGGGTTTTTTTTGCATTTATTTTTTGCATTCTTTTTAGCATCCTTACAAATGCATCATCTGCCATCTACCGTTGCCAGTGGCTACATCCTCCCCTGGCTATAGCCAGCGACCAGAGATGGAGGTCTGGTGGAAATACAAGTGTAGAATACTGTATGCAATGTCAGTAACAGAATGAGAAGAAATCTTGACAATATGACATGAACAGTATTAACCGATATTGTGAATACAGTGCTAGTGACAATACAACGATAAACTGAATACAGTGATCAGCTAAATCACCTGTACTGCAAAATCCAAGGAGGGGGAAAAAAAAAAAAAAATCAAAGTTGCACAAATGCAAAGTTTCCTTTTGGCATCTCCTGTGCAACTGCGCTGAAGGGCCCTTGCTGGGAATCCTCACACTTTTAAAGTGAGTCTTGCTGTCTGGTGGGAGCGCAGAACACTGCCCCACTGCCACCTTATTGCAGCTCCTTTTTGTTGCGAGGCATTTCAGGAATCCAGCTGCTACTCTGTGTTCTTGAAAATACCAGTGACAGCACATCAGAGAATGTCATAGCCCTGCTAAGTTATTAAGTTAGAAATACTACATTATAGAAAAAGAAGCGTGAAAGTTAAGTACGCCACTACCACCTTTTCTTTCCCTGCCTCTAGCTAAATGCTACAATGGAATTACTTTCTTTGGTTCTGACCGTAAACTTTCTGGTAAATAAGGATGCATTTTTCTCACCGACAGAATTGTGTTCAGAGCGGCGGTTGCCCTACCACAAGTGAATTAAAAGTTCAGTCCTTGACTTTATTCAGTGGCACAGTTCAGTATTTATTTGGTGTGTGCATGTGTGTGTATGTGTGAGAAAGGAATAAGGAAGTGGATATTTTTATATGAAAAGCAGAATTGAAGAAAATGGTAACTTTATGGCTTTGCTCAGAATACTGAGAAATACCGGTTTCAGGATGCAGGGTTTCAGGAAGAGTTTGACTTCCAAAAGCAATTAATTTTTTCTAAGCACCCAGTGAGGACAGGGTTCTGGCTACAGTGACCCTGAAGCAGTTCTTGGCTTGGATACAGACAGCATGAGCTTGAGAAAATATCTCAGATCTGTGCTTTGGTTTCCAATCTATAAAATGTGTAAAACATATTTACAATATGTAAATTGTACTTGGGCACTCTTGAGTGCCCAAGAGAGGTCTTCTGTTTTTAGCAAATGACAGTGAGTTGCTTTATGTTAATCTCACAGAAAAGAGAAACAGTGCTTTGTTACGGTTGTGCAGACAGCAAGTGAGAGTCCAGCAGAAACTTCCTACTGGTAGTTCAGTAATGGTAATTCAGAATGGTAGTTCAGCTGGTAATCTCAGTCAGTCTAAATTTCAGCAGCAAATGAACCCATGGCTCACACAGATCTTTGATTAACGTATTTGTCATCAATTAACTGATATGAGCAGCCAAAGTGTTACAAATGGCTCTGTCAAATAAACAAAGGCTATGCTCATTCACGTCTGCTTTCTGATCATTATTTTCAGAAATGTCATGTGAAAGGTTCCCAGGATCCTCATGTGTCATTAGAGGAAAATGCAGGAATAGTTATGAACCTAGTAATTGGTGGAACCCATGTTTTGGTGTTACTGGATGTTTACCTGTAAAGTAGGGACGAAGTGGACCACACCACCTAAATGTGAATGTACAGCCTTTGATTTGATTTCACTCTAGAGACTGTATTTCATTTTATAATACAATAAAAAGGGCGTTGGGAAAGGCTAATCAGACAAACAGTTTTTCACTCAGAGTGGGTGCTGCAAACAATTTATTTAGGCTGTTCAGAAGACTGAGACAGAAGATGGTTTAGTTCATCAACAAACGAACTCTTGTAACGCGCAGGCAATCATAATGCTGTGCTTGTCTGAGAAAGCCACTCTGACCAACAGGGTGCTTGAGATTATACTCAGGCAGGCAAATGATAGGCTGCACTGTTCTGTCCCTGAGCACAAGCATTCACTGAATCATAGAATGGACCTCTGGAGGTCATCAGCCCTCCTGCTCAGGCAGGGTCACCTAGAGCAGGTTTCCCAGGACCACGTCCAGAGGGCTTTTGAATATCTCCAAAGAGGGAGACTCCACAACCCCCCTGGGTAACCAGTGCCAGTGCTCAGTCACCCCCACAGTAAAAATGTGTTTCCTGAAATTCAGAAGGAATCTCCTGTGTTTCAGCCTGTGCCCACTGCCTCTTGTCCTGGCTTGTCCTGGCACTGGGCGCCACTGAAAAGAGCCTGGCTCTGTCTTCTCTGCACCCTCCCTTCAGGTATTTATTTACATTGATGAGACCCCCCCTGAACTCCCCTTCTTTAGGCTAATGAGCCTTCTTCAGCCCCCCTCTTCTTTAGGCTAAACTGTCCCAGTTCTCTCAGCCTTTCCTCAAGTGAGAGATGCTCCAGTCTCTTACCATAATGGTGCTTTGTTGAACTCCCTTCAGTAGCTCCATCTCTCTCTTACACTGGGGAGCCCAGAACTGGACACAGCATACCAGGAGTGGTCCCACCAGTGCTGAGTAGTGGGGAAGGATCATCCTCGACCTGCTGGCAGCACTACTCTAACGCCGTCTTTGCTGCAAGGGCACATTATTAGAATTGATAACTTGAATTGATAATTGATAATTCAATGAAGTTCAAGGAAGACTTTTTTTTTTCCCAGCCATAGGTCAAAATATAACTGAAAGGATACAGGCAGATAATGTGTAGTGCAGTCACCTAGGGCTTCATTACAGGATCTAGAAAGCAAAGGTACTTTTTTTCTGGAAAAACAAAGAGTTATCAATTCCAGCAAGATCTGAGCCTTACTAGGTCACAGAGAATAATTTGTAGGCATGAAAACTGGCCACAGCTACCACAGTGCAAAGGTAATTTAGCTTCCAGTTTTATAAACAGCCTCTGAAGAATTCAGTTTTATTTACTGAAAAAAATAAACTTCATTTTATGTTAATGCTAATGCATCTAATAACATTTAGCGCACTAAAACACATTGTGCCTTTTCAGCTTTTCTTGTAAATACATCTGAAAATATGCTTTCACTTTGTGATTTGGAGCTATCAGCACACCTTGTATGGAAACATCCTGGAAATAGACTTCCACTTCTCCGCTCTTCCTACACTCACAATGATATGTCAAAAGCTGAATGATATTAAATGTGGATATGGCACATGAGTCTAGCAAACAGTCCTGCTGCTTTTAAAGGGAGTTCTGGATAGACAGCAGTTCACAGCCTTCAGGTGTTTGTCCCATCATCATGCTCAGAAATATCACCTGCTTCCTCCTGAATCTTAAAGTAAGAACTGCAGTCTTCTCTTTTCTGGTCTTAGATGTGTATGAAAGTTTTTCTACCTCAAAACTAAAGGAGAAAAAGAAAAGCAATATTTGGGATTCCAGTTCTGATCAGAAAAGAACTAAGAAAACAGTCCTTTTTTCAATGTGAATGAAATGCAACTAAATCAATCTAAACGTACCATGTCTGCAACCAAGCGTGAACAACAATGGCATCTGCAGCACTATATAGCATTGTAAGGGACGAGGCCCAAGTGACTGTGCTTTACGCACAGACAATGCCCCAAGAGAAAGCTCCAGAAGCCAGCCACGGGGAGGGGCCCAGTGTCACTCTCCTTGACTGACTAATGTCTCAACCACTCCTGAAGCTGGGGTGAGAGAAGATTCTAGAAACCTTGGACTGGGGCCAATAAATAGGGGCACACACGAGCCTCCTTGGGGTGCTCTCCACACCAACACCCCCTGTTGGCAGGTCCAATGCTGGATCCTGGACTGGTGATCTCTCCCCCCCCCCCCAGTTCTCTCTCTCTCTCTCTCTCTCCCCCCCCCCCCCCCCCCCCCTTCTCACTCTTTGCCCTTGATGCTACTAAGTAACACAAGGCCTACCTCAACTTCTCATAAAGCTGCTTATGAAAATTATTCCAGTGATACTGGAAATATACTTGTATATTTCAACATACTGATAAACATGTAATTTACCTGCTCTGGTCCTGGATAAAATAACCAAGTCAAGGTGATCGCAAAGCAAAGAGCTCCTTGCTGGCATCAGTGAGCCTGTCAGACGGCCAGCGAAATAACAATCAAGAAAAGATCAAATCCTCCATCACATTATCAGATGGAAATATTACCTCTAAAAATGCAAAAGCCTTTCCTCATTTATTCTGATCATAAAAAAATTACAGTCAGTATTATAAATTTGAGATGATTTGAGTGATGCTGATTTTCTTGAAAATAGATGTGCCTCCACCATCGGGGAAATGGGGACTGCCACCTCCTTTTGATAATGGAAATAAATATCACTATCTTCTCCTTGAAAGAATAAATACTGGCTCCAACAGTGGAATATGGATATCTATATTTCTGTGAAATTAAGGAAAATAATATTGTCAGATAAAATGCTGGCCAATGGAGAGACCTACTAGTTAGGTTGTTGAGGATGTGTATTCTGTAAGACAAGATGTAAACAGAAATACAAATATAATAGAACTAGGTACTTACATTTTTAACATAAAGCGCCTTTCTATTGCAGCCCCCAAACCTCAACAAACCACCAAGGCAAAAGCTATATAATTTTCTATGCAGAGCAGCTCTGTACCCTGATCGCTGTTTTTACTGAGCAAGCATGCCAAGAGAGAAAGAGCTTCACAAGCTGTTTGTTGCTTCACACAACAAATAATAAAGACTTAAAAAAAATCATTACTGAAAATTAATAAATGTCATTAAATCCATACTGTCTTTTTTAATCAAGGCATTAATATTTCATTCCATTATCAAAACTCATGCTACCTTCATTTATTAAAAGATATGATCAAAAGTGAGTATATTTTGCCTATTTTCCTAAGAAGGAAGGAATTCTATTATGCACTAAGGTAAAAATATTGACAGACAGGAATTGCTTGGATTATGGAGCTTGCCAAGCCACGCTCCATCGTTTATCAGCAGTCCTGGTTAACGGGGGAGGTCCCGGACGACTGGAGGCTTGCCAATGTGACGCCCATCTACAAGAAGGGCCGGAAGGAGGATCCGGGGAACTACAGGCCTGTCAGCCTGACCTCGGTGCCAGGGAAGATGATGGAGCGGTTCATCTTGAGGGCGCTCACAAGGCATGAGCAGGACAACCAGGGGATCAGGCCTAGCCAGCACGGATTCATGAGAGACAGGTCCTGCTTGACCAACGTGATCTCCTTCTATGACCAGGTGACCCGCCTAGTGGATGAGGGAAAGGCTGTGGATGTGGCCTACCTGGACTTCAGCAAGGCCTTTGACACCGTCTCCCACAGCATTCTCCTCAAGAAGCTGGCGGCTCACGGCTTAGACAGGTGTACTCTGCGCTGGGTCAAAAACTGGCTGGACGGCCGGGCCCAGGGAGTTGTGGTGATATTGATGTTGGCGGCTGGTCATGAGCGGTGTTCCCCAGGGCTGTTTTGGGGTCGGTCTTGTTCAATATCTTTATCAATGATCTGGATGAGGGGATTGAGTGCACCCTCAGTAAGTTTGCAGACGACACCAAGTTGGGCGGGAGTGTTGATCTGCTCGAGGGTAGGAAGGCTCTGCAGAGGGACCTGGACAGGCTGGATCGATGGGCCAAGGCCAACTGTACGAGATTCAACAAGGCCAAGTGCCAGGTCCTGCACTTCGGCCACAACAACCCCATGCAGCGCTACAGGCTTGGGGAAGAGTGGCTGGAAAGCTGCCTGTCGGAAAAGGACCTGGGGGTGCTGGTCGACAGCCGGCTGAACGTGAGCCGGCAGTGTGCCCAGGCGGCCAAGGCGGCAAATGTAATTGGCTAAGTAATTAGCAATAGGACAAGAGGAAATGGCCTCAGATTGTGCCAGGGGAGGTTTAGATTGGACATGAGGAAAAATTTCTTTACTGAAAGAGTGGTTAAACATTGGAACAGGCTGCCCAGGGAAGTGGTTGAGTCCCCATCCCTGGAAATATTTAAAAGATGTGTAGATGAGGCACTTAGGGACATGGTTTAGTGGGCATGGTGGTGGTGGGTTGATGGTTGGACTCGATGATCTTAGAGGTCTTTTCCAACCTTAATGATTCTATGATTCCATGATTTGGTAATCTAATTCTTAATTCTATTACCATAGAAGAAGAGATAACTTAAATAGCCTTTTTTTTTTTTTTTTTTTTTTTTACTTCTGCCGATTTGACATGCATCCTCACTAGTTACAGAGAGAAACAACACTAAGCTAGAACAAATTTCAAAGAATGCAAATGTTTTTGCTTACTGTGGGGCCCAAGGGTACCTTCCCTATGTGCCTTACTTCCCCAGCACTTGCATCGCCAAGGGCAGTGCCACAGCAAAATGGCTGTAGTAGCTCTCAGTAAGCGTGGCCAAGTCTCTGAGATCCTTTAGCCCCCTCATGTCCCCTGGATGTAAGCATAATGCTGGACATTCATCTGTGAGCAGACGATAGGATGGGGTGCATTACAGAAACGAAGACAGCGTCTTGTTGATGAACAGTGATGCAAAGAATGCATCAAGTACTTCAGCTTTATGTGGGGCTGCTGTCACTAAAATCACCTACCCCATTCAGTGACAGGCCACATTTTTCTTTTTTATTGTTTTAGTGCTAATGTAGTCATAGAATATCTTCTTGTGACCCTTGATGTCCCTTGCAAGTGTCACTCTAAGTGAGCTTCAGCTTTCCTAACACTACCCATACATACCAAGGCAATGCCATGGACGGTTCACCTTATAGCCTGTTTTTACCTCATTCTGCTGTACGTTGATTTCTTTTCTGCTTCGGAGATCCACGTGAGGTCCCTGTTTAGTCAAGCCAGAGTCCTGGTAAATGTGTTTTTCCTCCTCAGCACAAGAATCAAATATTCTTGTGCTTGGAAGATTCTGTCCTTCAAGACCTGTAAGCTTTTCTGAACTCCTCTATGATTCCCAAGCAATCCCACCTACTAGTTTCCTAAATAAGCCAAAATCTGGTCTCCTAAGGTGCATGATTTGTACTCTAATACTTGCTTTTCTGTCTCCCCACTGAATCATGAACTCTGTTAGTACATGGTCACCACACCCAGGGTTGCCATTGATTTCTACAAAGCCAGACAGGTCTTCCTTGTTAGGGAACAGCAGATGGAGCTGTGTGCTGCACAGATTTGCCCATCCAGGACCTAGACCAAGAAGTCATCCCCACCTCCATCCAGAAAGCCCAATTACTTGCATCCCAACATCTTGCCCTTCCAGCAAAAGTCAGGGAGGCTCAAGTCCCTCATAAGAACTGGGTCTGTGATCTAGAGACTTCCTCGAGTCATTTAAAGGACACTCCACGCACTTACTCATCCTGATCAGGAGGTCAGGACACTCACCTCTGCCATGACCCAGGCAAGCGCAGGGAGAAGCAGCTAGGAGCAGACAAGGCCAAACACACTCTACTTGCTGATAACGAAATTACCTGTGGGCTTTAATTCTTCTCTCAGTATGCCACCAAAGGCAGCCTATTTCAGGACACAGTTGTTAGTAAAAATAACAGAGAGATCAATATAGAATGGATAAAATGCAAGCACAACCATTCGGATGGATAAAATGTAAACACATTTACAAAATGTAAATACATTTACAAAAATGGATAAAATGTGGATAAAATGTAAACACAATCATCCAATAATAAAAAGAAAAAACCCCCAACAAATTCCAAGACAGAACGTTGGCTAAGCTGCAAACAAAGCACAGTGAAACTGGAAAGGCCAGGAAAAATTAAGCTCAAACCACTGGGTCGGTTGAGGGATCTTTCATTTCCACAGCTGGGCTCCTTCATGCCATTTCCATTTATCCCAATGACCCTGCAGCGTAAAGAGAAAAAAAGGGGAAAAGGCATGAAGACCAAACCTGCCACACCGCAGTCGTTCCTCAGAGCAGTGGACAGGCAATTTCGGCAAAGCTGCCTCCTACAGCCCCCCGCCATGTCCTCAGCACCGAGCACTTGGTGCCGGTGTAGGATGTAGGCACATGTAGGACACTGAATCACTCCATCCAGGCACTGTGCTCTAAATTTCTCAGGGTGTGAAACTTGTTGGTACCACCACTTGCATTCAAAGAAAATATAATCCCCAGACCGATAGGTGGAAGTTCTCGACCAGCCTGATGACTGTAGGCGAATATGGTTCTCTTCCATAAGCCTCTCACGCACTGTACAGTTCTCTGGAAAAAGTACTTTCATTATTTGCCTGTAGACCTCACACTGGACAACTGATGCTCTGAAACCGTTAGTACCAGCTGAGAGCCCCCAAGAGCCCTTTCCCCAGCAGTCTTGCCAGCTCAGGTACGCTAATCAGCGGCTTCTTGGGGGCACTGCCCCTCGCCGCCTGCAGCTTACAGGATGCTCCCACACCCTGGCACCCTGCTACTACCTCCCCAGGCGCAAAGCACTAAGCTAAAGGCTTTGCCCTCGGCTTCAGCCCTAAAAATGCAACAACACAGCGGCTAAGCTGTGGCCGGAGTGGAGATGACTTACTGCCTGGCTTGCACCGTGGATATTCTAACGTCCCCTCCATACACTGTGCTCTGAAGGGGGAAGATGCTGGGTCCTCCAAAAACCCGCTTTTACACCGAAATTCAATAAAGTCACCCGATCTGGAATACAGCTTTCTTTGTGTGATCCATTTCAGCTCAATATTGTTTCTGCCCATGTCTTCTTCAGACGCTGTACAGGCCACTTGAAAAAGGCAAGGGAAGAGTGTCATCACTTCATACAGACGCACCACAGGTAACTTTTTTCCCCCTAGAGCCTACAGAAGTTCTTTGCATCACAAAATGCTTCCAGCTATTTGCTCTGACCCTCTGCTACTTGCGACAGGAAAGACATTCACATCCACGCTAGAGGGAAAAAAGACCATGGCTGAGACCCCACGCAGAGCTATGGAGAAGCCTTTTCACTCTGACAGTCACACAGGGCAAGATCGAAGCACGGGTGGGGGAAGTCACTAGGCACCAATGAACTTCCCCGTGTCTTTTTTGAGATCCCTCCTGCCCTTCTGCCCAGCACTTCTCTAAATTCGTTTCCTGATGGCCATGTTGCGGACGCACCCCCGGATTTCCCCAGCACTGCCACGCACCCAGACCCATCCCCCCCCCCCCAGCCTGCTGACCGTAGCAGCGTCCCCAACTCGGGAGCCCTGCACAGTGGTGGCAATCCCCTCACACAGGGGTGTTCAGCCAAACTCCCCTCCTCCCAAACCCGCCGTGGTGGCGAGAGACAGCAGGCAGCAGAGGGGACTACAGAAGCAAACTTCAGGAAGAAACTCCTTCTGGACAGAAGAAGGACTCGTTGTTCTGCCCTGCCGGCATCGCAACCCCAGCACAAGTGCTGCTGCACAAGTGATGCCCTCAGGATCTGAGAAAAAGAAAACAGGAGCAATCACACAGCCTTTGGCCACACAGCACGTGCTTCAACCTACCTAGGCAAACTGGGGGGCTTGTCCACTGCCCGCCAGTACAGATGATATACCGAGATCCTTCCAGGACGTAGAGACTGGGGCATTTGTATTCCAGAGTTGTACCTTGTGGATATTCTTGCATGGGGAAGGAAAGAAGGTCTCCATTTTCAATAACTGGAGGCGGGCCACATTTCCCACCTTTCCCTGGAAGAAAATTCCCAGTCAGAGAGAAAGCCGTGAGAGTTTAATTGCAACGGAGGCCTGGCCACAAATACGACCGGACAGTACACTGGCACTATGAGAGACCTGGAGGAAAGCAGAGGGAAAACCAAATACCTGGCAGGTGAAAAAGAGCAAGAGTTTCTCATTTCTCCAGTGCTGGGACTCACAGCTACCAGTTCACCCCGTTTGTCCACGGCTGAAGTGCTTGCAGCCGCCTGCAGGACTTCCTCTTGTCCTGCATAACGGTGTAGCGTTTGGCACAGCTCTTTCTGCAGAAGAGCCTGACACCCACCTCCTCCCTGTACTGCTTGAGCAGTGAGAAAAGTGGATCCGACTGCAAACAGTAACGACTGCCACTGAACTGCACCGCTGCAATCACTAACGGCATAGCCCTTGGGCTCTGTGGGCCACTTACGGCCACTGGGGAGTTCACACATGCCAATCCTGAAGCATCGCTGCCTCACGGATTTTTATACCTATTCAAGCACCACACTGCTGCCAAGTCTGGCCTTCCAACGGACCTTGCACTGGGAAATCTTCAGAGAAGACCCAGATCCCTTGGCACCAGCAGTGACACTCTTTGCACTTGGCATTGTGTTCCGGAGGCACAATATGGAGCCTGGTCGGAATTCATCTGCTGTTTCTGCACCCCTTTCAGCTCCCAGCTGGGTGGTGTTTGAGTCAGATGCTGCTGCACTGGTTCACGTGCTGAAACTTTCTCTATGTCTAATGAAAACAAATGAGATCATTCAGCGCGCTCATGAAATCCTAGGAGGCACCAACACCGTACCTAGGTACTGGCTCACACATCAGATTCTACCCTCAGTTGATTTAACGGTTGATTTCACTCCATGGCATTCAATATAGCAGTGCATCATCCGCATTATCTGAATGTCAGCTAGCCGGGAAGCTGTGGGCTCTGTTCTCCAACACAGGTGGCAAAATTTCTCACTCTCTTCTCATCAGGCAGGCACAGAAAGTATATTCTAAGAAGTCCAAGGGTTGCGTCTCAAAATTAGACCTGGCCAGCAACTGCTCTCAGCCTCAGGGTGGTTTTCCAGATGGGGCCCTCTTGAGTGAAGCCACCTGGGTCACTCAGCTGGTAAACTCATCTGAATAGATACCTGGGAAAACGCCTTTTTCCTGAGTGTGCCAGATATGTTGCGTTTGTGCACAGTAATGAGACTGAAACGTGGAGAAGTAAATGCCACTGAGTCAGCTTCATGACAGTCTCACTGACAGGCAACTGTATGAAGACAGAGAGAAATTACCTTTGCACTTGGGCAGCTCTGTCCAGGTCCCATTCTGACATGCTACGGTGGAAGTCCCAGTCATCTGAAAACCTTGCCAGCACTGATAGCGAGCACTCTCCCCAGGCAAATACCTTGACTTTTTCACACCTTGAACGTTACCACCCGCAATTTCTGGAGGAGGTTCACATGTCACATCTGAAAAGAGACACTGCTGCAGTCACGTTTGCAGTCGCTGAGGTGTTCCCCTATACAACCAATAGTTAAAGAAATCAATCTTGTTACAATTTCTGTCCAGATTTTCTGCCTCAGGTGGGTAACAGCTCCAAGAGTTCACCATGGAGAAAGCAACGAGGTGTGACAGTGGCAGCAGAACACTCTTTCTGGGACTCTCCAGAGATGGCAGGGTCAATGAGAGCTTCTAGAAAAAGCCAGTGTTTCTGTAGCTACACCTCACAGCACAAGAAGCCACACCAGCCTTCCTGCGTGCCCATGTCCCTCCCCAGGGAGCCCTGGCATTCCTGGAAATCACAGGGCTAGCAGCCAAGCTGGCGCTCTGCTGAATCGCAGAGCTCTGCAGGACCGGCAGCGCTGGAGGAGCTTGTCAGCCTGCACTGCTCGGGGATGGGTAAGTGCAGTCAGCTCCATGGAGGTGTGTGAAAGCCAAGTAGCACTTGTTCACCCTGCAGCCACAGGCTTGGGCAGGGGACAGGAGCACAGCTCCTGACAGCTCCTTGTCACAGGAACGCTCTTCCCACGCCCACAGCCCTAGCAGACCTTACATGGTTTAGATCTGAGTCTCTGCTGGGATCTGCATCAGTCAGGGTGGAGCCCTGGAGAAGAACAGCTCTTTCTCTCCCCTACCGCTTCTTCCATTCAGCTACTCCCTGACAGGTTTGAACAGAACAGAGGAGCCCTTACATGTCTTTCTCCTGAAGGTCGCTGAAATGGTGGACTCTGGGGAAATACCAGTACCAGACAGGAGAATGACAGAGCAGCACATTTTAGGCCCTGCTTCTTCAAGACGTTTTTGCTGTTGATGAAAATACCCACAGTATTTCTAGAAGCATCAAGCTAAATTAAAATGCTGTGCAAGGAAGCAATAGCAAGTACAATGAAAACAGAAGTAAAAAAAGTAGAGTCTTTAGAGTATTTAGGTGAACAAACAGTCCCCTCTATGCTAACAGGCAAGATGAAAGCACGGATTCCTACCTCTGCAGATTGGTGCTTGTGACCATTCTCCGTTTCTACAAGTGACATAATTTCCACCCATCATTTGAAAATTGCTTTCACATTCATACTGCACTCTGGCACTGGGCAGATACCTCTCCTGGTGAGTGCTTGTAATATAAGCATTGGGAATTTCAGGTGCGGCTCCACAGCTAACATCTGAAAAGAGAGGTTTCAGAACATTAAGAACATTTAAGAACAGTAGTGCAGCAATATGACAATCACAGGATATTGCATTCCGCAGCACCATTGTTCCTGATGAGCAAAAATGGTTTGCGTAATGCAGATCATTTTATACAGGTAGAAAAGGAAGATATCACGGTCTTTATTCTGCAACGCTTCACCAGACACTATTATTTTTGCCTAGAGTGACTAAAAAGAGAAAAGGAGTTGCAGAGATCAGCCAAATGTGCAGGCTGGTGCCGTACAGCATTTTTGAATGGTATTCAATATAGCAATGCATCATCTGCATTATCTGAATGTCAGCTAGCCGGGAAGCTGTGGGCTCTGTTCTCCAACACAGGCAGCAAAATTCTCACTCTCTTCTCATCAGGCAGGCAGGAAGAAGCCACAAAAAGAAAAGGAAAAAAGTCAAGAAAGAATAAAATTTAAAAACCCCAAATATTTATTCCTGATGAGCAAATTTACAAACATAATTTACACCCATAATCTGAAAATTTATTTCACTTTCATACTGCACTCTGGTACCAGGCATATACATCTTCTGTAGAGTTATGTAAGCCAAGGTGAAAAGTCTTCATAAAACATCTTTTATTAATAAATTATGTCTGAAACAATTTTCTGAACTCAGGTGGCACCTGTATTCAACTTATCAACTCAGACATCTTTATCCTAGCGAGCACGAAGCTCCTGGGAGACATTCTAGCAATTTCAGGCTTGGTGCAAGTCAGGAACCAAAGCTGGAAACAGAGTTAGGAGAAGTAACCTTTCTATTCCTCCCCGCTTCCAGTATGATGCCAACCGGAAAGGAAGCAAGGCAAACAGGGATCAGGTGGCATAGCGAGAGGCTGAAAGGAGACAAGAAATTACAGACAGGCTGCACAAGGGGAATGATTAACTGCACAGCTATGTTATAACAAGATTTCACTACTGAAGACAAAGGGACTATGACTCCCATCCCAGAGCTTACATTCTAGGAGATCTGAATGAACCACGTGTGGACGTTTTACAGGGTTACATTCTCCATGTTTGCACAGTGACTGACCTCAGCAGCATACAGGGACGTGAGAGCTGCATGAGCCAGTGGAGGGAATCACAGCATTGTGTTTCAGTTGTAGAGCACCTAGACTTACAGTTACTAAGCAGCGCTTATGGATTAATGTAGGTGATGTGACGGTGGATTTACTGGTTTTAGCTAGAAACCTCAACAAAATACAAGCACACTCACTTTTACGGACACATCGTGGAGGAGGTGACCAGTCATCCTTTGTGCACGTGACTTCCCCATCTTCACGTTCAGTATGATAGCCATCGTTGCAGACATATTTAACTCTTTCACCTTCCTTGTAAACATACTTCTGGTTATGTGAGAAATAACCATTTGCCATCCGTCTGACATGACATTTTTCTAAAGAAGGAAGGTAACTACATTTAACCACAGTAATTTGTACATCAGGAACTGAGGTAAAATAATTCTTAGGAACAGTTACTAAAAAAGGGCCTCCTAGCGCCTTTCTGTATCCTTCTATCCACAAAAGACATTCGTTCTCAAACCTGAATGAAAGCATGTCTTGTTTCACTGCCCTAAGATTAATGAATCGCATGAACAGGAGTGTAAGTCACTACATGAAGTGCTAAGAAAGTGGTCTAGTAAACAATATCGCTTACCTCGTGTTCATAAGCAAGGCTGGCTACCTTCAGCGCATCTAGCATCATGTACACCAGCTCTGGTTTGATCTGCTGTGTCTCTAAAATGTTGATGTCTGCCCTGAGTGATTTTCAGCATTCGCCTCCAGAAGTTTTCATCATCTCTGTGCAAATGTATCAGCCTCTCAAACCAGCTCTAGAGATTTTAGCAACAGCTAAGCACGCTGGCTCTACAGCATCCTGTGCCCCCAAGAGCCCAGACACAAGGAAGATGCCTGAAGGAATGCTATAGCTGTGTTACTTGGGTAACTGGCCCTTTCCTCTGGGCAGGACTCCACTCGTTTCCTGCACTGAGCACCACTCCACTGAGGGCAACAGGGAAAGACCAACCTTTTGTAATCCACTTCCAAGCCCTACCAGCAGGTAGGAACTTTTCTGTGACTGAAGATGTGTGTTAGGAGAGGAGGCCTCAGCTCGCTGCTGTAAGTCTATTTTCTACAGTTCAATCATTAGGTCAGTGTACCTGGATCTCTTGCTGATGCCATGCTCACTTTCAGCTTATTGCAAGAGTGTGCCAACTTCTCAGCCCCACATGTTATCCAAAGGGACCAGGCAACGGATCTCGGAGAGGAACCTCTAGACAAAGTGCCCAAGCCACGGAAGGAAGACTATATTTACATGGAGTAGAAACTCTCTGTTTGTATGTGCAGCTGTGTGTGCAGATGAAAGTAGATGCATGCACGTGACACAGAAGCCAGAGAAGAGAAACACTTCCAATGTAACACTTAATCTTATGGATAGTTTCAGGAGTGAAGAATCTCCAAAATCCAAAAGCATCGTTTCAGCCTTACTCATTTCAGAGTGTCACTTACCAGCTGACAGTTTGAGCTCTGCATATAGGATGACAGTCTGGGTGCAGTTCCAGGGGTCAACTACAGCAGTTCTACTTTAACAAACTGTTCTTTGCTCCGTCTTGTGCTCCATCGGCACAATTTCTGCTGCACAGACCTTTGATAGTTACAACAGAATTGAGCATAAAGTGGAAATGTACTTACTGAGGCATTTTGGCTCTGGAGACCAGCCCCTTTCAGAACAGACCATGAGAACCCAGAATTCTCCACTCGGGGTTGAATAACCATTATTGCAGTAGTAATGAGTTTGCTGCCCAAACTTCATTGGAAAGTAATAGCTTTTGTAGTTCTCCATGCTTTCACTTAACTTGCCATTTTCTATAGCTGGGTAGTCACATGGTTTCTCTTGAAATAGAATTTAACAGCAACAATATCAACACATGCATGACAAAAAGGTCAGGACACAATTAATTCAGATGCAGCTTCATCATCTGAGTGTTTTCTGAAACGGACAGAATCGGGACTGCACACCTTGGCAGATCCTAAGGAGTGCAGGAACAATTGCACTATGCTTCTGGTGACTTTGTCATTACCTATGCCTCTGTTGGTTCCCTCCGTTTCCATTGCAACCATCAGAAACCCAGTTAATATTCTCAGTGGACTTCAAAGGCTGATTCATGAGACCAAATGTAAGGATTTATTCTACGGTGGGATGACACTGTTTTTGTAGAGTGTCTTGACTAAGTTTACTATACTGGCCATGATGGGAGCCCAGAGAGGTAGCTCAGGTATAGACACTGAACTGTGGACTCTTAAAATTGAAATGACTCCTGTCACCATTTTCATTTGTAACTTTCCGGATTCTGCACCAAAAGCTCTTCCTAGCTCTTCTCATTTTTATTTTAAAACTATAGTGTCTTTCTTTTGTTCTCGCAGTTCCTCAAAAGAACTGACCCTTTTCAGGGCCAAGTCAAGGATAGAAGGAGGAGAGTCCCTGAAGCTTTCATTCAAGTTTACCCAGGGTGTCCTACTCGGCCCACGGCAGGTAGGTTCCTCCTGAAGCACTCTGACCCAGAGCCTAACTGCTGGGGCGCTGGACAGACCATTCAATAACGAATGAGGTGGTCTCAGAATGATACCTGAATTTTACAACCCACACATACATAGAGAAAAGATTAATCCAGATACTAACAGTGCACTTTTTGGGAATAGTTCAAATCATCCAAAGGTTCATTTGCAAGACTGATTTCATCAGGGTTTCTCTCACATCCTGTTCTCTAAGTTTTTCTTTTATTTTCACTGACCAAAGATCAGAGTGCTGGATTATGAAATTAATTGCTTATTTATTTACTTATTTGTTAATGCCGTGCCTACTGGGCAAAACTATCATTGTAGTTATGGGAAGTTTAAGCCAAGAAAGGACTCATAAACAATCAAGAATACCTCGTTTTCTTATTTGACAGGTTATAACAGGTAGAATAAAACTGTGATTGCTCATAATATACCAACACACAACTGCAAGTAAGAATCTAAAGCTGTGATAACTACGATGAAAGAAACCTTGCAACCATTACCTATGTTTCGTTTTGGTTTGGATACTTTAACACTCACTATGTCCTCTTATCTTGACTGGCATGCTACTCCTCAGGTGGACCACAAACCTTCCTGACAGGGAGCTGACTATAGCACTTTTTAATGCATACTTTCACAAATACAGTAATAGATAATACCTGTGTTTATAAACATAATGTAAATGTAGATTATACCAGTGGTTTCATAGACGATTTTTCTAAACCGTCAAATTAAGCTTTACATCATGAAGAAACACAATGAATAAGCAACTCTCATTTCTCATGCTTCTTAAGTTTTTCCCTTGACCTCTTTTTCACTGAGACATTTCCAACAACTCTACATATTGTGTCTTCATTCATGAGAGCTACTTACGGACACAGCCTGGATCAGGCACCCAGCCATTCTTGGTGCATTCTGCTGTGCTTTTGCCAGTCAATGCTTTAAAATGATATCCAGGATTACACTGTACTGTGATTATATCACCTACTACGTAGTTGTCTTCTTGAGGTCTAAAGTTCCCATTGGGAATTCTTGGAGGAGAGCACACAATTTCTAAATGAAAAGAGAAACATTGGATGCTAATTTGAAGAATATGTTTATGTTTATTGCATAAGTTCTTATTTTCATAGTGTATTGACCATAACTGCATAAAATTGTTAAAAAGATGTTTCTTAGGGCAAAGAAAAGGCTACATTTCTCTCCCGCTCTTAGAAATGTACGGTTCTGTAAGAGGAGAGTGACAGCTGTTACTGATGTCATGCTAATTACAAGATTAAAACTTAATTGCAAAGAGAACGGTTGGAGCAAGAACTAGAGGAGATCAAACTGAATTTGACTAATCTTTTCCAGTAGGTCATTCCACAGCTGGAGCTCAAAATGACCTATGCTGGGCTCACTCACAGCCCTCCTGGTCTGGTTTATGGACACTGTCCCAAAGGAGGGCAGGTTCACTGGCAGGTCTTAAATGGAGAAATAACTATACTTAACTAGGAACTGATCATTCAAAGGCTGTGTGATTAAGATTAGGGTCTTGCACTGACACTGGAAATATTTCAGCAACTGAGAAAGGACGAGAATGCTATTCTAAAAAGCTCATGATATCTTTATGCTTGCAGAAGCCAGGAAAACATACTATTTATAAACCGGAGCCTGTCTTTTGTTTTTTTTTTTTTTTTTTGTATTCTACTTCCAATTTAGAAAATAGCACCAACGCACTCAGGGCTGGGAGGGGATGGCTATAAGGTAACTACAGATCGGTCCTGCTGTGGGGTGAAGGTGGGTGAATCAGCTCTATGCATGTACTGCTGAATCATCTAGGTTCAGTGGCAAGTCAAGTAGGATCCAGAACCACTGTTTGAATATGCCCCAAGTATCAGGGCCCAGTATATCAGTGGCTGGAAGAATGTTTTCTTTGGCACTTCTCAAAAGCAGTATGTTGCTAAACCGTAGGCAATGCATATTAATTACTATCATTACTAATCTTGAAGCAGAAAGGTCGAGAACTGAGTGGACACTAAGACTGACTACTCTTTATTTTTAAAGGAGTCTTTCTGGAAGAGGTCCCAGGAAGGTGGGTGGTACATAACATCCTATGTTGCCCTGTTGCCAACGTTTTTTTCCAGTTTCAAGTGTTTGGCAATTTCTTGAAGACAATTCAAGGCACTAATGATTTCCCCAAAATTTACATCAAACTATTTCAACTGGGACATAACATGCATATTTCTGTTTGTGGGACTTGGAGATTTAGTTATAGCCTTTAAGTGCTGTAGTTGAATGAAACTAAAGTAAGATCCATGACCCAGAGGGCTGATGTCAAACAGGACTAGTCTCAGAAATTACGGATTTGCCATCTTAACTGCTCAGAAGGCCTTTGGGAGTTAAAAAGCAAGAGGGAGTTTCAGCATTGTAGATATATTAATTTGTAGAGATTCTCAGACAATGTCTGATGGGAAGTTTGAACACCATGGATAATGTGGTTGTGCAATTACAGTTCCGATGACATTAAACAAATTGCTGTCTTCATCCTAGACTAAGGGTCATGGACAGCGGCAGGATTCATGCATACCACGTTACTTTGGTCTCTTTTTATACATCACTTCGTGTCCATGGTTCTTAGGGTTAGTGAACTTCAAATCTATGCTGTACACAATTCTTGACATAACGGCTGTGTAGAAAGTACTGTTGTATTCAGCTTTATGTATAATCCAGCACTACAATTCCATTGTAATTTTCAGCTTAGACACTTATGGCCATCAATGGACTACTTGTCCTTCTGAAATTGGACTACTTCACATGTGCTCGAACCCCTTTGGAAATAGCCATGTCAGCTTCAGATTGTTCTTCCTACAACACTGCCTTACTATTTCAGAAGAACTCTTGAAAGGCAGCTTACAAAAGTACTCTGAAAGATACTTTTGTAATTTCTAGTCATTTCTGAAAGGTTGCACAATTTGTTACTGAAGTTCCGTCAGTGAAACAGGGATCATTTTTTAATTGTTCTTCTTTGGTTGGAACTGGTTGATCAGAACTAGTAGTCTGGAAATTTCAAGAATGGATATAATGACTAGCAACCAGGTGCTCAGTCTGCTCAAACTACAGTAAGACTCATCAGGACACTCAGACAAAATGCAGAGGTCAGTTCAGTAGGTCAAGCAAACTTCTGTTGTCTCAAATGTTCATACAGGGTGAGATGTTGAGTGGTATTTTACTGAGTGGTTAGTCCTACGGTTACAAGTAGCAGAGTCTTGGCTATGGTGACACAGCATCTCAACTACTGAACATGGAAGACCTGAAGATGCATTAACTTGTATCTCCTCCTCAAAGGACTGCTTGTGATTCATAAGTAGGTCATCAAGCTAAGACTATTAGCTTTCCCCAATTTTATTCATACTGCTGCAATTCATATGGTATCAAACAAATATTTCTTTACCCAGTCTTCCAACATACAGCACAGCCACTGACTTGTACCAGTTATGTTCATGTTAAACAGACTTACAAAGGTATCGAGACTTGGTGTGAAGACAATAGGACTTCAAAAACCACACCACTTCTCCAAGGAGTTGGTTTCAAATGTTGGTTTTCCCATGCCATTAAAAATTGCAGATTCTTTCTACAGTTTGAATTTCTCAGGTATTAATACTTTTTTTTCCAGGGGAGATCACCCACTGGAGAGACCATTCAATAACGAATGAGGTGGTCTCAGAATGATACCTGAATTTTACAACCCACACATACATAGAGAAAAGATTAATCCAGATACTAACAGTGCACTTTTTGGGAATAGTTCAAATCATCCAAAGGTTCATTTGCAAGACTGATTTCATCAGGGTTTCTCTCACATCCTGTTCTCTAAGTTTTTCTTTTATTTTCACTGACCAAAGATCAGAGTGCTGGATTATGAAATTAATTGCTTATTTATTTACTTATTTGTTAATGCCGTGCCTACTGGGCAAAACTATCATTGTAGTTATGGGAAGTTTAAGCCAAGAAAGGACTCATAAACAATCAAGAATACCTCGTTTTCTTATTTGACAGGTTATAACAGGTAGAATAAAACTGTGATTGCTCATAATATACCAACACACAACTGCAAGTAAGAATCTAAAGCTGTGATAACTACGATGAAAGAAACCTTGCAACCATTACCTATGTTTCGTTTTGGTTTGGATACTTTAACACTCACTATGTCCTCTTATCTTGACTGGCATGCTACTCCTCAGGTGGACCACAAACCTTCCTGACAGGGAGCTGACTATAGCACTTTTTAATGCATACTTTCACAAATACAGTAATAGATAATACCTGTGTTTATAAACATAATGTAAAAGTAGGTTATACCAGTGGTTTCATAGACGATTTTTCTGAAGAGTACTTTCATAAGAAGTGGAGAGAAACAGGTCGCTGCAGGACTTATTTTTCTGCTCAAATACAGGTATCTACAATTGATCAGATGAACTGTGCATCTGAAATGCAGATTTCTCTTTTGGTTTAATTAAAAAGGAAGGGGGACATTCTCCCACATCATGCACCTTTAATTTTGGTGACTTCCCCTCTGTGCTAGATTTACACACACTCTTACCGTCAGCAAGTGTATTGGTGGTGGGAAAACCGATTGCCCGTTGAATGAACAGTCTCTGATAGTGCAGGCAGATGCAGTTCATGTACATGAACATCTGCAAAATTATACACAAGGTGTAGCTGACAGATCAAAATCATTCAAGTATGGTGCATATTTACCAGCGATACAGGAAGGAAGCTCGATATGCCCATTAAAACACTGCTTGGTAGGAGAGGCTGTGAGATTAAATCCTGTCATGCACATAAACTTCTGCCACTGACCGCTTTGAATCAAAAATGTGTGTCTTTTTCCATTGGAGAGAAGAAGGTTTTGGACTTCCAGTTGCTGTTTTGTAATGGTACATGGTGCTAGGGGAAACAAGAGAAATTAAAACTGGTGGAGTATGAATCTTTGGTGGCTTTTAGCATGTGAAGCACCTCCTCAGCAAAGAAAGCGCAAAACCAGCTTGGTTCTCACTCAGCAGTGTTTTTTAAAAGTAAAACACAGACGACTTAAACACTTGAACTCTATCATAATTAATTCAGGATGTTTAGTTTTAGGTAGTTTGTCAGTGATATGGCACAACTTCCCAGCACGTTCTTCTTCACGTGTATAATAGACAGCTTTACAGACTTTGCAAACAGCAGTGATGATCTCAAGAAGTACTGATTTCAGGAGACTGTAGTCCTTGAAATAATTAATTTATGAAATCAGTGGCAGTAAGTCTAATTTTATGCCTGTTGTGTTTCCGTTACCTAGGATTAAAAGTGAATTTTATAAGACGCCTAACAAAGAGCTCTAAGGAGGAAATGGAAGACAGCAAAGCAGCTTACCACAACAGCGCTCCTCCCGCATGTGGGCGACAGCTGGGAAACTGCATGAAAGGATGTCCTAAGCGAATGTAATCGCTGGGGGAAAGAGGCTGACACCATTGTCAGTACCTGTACCTCGTTGCACAAGTTCTTGGAAGTACAGACAAAACGTTTATCTGCTCGTAACCTTCCAGACAGCTGCAAAATTCTCTCAATAAAAAACACGATTGAGAGTAAGTGATTTTGGGACACTAAAGCCCAAGATCCACAAGTTAAGGAGGATTGAATCCAGGGGTTCATTTTGGTCCATTACAGACTTGGTAATCAAGCAACAAATGTAAACCTAATTCTGAAACTCCTATTTTAAGAACGATCAGGGTTGTCTACCAGTACAAAGTCAACCAGCAATAAAAGTTACACTTACTTACCCAAACATTGTGGTGGTCGAGGTACCCAGATTTTGTGATGGCACGTTACCCATTCTGATCCTGATAAAGTGTATCCGGGGTTGCACACGTACCGCACTCTGTCACTTTCCTTATATCCTGATTTATGCCCACTAACGATTTCTCCAAAGTCAACGAGAGGTGGGTCTTCACAGGCTGCTCCTGCAGAAGCTGTGCACAGATTCTCGTTATTTGACTGCACACTGCCATTTTCTTCTTATCCTGATTTATCCCCACTAGCAACATCTTCAAAATCAATGATGGGTGGGTGTTTGCATGCTATTCCAGCAGAAACCGTGCACAAGTTCTTGTTAATTGATAGATACAGGACAGTACTGACAGCCACAAATAATGACACTACACAGGAGTTAAACAATATTCCAGTGACCTACATCCCTCCACCTGGGAATATACTGTACTAATAAACAGCACTATCTCCTCGCTCTCAGAAATTGTCATCGTCTTTACTTAATTTTCACAGCCTTTGCACTGAAAACAGTTACTGAACTAAAAACATTTTAATTGAAAATATGAATAAACTTCTGAATTTCTCAGAGTACTGTTTCTGTTTTCCTGCATTATACTGGAATAAAGTTTTACACATGCAGTCAACAACTCTCAATTTTCTTTAATTCTACAAATAAATCCGTTTGTCCCGGACTCCTAAAATTAGTTCCACCATTTTAAAATGAAAGAAGCTGGATCATTTTTTGAAAGTGTAAGGTATATACAAGAAAGCACTTTTAAAGGCAGAGCGGGGAGAAGAATCTTGATATGATGGATATGAATCTTGATTTAAGTGGATCACTCATGGAGTATAAAACCGGTTATTCTAATAAAGGTATCTATTCAGTGAAGACCTCCTTCAGGCAGCACGTTTTTTGTATCGTACAACTATTGAAATAACAAAGTACCTGTATTTTGAGAGAGTTGTATGGTGTTTTAAAATCAGATCAGTATTCTGCATCTTTAATAGTATGTATTCAGAATAATAGTAGCTAAATTGAAATACAAAGGAATTCATATGGAGTAACGTACTTTAAGTGAGTTATGGCTTGTAGTAAGTTAGGTTCTTTATGAGAGTCGTTAAGTTCAGGCACAAGGCAAAGAAGCGAGCTCATACAAGAAAATGCAAAGCAAATATTCTTAAATGCATAGTTCTAAATTACAACTCTCATTCCAAACTTCTGAAAGGAATTCCATAAAAAGTAAACGGTATAGTTTAATTATGGTTTGGGGTTTTTTGCAGTTCGTTTTTCTTGATTGTCACCAGCTACGTCAGCAAAAAGCATCGATTTCCATTCAACAACTTACCTTTACACGTAGTACAGCCCATCCACAGCAGAAACACTACGGTGTGGCTCAGCAGGGTCATTTCCAAGCTTTAGAAGTTGCAGATGTCCTCTGCAACAGAGTTGCTATGTTCTGTACTCCAAATTGCATGCACTCGTATTCACTCCCTTGATTCCTGAGGCTGTCCTTGCAATCTCCTCCCCTAAATTTCTTGCAACACAGCAGTCAATCTGTACAGATAAATTACGCAATTGTTGCAAAAAGGCTTCAATACTTTTTTCACAAAACTTTTCAGACTGAACTTGACACAGAAGCATTATGAAACCTATAACCAAAACCTCACGGTGTGTTTATAGCACACAATATAGCGCACTTCGCTTTTCAAACTTGAGATTTTGTTATGGGCAAGACCACCTTATATGTGGAGCCCATAATTTATTTTCAGCCTGCTTAAAATCCCAACAGCCTAGTAAAAATACTAAGTTATCATTAGTCCACTTCCAATAATGCTAACATTCATAGTCCAAATTAATGCAAGAAAGCCGCAGTAATGCAAATTTTTTTTTAAAAAAGTGTTTTACAGAAAAAACTGTCCTACTACCTAACCATTTCCTCTGGCGTTACACTCATCCTTCCCCTGTTCCTCTGGCTGATAGCACCAGTCTTTCTCAAGGAGGCTAGCAAGACAGGAGGGGAACGCCACAGCGAACCATCAGTGTACGAAGATTTTTGTTGGGAAGAGTTCAACGCAAGTAGCAGGGGTCCCTTCCTCCTAAGTGCTGAGGTCTCCTTGTGTTTACATGTATGCATTTTCTTAATACAGTCCACTGTTTTGGATCCCGGTTATTCAGCATCTCTGTTTGCTAATGTTGGGTTTACCTGGACAAGAACAAGTTGCACTTCTGCTGGGGCTGCCGCTTGACCACTGTGCTTTGTTTTTACAGTCTTTGACCTCTGTTCATCCTCATCTCATCCCACATTCTCCTTTCCCACACCACATTTTAGTCTGGGGTCATAGACAGCTCAGTAACTGCTTCTTACCAGTATGAATTAGAGCTGAACTAAAACACATTTAGGCAGCCAACGGGGTGATTGCTAAACAACTGCTACCACAGCTAAACAACCTAAAACCAGCTCAAGAAAAACCCAGGCAAGCCCAGAGATCCTGCACTGACAGGCCAATGCAGAGCCTGTGTTCTTTTATTAGCAATGGCAAAAATCATATTTATTGGGCTACACCAGCAGGACAACGTTGGCTGAACCAAGCTCCACCCTCACGTGACAATACTAAGGTTATTTTCAAGGTTATGTTCTGTGGCGTTTCTTACACAATCTTCTTTTTTAGGACATGCTTATTTTTTTCTTCCAATGCGCTTGCTGCTAGGAGCTGTTGTGAAATACAGGATTAACTAACACAGCAATCGACTTTGAGTTGTTTTTTTCTCCCTTCAAAAACACACGTGGCATTGTTTTGTATACTGAAGGATAGCATCCATCTGAGGACCAACAGGTATTGGTGTTACTATATACATTAAATGAATTTCATCATTGTTGATATGCCATTTCATACAACTGGCAGAACTTCAAAGCGCCTTGCAGAAAGGCTTTTTTCTAAAAGTCCACAAAAGTCTCAGTGACAAATGTCCAATACTAACACCTGTATTAACCATTTTTTTAAGGAACTAAGCACATTCCTTAGAGAAAACCAGAAATATAAACATGTGACTAATATTTCTAGAGGCAGCTAACATTTATTTGTATTTTAGATTCTTACATACGAGTCCAACATGACTCTAAGCACTAAGTATCATTTACGGAGTCCTGGCAGGTTTGCAACATAAAACAATGAACCCCACAAACAGCATATAACAAAGCTTTCTGGATTTCACTCTGAGTCCAATCTTTCTGGCTCACTTCTTCCTCACCTTCTAATCGTCCTGTGCTTCAGAAGGACTGGTCTCTCACTCAGGAATTTTTCCTTTTAGTATACCACTAAGAAGAACAAAAATGGTGAACTAAAAGAAAATTAATTTCCACCTTGTCTGCCACCATTCCTGGCCCTTTTTATAGGTCATTAACTTTTACAGATCTGTATAGGTCATTAACTTTTGGCCTCATTTGTAACTGGAAAACACCTAGTTACCTTTTGCAAATAGCGATTCCTGATCAGGCAGCAGTTTCCAATAAGTCAGCTCCAAAATGGTTGCATAATTTTTATTACATGACATGTAGATTTCTTTCTTTCTTTTTTTTAAATAAAAAGACAAAAGAAAGTGTTCTTCCTAGTCAAGATCATGTTTCCTTATATTCACCTGAGAAAATGCAGGCACTGTTTAAAAGATATGATCTCCACACCAAGGTAAAAGAAGACTATACTCGCTGCATACAATCACTTTGGCTTTGTCTTAATATAGCAGGATGCTCAGCAAGACCAGCCTTCTGCACTAGTGCCATGAGCTGAAGCCTGCCTGAAATCATTGCTCGGGTAAGTGAGAACCTGACTGCTTTTGCCCAGCTCCAATTAGATGACTCTGATATGAGCTGGGTAACAAAGCAGCAGCAGACAAGCTTTCCTCTTTCACATTTGCCAACTTCACACATTTTGTAACACACTGGGGGTGGGAGACCAGAGGTTCACAGAGATTCTGGTGACAATCTTTACTAGGACTCACATGCAGATAAAATCAAGTAGCTTGGGTCTACATGATTAGAGAGGCCACTAGCAGGTTATGCCAACAATCTAATTCACAGTGAAAATGATATCTTCTCAGGACAAGGGAAAGGGAATACATACACAAATGTCCAGCACTGTGTAGAAGATTGAATCCACTGTGGGTAGGGGCAGCCAGAAGCCAGCACCCGACATACTGACTGGTTGGAGTGCTGGCCCGTTCTCCTGGGACCATGGTGTTGGTTTAACATGGACCAGAAGAGCAGGGCCTTTGACTTGTCGGTGTCATAGAACAGAAAGCTTACAGTAGAAATTACTATCCTCTTGCTTTACCAAACCTGCTGCTTAGTAAAAAAAAAAAAAAAAAAAATTATATGCCACTGAGTGGTGTGGTACTGCTCTTGTATCCACTTTACCCAAAATTCCCCAAGACAACCATCTTCCCGTTCTGATATCAGGCATTTTATTGGAGGCCCATGATACCTGACTGAATTTAAAACCCAGCAATTTCATGTCAGGACTTCAGAGAGTAAATCACCACTTATTAACACATAGGAAATTGCCCCGAATTCTACTTCCAACAAATGTTCCGGAGACTGACTTTTAATCTCCCTCCATTTTCCCCAGTTCTGCTCTTTAAAGAGAAGCGTCTTTTTACATTTACCAAATATTCTTATGCTTTATCCAGAGCTCCTCAAAGGCAACAGGTCTGGGCAACAGGCCCATCAGCTTCACTACATGAAACGTTTTAAAGCCAATATAAGTTGTTGAAACTTCACTGGGACATAGGTTCACCTTGGTTAAAATGTGCCAGTCTGAATCAGCACATACAGCACCCAAAACTTTGCCTGTTACAGGAATTGCCCTGATCTGTAATTTTATATCCAGACAAAAGTCAGTTTCCTCAATTATGTACCATGGAGGCAAGAACTTAACTGGAAAACAGAAATTACAATCTGTAAATAAATCTGAATGCCTTTTCAGCTGATGTTTGCAAAAAATGGATAAGCGCAAGGTTGTTAGGCAAGAGGAAAGGCCTCTCTGTTGTGACAGAACAATGGTTTTAAACTGAAAGAGGGTGGATTTAGATTGGATATAAGGAAGAAATTTTTTATGCTGAGGGTGGTGGAGCACTGGCACAGGTTGCCCAGAGAGGTGGTGGATGCCCCATCCCTGGAAACATTCCAGGTCAGGTTGGACGGGGCTCTGAGCAACCTGATCTAGTTGAAGATGCCCCTGCCCGCGGCAAGGGGGGTTGGACTAGATGACCTTGAGAGGTCCCTTCCAACCCAAACTATTCTGTGATTCTATGATAACAAATAAAAGGCTGATCTTGAAAAAATTTGCACAAGCCAAACTTGGTGCAGAAATGTTATCATATCATGTACCTACTCCCAAGTGAGCACTATCACCATGAAATGACAGAGCTGAGATCTACTGCCATTCTGATGCTATTGGAAGGCTCTGCTACACAAGGAAAGGCACCAACAGAAACAAAAATAATTATTTTATCATGCCTCACACAACCAAAAAAACCCCATTCTTTTCTGAATGTTTCTTCTTAACAAGAGAAGGCTGGGAGGAGACCTTATTTCTGGTTTTGGCTTCCCAATGGGAGAACACAGAGAAGATGGAGCCATACTCTTCTCAGAGATGTACAGTGACAGGATGAAAGACAACAGACAAAAATCTGTAGCAAAAGAAGTTCCAGTCAGATATTAGGAAATAAGATTGACCATGAGGATAGACAGACATTGGAACAGGTTGCTCAGAAAGGTTAGAAAAATATCTCCTTGGAGATATTAAAAACCTCAGCCAGACAGGGTCCTGAGCAACCTGATTCTTATTCTGCAATTCTATACCTAACCATGCAGAAAGCCAGCAAAAATTCAGGACTGTTAAAGGGTTAAATTGAGGTCCTTGGTATGTTGATGGTTATTTTAAAAGTTATTCCAGTGCCATGGTTTGGTAAGTCTAAGCAAATAATGTCAAAGATAAAAATTCTTTCTCTGCTTCCAAATACACTTAGGAGGTCAGAAACACTCCTGGGCCTGTACGTCACTGAGCCTCATTCGCACTGTATATTCCACATACACTAAGCACAGCGTTTTGACAGATGTGCTTTCAGCATCCCACCCACACTAGGACAACAGCATGCCTGAGCTGTGTGCCTGCAGCAGCTTCTCTGCTACCACAGCAGTGCGTGTAGCTGATCTATGTCTTCCCACACTGCCTAGCCACATTTGCATGAATATATTCTGGGAAAATTAAGGTAGTGGAAAGGAGTCATTAACAAAAAGTTTCATTACCTTCCAAAAAGCAACTTGGTCACTTCTTGTGTCTTCATTAACTTCTGTAAGAATTCTGTGTTCAGTTGGTTTTGTAATGTTCATGTTATAAATCTTTCTTTTTCAAGATTTCATACAGATATTTCTGAGCTTTTTCAGATTTTGAAACCCAAGCTGTAGCTCTCATTTTCTTTCACTTAATTCTGCTGTGCTAATTAACAGAAATAACATAGCCCCAGGTTTCAAATTGCAAGCAACAAGTTTGTTTTCAAATAATTAATGCAAAAATTAAAGAAATCTACATTCTCTTTACCAGAGAAAATACCTGGATGCTGTCCTGAACATGCTGGGGGGGGAGGGCAGGAAGAACAAAAGAATTAAATACACTGGCACAGACTGGTATTGGGAAGCAACTGGGAAGATGCTGATGCCATCGGGCCTGGAACGGGCACCAACACAGTGATATGTGGATGCTCCATCCGTTTGTCTCAGGTGTTTCTCCCTGCTAGCCAGAGAATGTGCCATCTCTCCCTGTCCTGAACGGGTCTTCCAGACCACGGAAACAGGTTTGATCTCCGTGGTATGGTCAAGACTACAGATTTGGGGTTTTGGCCTGATCTAAGCTAAGGTGATCAAGCGCAGAGCTGCTTGACTGGTACACCTGGCGAGTATCAATTATATCATGTGCAGGCCTTATTACCCTTTTTCTTGTTTATTGATCCTCTTTTCACCATGCTTGTATTTCCCTTTCTCCACCCCGGTCTCCTTCCAAATGAACAACTTGCCCCGAATTACTTTTTCCCCATTTATCCCACTTTGGTTACATCTGTATTCAACTTTGTTTTTTCTGATACCAATACCTAGGTAATGTTGACTTTGTGTGGTGTTACGGATATGGTCATGGTTGCCTTGCAAGATTTTGTTTACAGTTCTAATCCACCATGTAAACACCCTTCATGTTCAAGGCAAATAGAGTTTTTCTTTCATTTTTCTATCTTTCATAGCCACAGGAATGATTAGGATGTAAAAACTCAAGAGACTGAGATGAATTTCTATGTATTTTGGCCTCAGCACAAACAGTTTCTGGATGCATAGCAAGCCTAGGTGGCAGCTATTAAGGTAACAATGCTCAATACACAAAAATTTACTGGTTGAAAACTTAATCACCAATAATTTTGTTTAACCGAGTTCTTACATTATTTCTTAACTGAGACTCACCAATTCACATTACAATCGTTGTTCATAACATGACCTAGAAATAAAAGCTATACTGAACGTCTAGTTCAGATCTACATGTCACACATCAGAAGTTCATTATATTAAATTGCTAAATCTCATTGTTATTTGTCTTCATTTTTAAATACTGCTTTACAAAGCAATGGCTATTTAACCTTTCGAAAACATTTTGGAATGCTATTGTAAATAGCATGTAAATGCTATTTTTACCAACCTTTTTTCCCACCAAATGGTTGACTGTGTTTGATTAAATAAGCAGAATTTGTCTATTTCTTGAATGCTTTAATTTCTTTGTTGTTTTATTTATTCACTCACACATTTATTTACTCATAAAAGCCTTGGAAAACCATACCAGAACAGCATACATGCAACGATATCACAGAAAGATGGAGGTTAGAAATAAAATACAGAAGACGCCCTTACAGTGACTTTATTAAAACATACTAAAATGGATGCGAGGCAAACATTGTCTATATTCCTGAATTTTCTTCGTATCTTCAGTCCCACAACACATTCAAATGCAGAGCCCCAAGAGTACCAATATTTAAGTGTCACAGGAAATCATACAAAGTAGTTGGACTAGATATTTTAATAGTTTAAATGCTCTCAAGTAGCAAAACAAAGATGCTTGCTTGACTTGTTTTTAAGAATAATAATTAACGACTGAGTAGAATTCGCATATTTTTAGGTTTTAAATGGTTTCATAGACCCATTAAACACAATTTTTTTTTTTTTTTAATACTTGCTTTTTTTTCTTCTCCCTCAAGCCTTGTCCTTTAGAGGCTTCTTACCTGTGAAAAGAGAAATGGGTGCTGTTAAGATGTACAAAAAAAATAGGCCTCTCCTTTCTCTCTGTAAAGTTAGAGTTTAACATCTTTTAACATCACAACATTGAAGGGCATGAAATTAAATCTCAATTTAGCTATATTCTGTAGTCACAAAAGCACTCACGCTATCAAAACCACCAATATCCTCACAAAGGGCACTACTTGCTCAGCATCTTCTCGTCACGGCACTTTGCTCAAGTCCTCCAGATTGTGATGCATCCTCAAGTTTATCCCTGTAAGCCTTACAAAACTCCTTCATCCTAAATTTTCCACGCATATGCCAATATTGTATTCTTCTGCTGCATTCCCAGTCCTCATACCACAAAGCACTTTCACTTCCCTCCTCCTTCAGCTCAGACCCAACAATGCCACTGCATTCTCATTTCTCAAAGCTGACTGTAATGATCTTGAAAATATGAGGCCATCTTAATTCAGCTGTTAATACCAGTTAAAGAACTTGTGCATACCTTTTCTATAGGCTTTCCTGAAGTCCATACTTATTTTCCTCTTTCAACACATCTTGGATACATCAGCTGTCCTCTCTTACACTGCACTTGAAATAAAGTTGTACCAGATTCTGCTCCAGAATGGTTCTGTTTACAGTAAAATCCAACATAATCCCCATGGTAAAAGTAAACTTGATTCTCATAGAACACTTGCAGCAGCACATTATTTTTCTCCATTTCATTTTTTGACAAAATACATGGCTCTAAAGAAGAGAGACTTAATCAGTGTTAATAAATTGATCATTTTTGAAATAGCATCATTTTGACTAGTCTACACTACAACTGTAGATTTTTTCCCATTTTATTAATATATTATACATTAAATCACTGTATTTTTGGATACTGCAGGCATGTCATATTTAAGAAAAAAAAAAAGCCAGACAAGCTTACATTTACTTCTATTAAAACTTTCATCTCTAACTGAAAAAACTGAAGTTGAGATCCTAAAGTTCTAGTTGACAATACTCAATTTATAAATTCTAAGTATCTGAATTTAGAGAGAGTTGGGGTTGTTCAGCCTGGAGAAGAGAAGGCTTCGGGGAGACCTTATTGCGGCCTTTCAGTACTTAAAGGGGGCTTATAAAAAAGATGGCGGCAAACTTTTTAGCCGGGCCTGTTGTGACAGGACAAGGGGGAATGGCTTCCAACTAAAGGGGGGGGGATTTAGACTAGATATAAGGAAGAAATTTTTTACGCTGAGGGTGATGAAGCACTGGCACAGGTTGCCCAGAGAGGTGGTGGATGCCCCATCCCTGGAATCATTCCAGGTCAGGTTGGACGGGGCTCTGAGCATCCTGATCTAGTTGAAGATGTCCCTGCTTATGACAGGGGGTTGGACTAGATGACCTCTAAAGGTCCCTTCCTACCCAAATTATTCTATGATTCTATGAATTATAGAGAGAAATAAGTGCTTATTTGTCTTATCACACCTACCTATACAAACTGGTGGTGAAGTCCACTGTCCTTCAGAACAGTAGATTCTCTCAGATCCTTGCAAAAAGTGATAGTCAGAGCAACTATACTGAACTGAAGAACCACTGTCATACTGAGTCAGGGGTGGGAGGGTAAGAGCTCCATTTGCAATAGAAGGTGGAGAGTCACATTTTTCTGTAGAGGCTGGAATAATATTAAAAATATTTGGGAAACATTAAGCTTAAGAAACTAACAAATCAGCGGCTTTAAATGCCTGTCAACACTAGGTATCTATCAACTTTCAGATAGTGTATTTTCTTACTATTTCATTATGTCTCAGATCAGAATGCAATCTCCTGCTTATTTCTAACCATAAGAAATCCCTTGTGTGCATTTAATTGTTTACAGCTGTCTTTCTACAGAGCTTTGAGTTCCCTGGGCTTGGAGAAGAGCTCCTCCCTTCTTTATACAGCCTTCTCCATCAAAGGAAGGTGTATTGTTTTTCCATGCTTGCATGTATTTATAGCTATCTTGTGCAAGGATATCTGTGCATATCTGTGTTGTTGAACCCTAAACATCTATTATTTACAACAGATTCTAGGCCTGAACTGCCAAAGCAAATTGTTTCTAAATAGGTCTGAGATTGATTAATTAAAAAGGCAATAAAAAAGGCAATAAAAAAGTATTGCTTTACCTTGCATAATGCATTTCGGATATTTCAGTCTGCCGTGGTTACACTGTGTCCTCCCAGGAGATAAAATGGTAGTCTGGAGAAAATTGTATCCCTGTTTACATTCAAATTCTATGAGATCACCATGTAGAAAAATTAATTCTTCCTGTCTCCATTTCAATTCTATGTTGTTGCTGTTCATATTAGTTACATTAAGAATGCATGGTTCTAGGAAATAAAAGCATACTTCAATAAAAAGAAACCCTAAGTGACTTCTTAGCTCCCTTTTGTAAAAGTCAAGAAAGAGAAATCTAAATCTATTCTAAAATGTTTTTGAATTGTGTAAGAAAAAACTATAGATGCATAAAAAAAAGAATGCAAACGTAAAGAAATGGGCTGAAGTAACAGAAATAACGTGCAAAAAAAAGCTTAAACTGGGAACAGTAAATCACAGAAAAAGCACACTTCTGATAACATCTGGTTTCTACAACTATTTGTAAACATATGGCAGCCTGGGTTTACCATTGAAGAAAAGAACGTTAGTATAACTTGAAAGGACTTTTTATAATGAAAATAGCCATCCATCAAAATTAACCTGGCTGACAGGTTTGGTAAGCCCTTTGAGAACAGTAGTACTTAATACACAGTAAATTTAAACTGTTAACCTAAGGAAGTCTTTTGACAATTCTCTTTTCTTTGCTTTTTTCTTTGTTTTGTCACTGTTAAAAGAATTTAAAGATCATCCAAAAACCTTTTGGAAGTTTTGTGTTCTTTCTTTGGGCTTTTTCAGGTTATTTAAGGTCAATATTGGTTTGGTTGCTTTCTGACAGGTTTCTTAAAATTTAGCGCCAGGATCACATCAGGTAGCCTAGCTTCCCATTAGACAGTTAACCTCATTAACTTTTGAAATCACTGTTCAACTTCAATAAAGCCTGACAGAGGGACAGTTATAAAAATAGATTTCTACAAGTTCCATGAGAATCATTGCCTGACAGAGGCCCTTATAACGCTTTGCTGAGGGAAAGGCAGGGAGAAATCAGTTACTTTGCGTTTTGATGACAGCACCATAACAACAAATCGTCATGGATATTTTCCTGAAACTAACTACAGTATGTGGTCTTTCTGATCTGATTAGGTGAGGGTTGAAAAGAAATCTCAGAAAACATGGAAAGGATGATGTGGTTATTTGGATGCTTAGGAGACAAATAACACTCATAGGAAATGAGTTTTCATTATTTCACAGGATTTGTTAAATTTGAGTATTCAGATCCAAGAATGCTGGTCTGGTCCTTTCAATCCAGACAAGGTACATTTTATTCATTTAGAAATAAGTAATTAAAACTGAACTAGTTATTTATTTTCATTTTCACAGATTACAAACTTAAAGTGAGTCAATTTAACAAAGGATGCTAGTAAATAGAATTATTTCATTCGTCCTTCCTAGGAAGGAAGGAAAGATAAACAAACAACTCTTTGTAGATCATCAGAAGTAGTATCCCTGCTAGTATTGGTAAATTCCTCATGGAAGTTCTATACATTGTTTTGAACAGCATACATAAGAGCAACACAGAAAAATTAGAAAGTCCAGAATGAAATGATAGATATAAAGACACATAATAAAAACAAAGGCTAAAGGTTTAAAAATGAAAATCCATTTTGGCAATGGCTGCAGTCATTCCTTCTAAATATCTATTAAAAGACAGGAAGAAATTCACTGAACAGAGAATATGGGAGAAAGAAGTTAGAAATACAGGGATAGCTGTGTTCTAGAATAGCTCACTCAGGAAAACAAGAGGAATCTATTTAATTGGGTGTTTGTAAGAACAGGCCAGAGGACACCTAACAGGAGTGGTCTAGGTATATTTGATTTTGGTTCATCCTCATGTTTCTGGAATCTTTATTAACTCAAAAGAAAGAGAAAAGGTGGTCATGAAAGGATTATCCAGAGGTTCTTCCCAGTTTTACCTTTCTATATTACATATGACAAAACTTTCTTTTTCTTACAAGACTTACCTAAGCAAGTTGGTTGTTCTGTCCAGTTTCCTTGTTCGCAGTAAACAGTACTAGGTCCATCCAAAAAATGGTAATGCTGACAACCATATTCTACTGAGGAACCATTTTTGTAACTTGTCAATAATGGACCAAGAACAACACCATTTTCAATCACAGGTGGAGAGGTACAGTTTTGTTGCATTTCTAATACGAGGTAGGGAGATAGGTAATTAGGTCTTTAAAACAATGTTAACACTGGCAAAAGAATCAGACTAGCAATAGACTGAGCAAAAAATTTACATACAAATAAAATATAAACCAATATAATTTCTTTTTCACACTTTGTTTTCAGAAACTCCACTTGCCTTACTGAATTGCAGACAGGCATTCTATTTCCCTCTACAATCCTCATCTATGTCCACTCTTGACTCTTGCTGATTTACACTCACTATAGATGAGTTCTTTTTCTGTGATGAGACCGTCTTTATTTGTTGCTTGAAACGCTTAGCCCATGTGTGGTTCAAAATAGACAAAAGAAACCTCACTGGAACTATTAAATCAAAGGGTCAGCAAAATACTCATGAATTTACATGTTCAGACAACATTAACAGAAGGGGTACAAAATGACTGAAGGTAAATGCTAACGTATGAAATAAAATTACAAATACAGTACAGGCTTATATGTGTAGTTTATAATCACTAGAAATAAGCAACAATGGCCTTTCATTCATTCATTCAGACTCCTACATTGACATCTGTAGTACATGCAAACATTTTCAAGAGCAAGGGAACTGTACTATAGCAAAAGAGTAGTAAGAGTAGTCATAAAATGCCTATAACAGCATCGGAGAGTATTGAAGTCCCTTTTAAATAGAAAAGCAATGTTCACCTACTCATACCTTCATTGCGATATGTTTTGCTTGCCCTTACTGCTGCATCTGTCTCGAGCGACGGTAGTGTCTCAGATTCCCATTTATTCATAGTTCCTATAACCATAGCAGAAACCTAGAACCAGTTTTCTCAGAAATAACTCATTTTCAAATACCAAAACAGACAGACACTGATGCATTGTAAGATGTAATAAAAAACAATATTCCAGGGGAGAACTGCATCACAGGGATGTCAGTTGAATTCACCTAGCTCATCCTTTCTCTTTAATCTGCGAACAATGGATTGTCTGCAAATTATGCAGCACTTTACCTCTCAAGCATTTTAACAGAGGAGGACATAAACAGTTTTGCAGATATGGAAACTGAGGTTCTCCAGAAAATTAAGGCATTGTTTGAAGAATTGTTTCTGTTCAGTTGTCAGTCTTCACAAAAGTACTAACCAATACAAATAGGGGGTGATGTCCATTTTCCTTTTTCACATTGGATTTCCTCAGATCCTCTTATTTCAAAGGTATTTTGACACTGTATATGAACTTTGTCTCCATTATGATATGTTCTTCTAACTGTGATGATATGGGTATGAGGAGGAAGTGGTGGTGGAGGACATTTATTTTTTACATCTGAAAATAAAAAATGCATATTGTTTTCTCACTAATCAAAACCATGTATACAAATAATTTTACTATACAGCATGCAAGCCTATCACTCAAAAGACGTTTTTGGTTGATCCAGAGTAATTGCTTACTCCCATTTTCTTAACAAAATGGGAGACCAGAACAAAAAAGTGATTTTACATTCAACAAATATAAAATAGAGGTATTATGTTATTGCACTGCTATAAACAAATTTGTAATTTCTCCACATAGACTCAATAAAATGTTCTTTAAAGGACTTTAGGAAATAGAGATTTCCTGTATGCTCCATTGATATAATGTATAAAGGAGCTTATGTATTAATTCTAATGCTACAGAAGCAGCAACAGTCATAGCCCATTTCCTATCCCCAAATTAAGTTCATGATTACTGTATCCTCAAAACTAGATTTAGGCCATGTTTTCATTCTCCTGAACACTCCACCTTCTCTGCGCTTGCTCAAGAAAAATTCCTGCTGTGTCATCAGAATGAATAGAGGGCTGGGGTCCTAACACATGCCATTTAACTGAGAGATTCTAGTGCATTTTAAATGCTAGTGTATCTTCTAGGAAAGGAAGATGAATTTCATCTTTGTACTCAATCACACAGTCTTCTACAAGATTAGCCATAAAGGAATTACACAACACTAATTTTACCCAAAACTGTGCTTAACACATCTATATTTTTTTAAAGGTTAAATATAATTTTTTTTAATCTCAAGCACCACCCACACAACAATTATTAAATTTGCTTTAGAAAACATACTTCATGGGAAAAATTCCTGTAAAATATATTAGAAAAGAATACCATAGATTTAGCTTAAACCAATAAAAAAAGATTGATTGTCCCATCTTTTCTCATCAACACCTGGCATCCCTTGTATATAAAGCAGAGAATTTGTTACCATGAGGCAGCGAGATCTCCTAGAGCTCAGAAGTAATCCTCATAAAGGGGACAATATCCAGATAAGACAATGACCCACAACTATCAAGGTTTAGTGAACAATATTATAAATTATCAGCTAGCTTAAGTGTTGATTTGTACTGTTTTCTGCTGTATACTATATCTCATCTGGTTTGCTAGACCTTTCATTCTTTTGAAAGTTTATTTTCTGAGAATCTCCATTATCCCCCACTGATAGAAATTGCTAAAGGTGTGTTTCTGTCCGCAGGGTAATCCTTCTAGTTAATTCTGTTGAAAACTTATACAGTTTGGTGAGGCTGTAAAACTTGGCAAAGTACCACAATCCCCAAGCTCTGGAGGAACTTGTTACAAATTTTATTCTTAATGTCTCTCAGGAGGCATGTTCTCACCTCACAAGGCGGGATTAAACATGATTGATTAAACCTTCATGTAATCTGAACATGGTTTAACTTGAGCTTCAGAGGCTGAACAACTTCCCTGTAATTGTTGATTCCTGCTTCTCCAGGATTCAGAGAAACAACAGCAAGAGACAGCATCTGCTCTGTTGTTAGAGACCACTGAAAACTAATTCCAATTATCATTGCCTGCCTCCCTGCTACCTTGGCTCCATGCCTTTCAGCTACCACTTGATTTCTATTTAGGCTGTGAACTGGTACAAAAACCATATTTTTATTTTGTATTCATAAAGCTTTTGTGAAAGAAGGTGCTAGTATTTCACTAAGAATTTGACATAGTAAAACTGTAAAAATAAGGTACCTTCACACACTGGAGGGTCTGGATGCCATCCAAAATAATAACATTGAATTAGGTCAAATTCACTGATGGAGTAATTTTCCTCACAGAAAAAGTGAACTACATCTCCCTCTTCATAGATTTTCTTCACAGGATAGAAACCTCCATGTGCTATTGCACTCAAAGAGGAGCAAGTTATTTCTAGGAAGAAAACACACAGCAGTGAAAACCAGTTGAGGAAGGCTTCCACCCACCCCCAACAGCTTATAAAACAAGCCTTTTTGTCAATTTTTGTTCGTTTGTAGAATAAATCATGTTTCAAGCAGAATTATTTTCCAGCCCATTACATACTAGTGCAGTTTGGAGTAAGGGACCACCCATGTGTTAGACACACTGCTTCTTCTGTAGTGTTTCCTCCTGTGGTACGATATCCCTCATCACATTTGTATAGCAGTGTTTCATTCAACTGAAGCTCTTGTTGTGCTGTGAAGTAGCTGCCATGATGTAAATTGGGTACTTGACACAACTCTTAAATAAATAAAGCATATGCATGATATTAGTTGGAGCGGGTCCAGAAGAGGGCCACAAAAATGATCAGGGGGATGGAACACCTCTCCTATGAAGAAAGACAGAGAGTTGGGGTTGGTCAGCCTGGAGAAGAGAAGGCTTCGGGGAGACCTTCTTGCGGCCTAATCAGTACTTAAAGGGGGCTTATAAAAAAGACGTCGGCAGACTTTTTAGCAGGGCCTGTTGCGACAGGACAAGGGGGAATGGCTTCCAACTAAAGGGGGGGGATTTAGACTAGATATAAGGAAGACATTTTTTACGCTGGGGGTGGTGAAGCACTGGCACAGGTTGCCCAGAGAGGTGGTGGACGCCCCATCCCTGGAAACATTCCAGGCCAGGTTGGATGGGGCTCTGAGCATCCTGATCTAGTTGAAGATGTCCCTGCCCACGGCAGGGGGGTTGGACTAGATGACCTTGAGAGGTCCCTTCCAACCCAAACTGTTCTATGATTCTATGAATTGCTCTTTTCATTTCAAGTTATTAATCTAAAATTTTCCTTACATACACCTTAAAAGTGGTCATATACAAGGCAAAATTCTTTGCAAATAATGAATAATTAAGAATGCAGTAGCTTACACAAGCTTTCCAGTTGTCATTTGGGAAGAAAGTTTGGGTGACAATGGATTTATTTGAAACAATGCAATTTCATCTATACTGATTCCTTCTACGTGTAATTTTATCTACACATTTTCACAAAACTAGCAGCATGTGAAATCCAACAACTTCTTCCCATGAGGTACAGCTGAGAACCTACTTTAGGAGTACTCAGATGATAACCTAACATAGGCAGTTTGGCCTTATAGGTACAGCAAGGACAGCAGAATCATACACATATAAAACAGATTATAAAGGAGAAAAATGCAGAATCCTACCAAATTTTTTAGTACAGCTTGGCTGGGAGGACCATCCTTCTGGCCAACATTGTACTGTATCTTCAGTACCACCGCTTGGAGTGTGGTAGCCTGGATTACATTTGTATTGCAGTTTCTCATGTATTTTGAAGTACATTTCTGTACCATAAAAGCAGCCATTTTCCAGAAGAGGCTTGTTACATTTTTCTAATGAAAGGAGACAGCTTGGTTAGAAAGAAAGAATTAATGCAATATTTTTGTTCTCTGATAAGCAAGAGAAGGGGGTTTTTAGCTATCCTGATCTAATCTTTTTTTCTTGACCTATTGAAGAAACTCTACCACAATCATCAAACAATACATGAAACTGATGGTAATAACATGGAACACAACCACCAAGGAATCTCGAGCTAGGGAGGCTCTAGAGGATATACATCTGAGGGGAAACTATCTATTAGTTTTCCCAAAATAAGGAAACTGGGCAGCATTCTTGGCATTCTTATAAAAACATATATGGTAAAAGCCCTTAAAATATTTATTATTGTAAAACATTCCATATATAAACATATGTAGTTTGTATACATAAAGGATTGATTTCACCTTGTTGTCCTAACTTATACATTTTATCCTACCTGTTATGCAGCTTCTGCTCCTGTATGTTCAAGGAAATCCAGCTAGAAAAGTTTCCTGCTAGAAGCGATGATATTAATAAAGCTAACTCACTGTAGCATTGTGGCACTGGAGACCATCCTTTTGCTGTACAAGTCATTCTTCCATCTTGATTCCCAGTTTCAGTTGTATAACCAACCATACAAGAATAGGAAAGTTTTTTTGCCTTACGCATAGGGAAATAGTAACTTTTGAAATTATAATAGTACTGGGCAATCTTTCCATTTTCTATGTGTGGCAAATCACAAGGTTTATCTGCAAAAAGATAAATATATTTCTCACTAAAAATCTCAGCCCAGATATGAACTTTTTTAATATTAATTATTTAGTATCAGTTGGATTGATTCAGGCTTCCAAACAAGGTGAATGAAATTCTGAATACTTATAAGCATGAAGGGTCTTACAAGACTCACTGAAATTAAGATATATTACAATTATATCAGCTTTTGTTCTTTAGGTTCACAGGAATATCAGCTGTAGAATGAAACTTTCTAATGTGAACTGGGCAAAACTGATGCAGGACACATTTATTTGACTCTTTATTTAGCCCAGAAGATGTAAGCATGAGCACCCTTTGCTGCATAAACATACTGATACCTGCTCTAAAATCCAGCAGCAACAGTGTCAAGATTAGCTATGCCATAGCTCCTCAATTCAGCAAATGTTATCAGAACAGTATAACAAACTGCCAGGAGGCAATATAGGAGTTAAACTTGCTGAAGAAAGGGAATTTAAGAGCAGAGTGAATAGAAAAGAAAATGGAGGTTAAGGAAAGAACAAGCAGAACAGCAATTTAAAAAAACGGTAATAAGAGAAAACCTTGAAAAGAAGTTGTACTGAATATGACATTAAGTTATTAAAAAAAAAAGCAATACTTGTTTGGATTTCTTATAAAATTATCATTTGGGTCTCAAATTCTCTCCATGGCATTACAAGGCAACGTAACCTGAGGAATCAAGTTTTAAAAACTGAATCACCACCTATGAATCTCATTATAATTGGGCAGAATTTTCCCACAAGTTGGTACAGCTGCATTCACCCTACAGATATTAGAACCAAAATAACAAACTATTGCTCCTTCACTCAATAACATCACTAGAAATTACTGCATTTACTAGAATTTTCTGCAAATTTAGTATTTTTACTAAATAGAAAGTGCCACGACAATTTTTTTTAATAATTCCCTTCTTCACACAGCCACTGTATCACATCTAAATTAAAAAAAAAAAACAAAACACAACCAAAAACCACACACACAAAAAAACAACTGAGGGTAAGATTTCTAAGTAATTAAAAGACAGAAACGGTTGCTACCTACATACCTTTTGTTTGTCTTTCCAAAGGGTATCAGTGTAATTTCAATGGCTTTGCATAAGGAAAAATCTCTAGTAAGGACAGATTGTTGCAACAAATATGTTGGAGTTAAATATACATTAGCAGATACAAAATGAAATGCAAAAAAAAGACACCTTTTCAATTAATGGAGGTGTACCCTCATATACAGTCCACAGCTTTGTGAACTTGCAGTTCAAGTGCTGTGTAAACTATATAAACCCAGGAATTTTAAAGCAATACTGAAAATAGGGATAGGAAACATGGAACCACCCCAGACTAGCTTCTGCAGGTTCCATTTAACTTCCACTCTTTTGCTTTGTGGTAAGCCAAAACACTTCAATCACCAAGACACTTCAATATATAAAATATTTTAATAGTACAAAAATTCAATTTCTATAAGTGACTCAAATACATTTCAAAAGAAACTTTTTCTGAATAAAAGTCTGAACCTTCCAATATTACAGCTTTGAAGCTTAGATATGAATCTGTAGCCCTGAGCTACAGAGACAGTTGAATCACAATCATCAGCCATCTCACAACAAAGTTATATTTAAAAAGCAGCATTTACTCTTGGTAAAGATATGAAAGACTTAAGCTACCTTAGACTGCATGTTCTAGATTCAATGTACATTTATTAACAATAGAATTCACTGTATTTACCTTCTGCAAAGAGTTTGCCTGAATACATCATAACTAGGAAGAAAAAACAGCTTTTAAATCGCATCTTCATTACTATCTCCACCAACAGTTTCCACCACCTGTGAAAACTCCCTAAGTATTACTTTTGTAAATAATTAACTGGATTTTCAAAGGTATTCACAAATGCCTTAGTGTCCACGGTATTTTGCAACAAGTTATTTCACTGAAAACACTCTCTTCATTTATTTTAGTTCTCACCAGACTTGCAGAATTCAACTTCCATTTGGCATACTTCACATCAGTAAAGACGACAGAATTTATCATTTTACACTGAAACCAGACAACAAGCTTATGGAACAATTTAAACTAATTGAATACTGTTCCCCTCAGAAGTTCCAAGTTTAAAGGGCATTCTGTTATCAGATTATTTACCTTGGCTGAAATAAGAGGAAATAGAAAATTCTCCCCTCCTCCAGCCTACCCCCATATAACCAGTCAGTTGCATCGTATATATTATTCATTCTGGAGGCTCTTACATTAAGAACATAGCCACTATTATCTGTCTGTTGGGTTTTGTTGTATACAGCTAGCCCCTTCTGAATCTTTTTGTAAACAAACAAACAAAAAAAATAGAACCTCATTTACAATGCGTTATCACCTAATTGACTAATGGCTACCAGTTGATTTAGCATCACATTCCACCCTTGGGAGGCATAATCTTTAAATTTGGGCAAGGGAGGGTATAATTCTACAGTTTTCGTTTTCTTGGCCTTGCTCTAAGAAAACGCAATTCCAAGGCCAAGAGAACAGAATTTAAGGGAGATGCTGTGATGAACACCATCTATTCAGCCAGATGAGATGCATGCTTGTATGTACTGCTCACTTGATAGGAAGGAAAGCACTCACAAATCATCTCCCTTAAAATATCAGGTCAGAATTTCTAAATTCACACTTACAACCTCCCGTTGTTCCATCATAATCTTGTAGTGCTTAAAAAAAAAAAAAAAGGGAATTATAAAAAAAAAGTTTCCTACAGCCACACATGATCCCTAAAACCTTATAGAAAGTAAACTCAAGCTCCCCCAAAACAGTAGCCAGTTTTGAAATCCACAGACTATGCCTCCCTTCCTACCTATACCTCTCCAGATCAGACAAGCCAGCATAACTGTCCCACACAAACAACTGTTTTTAATAGCATTCTACAATATTTAATCAGAGTGAGGAATACCATGCTATTTGTAAGATTCACAGTTGTGTAATAACAATAACATTACCACACTAGTGAAATTTCCAGGGCTTATGATTTTATTGTACAATTGCTTTTGGTAGTAGTACAAAATAGGATTTCAAAAGCTGTATACACAACACAAAAAAGTCACAGAAATGTTAATTGCAATTTGAAAAACATTTTCAAGGGTAGCTTGACACTTAATTGCTTTCTTTCAAAATCATTTAGGTGTCTAATACATACATGCTGTACAAATACATTTTCATATACATCATTTACATTTCAGTAGCAGGCAATACCAAGTGTATCCATCACCATCAGAATTGCTTGCAGAGGATCCACAATTTCTTGCATGTTATCTTTCCTCAAAACCCAGTCTGGTTTAATTCTGTGAAAATATTAGTGGCTTGTCATTAAAATATTATATTGCCACAGCAAAAACAGCAGACTAATTTTTAAGCTCTTACCTTGAAACTGTTTTTATTCTTAGAGGAGTTACTGGAACAAAGGAAGTTCCACTTAAGAAAGTATTTGTTTTCTGCTTCACAACTGTTCTCTCTGCATCCATTTTGTGTTTATGAGCTGTAAGTTTATATAGACTTTGAATGCAAGTAACAGCTCTTGGTAGGCTTCGGATTTCCTGAGAAAAGGTGAGAATAGTACACAGTTAATACTACAAGTTCGAAAACAACTTAACAAATCAAGAAATCTGTTTTATTCAATGAAAACTGCATGTTTATAATTTAAGCTGAATTTCTACCCACAAGTACAGTGAAACCATTTTAAAGCCAGCACACCTACAAGTCAGTGGTCTAATGCTTTCAAAATACTTAACAACTGGTATGTGACTTGAGATCTCAGAAAACTCAAGCTCTTACAAGTCAGATTTTACTAATTTCTCATTAAAACCAATTTTTACATATGTCATTAGCATATGCCTTCATTAACTGGTACAGAGAGACAAATTAGTGTTTGTACCTGTCTTCATAGCAATGAAAGAATAATGCAATGGTCAGAAGTGACTGGATAACTTAAGTGCGTATATCTGATGGATAAGCAGCTAGTGAATTTATAGCATAGAACCCAGACTACCCTAATAACCTTATTAGGGATTCTAGCAATAGGCATGAACAAAGGAAATTTCTTTCAGAAACAGGCTATATCTCTGTTACAATAGAGTATGTCAACACAAAGTCATGGACAATTATACTGCCAGTTGTTACTGACAATAAAGATCTTAACTTTATCTGAAAAGCAAAAATAAACTTTCAGAAATGGAATACAAGTTAATTAAGTGACAACTAAACTATATCTAATGCTAAGCAATTGATAGAAAGTCATCAAAACCCCGTGGAAAGTAGGGATGGCAATATCATAGTCTTGCAAGGATTGCAGGATCAGAACCTCAATATCTTATTGAATAGCTCTGGGTGACCAGTTCATACAAAGCACAAAGTCATGAGTGTTTTCACCATCTTGGAAATGCATTTTATTTTTTAAATCAGAGTTTAGTCATAATTAATACCACGGCCATAATAGGTAGGGTAGAGAGGGAGAGGAAAAAAAAAAAAATTACAAATTACACCAAAACATGCAAGAAAAGCATGTTAAAACCCAAAACATTTAAGTCTTACCAAAGCTCTTTTTGAGTCCTTTGAAAGGATGGCCAACAAACAGCAGGTCTTTGTGAAAATGCTTCCTCCTTTCTCTGAAATTTTGTCCCCAGCTTTCCCTCTGTACATTTGCAGTAGGTCTAGTAATGTATCTACAGAATTTTCTACTTCATAAACTGCTTGAGTAGTTCTTTCATACTGTTATACAAGAAAGAGACAAGAGCGTTTATACAGACAGATCTTTAAAATACCTTTCAGGTTAGAGGAAAAAGCAAAATCCATATTCTCTCCCCCTAGATTAAATTTATAGCTGATCTGGCATCCAAGCAATAAAAATCACTTCTGTATGTTATACCATTGTAACAGGTTACAAAAAGCTACCCTTTGTGCTTCCCCCCTTGTTTAGAAACCCATAGAATCTGATTTTACATTTAAAATAGAAGAATATATTAGAATAAGTTTAGAGAAATTAAAAAAATAAGTTTAGCATAAATGTTAAATTTTTTTCCTGAAATAAAAAGAATGGATATAAGATCAAAAACTATGTTTAGCAAATATTTTAAATTTCATGTAAAAAACCCTCTAGAATAATCAATCTGTACTCAATAACTACAGTACTGAAGCGGCTTTACGTATTTATGAAAATACTCAGTTCTCTTCTAAGAAATCAAAAAGTGTAAATATAGCCTATTCTATGACATGAATTTGGAAAAGTAGCCTGTCTTCTGGAACATACACATTTCTGCCTTAAAAAAAACTTCATAGCTTATCCGAACTACTACAGTTTTGCATTTCTATGGAATTTTATGCATTTCTACAGTTTCATGCAATACTTGGAATACCTTGCAATGTAATCAGTTAAAAGTAAAATTATTACCTTAAGCTCATGAAATCATTTTCTTTTGCCAAAAGGAAAATTAAATCATAATTATTACAAAGTAGATAATTGGTTTCAAAATAACACAGTTTAAAAAAAAGTTTCTTAATTTTTTCAAAGCTATTTTGTTGTTTCAAATTTATTCAGAAATTTTGTGGATAAATAAACACTACAGTGAAGTCATCTACAGCTTATAAACCTGCAAAAGAAAATATTAAAGTTACCTTTGAAACATTAAGTAGAACCTGAATTGAATATCTGATCACATCCATGCACGGAACACTCCGGTTGCAACTTCGGATCAGAACAAAAATAGCGAAGATTGCTCTGCTCTGGGCCATATTTTCGCAACAGAGCGGGGACAGCCTGGTAGCCACCTCTATGATAATTAAAGAAAAAAAAAAAAGAAAACTCTGAAGCTCAAGCAATTTAATTGCAAACCAGGGTTTTCTCTTATTTTTAAGCAGAAGTGCAAAGAAGTAAAACCCGAAATTATTGATTTAAAAACTATTGATTTAAAAATACTTGTTAATATTCCAGATTAAAAATTAACCAGACAAAACAATCCATAGAGAACTTATACTGATAGTAAATATAATTGACTTATGTAAAGCATAGCATTTACTAGGACTGCCAGGAAATCAGAGCAATCATATAGATTTCCTTTCTCTACATAACTGTTTTAATATTGTTCTTAAATCAATAATCTAATTTCAGTCTGGAAAAAAAAAAACATTATACTCTCTAACACGTTCACATTTTACAATCATATAGGAAGCCTAAATATCATTATGAACTCTTCTCAGCTGAAAAATTCCAGTTTCTATCATCCTGGAAATCTATCAGTTATAATAAAACAAAATACTGACCAAGATGCTTTAATGCTGCAAGAATGTAAGAGATATGTTTGTATTTTAGAAGGTAATCAATAGCAACTGCAGTTCTGTTGCACAATTTGTTTTCTTCTCTGCTCTTTTCATTAGCCTTTTCTAAACTGCGTCTTAAAGCTTTGGTTTTTGCTGTGTCATTGCTCTTTCTCCAAGAATATCCTCTCCACAATGCCTACAGAAAAAGAATTTCACAAAGAGAAAAAAGTTGTGAACAAGAGACAATAGAATAGAACTTTCATTACCCCTCTAAATCAATTTTACAGAAGTCTGACAAAGTATTTAACTACCTTGGTTATTAATTTTTAAGTAATTACCATTCAGTGTTTAATCTTCCAAATACTGGATTTTCGAGACAAAAGACGAACACGAACATGCATATACACTCCACACACACTCCCACATAAGTCACCTCAACCGGTATCTGCTTAAAATTACTTCATGATCTGTCTGCATTTAGCTTTGATGTCTAAACTGAAGCTGACTTGGCTTGCAATTTAACTGATAAATTCACCAACCAAAGTAAACATCTTTCCTCTCCCCAAAAACCCATGAGAAAAAAAGAAAATATAAAAATAAAATTAAAAAAAAAAATTGTAGTTTTCTTACAAGGGGTATTTACCTGGAGTTTTATTATTCCAACCACAAATTTTCTCCTACGTCTGCAGGCAAGGAATCTTCGTACATTTTGCTGGATTATGGTTGCTGCATCATTTCTGTGATTTAGCCAGCCTCGAATCACACGTTGTATTTGAATGATTCTTTGATAATCTCTTAGAAATCTCTTTTGTTGCATTTTTGCTCGGAACCATCTCTGTTTAAAATTAAAGCACCTTTCTATTTATTTATTTAAGACTTTTCCCATCTTAAACAAGCATTGATAAAAACTGAAGAACTATTTTAACATGAACTTTGACAGATACAGGCACTATGAACATCACTAGCATTCATATAACCACCATGACACAGCTCTGATTGGCCTTGGGGTAGCTGAAATGCAAGACTGCAAAATGAAATCTTAACTAGGAGCCATTAGGGAATTCTGTATAGAATAGAATATTTTATTTTCAGTTGGAAGGGACCTACAATGATCATCTAGTCCAACTGCCTGACTAATTCAGGGCTGACCAAAAGATAAAGCATGTTATTAAGGGCACTCTCCAAATGCCCTCCACTGACCGTCACGGGGCATCGACCACCTCTCCAGGAAGCCTGTTCCAGTGTTTGACTACCCTCTCGGTAAAGAAATGCTTCCTAATGTCCAGTTTAAGCCTCCTCTAGTGCAGCTTTGAACCATTCCCATGTGTCCTATTACTGGATACCAGGGATAAGAGATCAGCACCTCCTTCGCCCCTTCTCCTCCTCAGGAAACTGTAGAGAGCAATGAGGTCGCCCTTCAGCCTCCTTTTCTCCAAACTTGACAAACCCAAAGTCCTTAGCTGTTCCTCATAGGACATTCCTTCCAACCCTTTCACCAGCTTTGTTGCCCTCCTCTGGACGCATTCAAGGACCTTCTTAAATTGTGGGGTCCAGAACTGCACACAGTACTCCAGGTGAGGCTGCACCAGCGCTGAATACAGTGGGATAATCCCCTCTCTTGACCAGCTGTTTTTGCTGTGTTTGATGCACCCCAGGATGCAGTTTGCCCTCTTGGCTGCCAGGGCACCCTGCTGACTCCTATTGAGCCTGCTGCCAACCAGCACGCCCAGACCCCTTTCTGCAGGGCTGCTCTCCAGCCACTCCTCTCCCAATTTATACTTGGGCCTCACATTACTCCATCCTAGGAGTTTTCTTTCTCTCGGCTGGCTTTTAAGGAGACCCACGACTCCACTTTTCTCGTTTCCCAGCTCTGTTTCTTCCCCTCTATATACAGAGAAGGGAGACAGGGTACTGCATGCCAAACCTGAGCAAAAAAAAAAACACACCTCTTCCACCCACTGGCTCTTGCCTTAAGGGGAAAATATACATTATGGGGAGAGAGAACAGATTTGTATAAATGGAGGAGTAGTAGGGCAAAGTTTGCCATAATATCCTTGACTAGAGAACAGCTATTTCAGGGTTCCCATTTCAGCCTCTCCATTTATCTAATGCTGACCTTCCATTATTGGGACTAAGCTAATGGTCAGTTTGGAGACCTGAAGATAATTTTTACTATTAGTCAGTGCTACAATACAGACCTGATTTTTGATCTTGCTTTTACAGAAGTAAAACGTGTTTATATAAAAAATGCTGCAACTTAGACAGGTTCTGGTACCACTGGCAAGTTAGAGACATCCAACCAAATAAATCACTGTATCCCAGCAGATTGTTCGTGTAAGGAGATGCTCTTCATTTCACAAGACTTACAGGTTGTCATGTCTGAACTTTCCTACTTCCAGTAGGATGTAAAGAAATAGGCTAAGACAACACTTAGATTCCTTTAGCAAGCTTGAGGGTCTGAAGGAAACAAACTTCCCCATCCATCCTCAGCTTTAAAGTGCTTAAACCTCCAGAGCCTGCTGAGATCCACTCTATTATGCTTAGCCGGGTATAAGCAGCGTTATTTAATAAATCATAGCCTCCATAATTTAGCTTTATTTTCCTATGTGAAGGAACTACAGTGTCTTAGTGCTACATCTTAGCTAACAGAAATGAGACTATGTTACACAAAATCATTTGTCCTTAGACTAACCTGTATTATAAGAACAGACGAGATCTGTTTTTGTGCAAGTTTTAAGATGAGGTGAATCCTATACGCCCTTTGAATTTTAATTGCAGAGATATGACAATATGCAGCTGCTGTAAAATAAAGTAGTCTCTTCTTTTGTTTCTGTTCTGAAATCTGTAGAGGAAAACAAAACAAGGAACATCATTAATTTTCACACTCAGAGGTAGCTGATCGTCTATGCAAAGACCATAGTACACAGCAAAATACTATTAGATGCTGAAGAATCGCCTCAGAAGTCATTATCTCAGAACTTTCTTTAGTACTAGATCTCTCTAATTTAAACAGTAACACAGAGAAGTGATTTTAAGCAACAACATTAATATATAGCAGAGAACAATTTCATTGTAAGCATGTGTGTGCAGAAGTATCAGTTATAGGTAAGCCACAAAGATCTCAGAAGCTAAAAAACACCCAACAATGAAAACCTAATTTTAGTACTAAAGGATTGTGAGAAATTGTGTCAGACTGCATTCTGATCTATTCTGACCCACCCAATTCTCAAAGCAGTCAACAAGGATTTGAGTTCAACATCAAGTGATCAGGTTTTCCTTTTCTTGCCAGTCAGAATTAACGCTAAAACTGCTCTAGAGATGCTTTATGTCAAAAGTATAGCTTTAATTTGAAGTATACCAACCTTTTTTCTGACTAAATAACCCCGTATAAATGCTTGCAGTTTAATGACAGCTCTTCTAGTTTTGTTGTATTTCATAAATTGAAGCCTGCCTTCCTGCCAAGCCCTCAGATGTTTTTGGATAATTACAGCAGCAGCTTTTTGTTGAACAAGTTTCCTTCTTGCCTTGAAATCTCTGTATGCTTTTTGGATCAAAGATGCAGCTTGAAGCTTCTGAAAAAGATTTTAAAGAATGCATTGATAATTAAACTTTTGTTCGTTCCTGTCACGATCAATATACACTTATATTTTAGTTCTAGATTTTTTTTTTCCCCATCATAAGAAAAAGAACAAAAATAAAATAGGAAATACAAACTCATGCAGTACTAGTCTATATAAAAATGCACTTTCACAATTTGGAAGGTCTTTTCCCTTACCTAAATGGGGTCAAAATATGGGCAATTTAACTTAATCCTTTGTAAGAAATAAAGCCAGCAGAAAATTTTACATTTTATCTTGTTATCAGTACAGACAGGAGTAATTCAACAATTGGAACTGTTCGAAAACAAGAATCAAGCTCATTGCTCAAAGCAAAAAGGAAATTTAATATTTTGAAGATTGAACAGTTTTGATTTGAACAGTCTTTGTTCTAGCCCCACCTTTTTTCTTTTCTATACTTCTGCATATCAACGATGAAAATCACTCAAATACATTGAAAACTTTTAATACAACCATGACATAGCAGAGTGCAAGTGAAAACATACCTTTCTTAAAAGTCTTCTAGCCCTGTACCGTCTATATGCCAACTGAATCTTAACTGCAGCATTCTTAGTTGCCAGAAACTGATGTTGAATCATCCGTGCAGTAAGGGTTGCTCTCCATCTTCTTTGAATGGTAAGTGCACAGAACTTCATTTTCAAAAACCTAACATGAAAACGCATTTTAGTTTTTTTCCAAAAGTTGAGAACACTTGCATTTTTAAAGTAAGAAAACAGTGAAGGTTTACAAAATTATTGAGATAGATATTGTGAAAGCAGAGCTGTTATCAACCAAATCTTAGAACACTAGAAAAAGGGGATAGACAGCAATGTTGACAGAAAGACTAGTTTAAAATAGAAGATACTTTCTGTTTTCTCACAGTAGGTACTTCCAGAACTTGCTGCCAAAGGAGGCTGGGGAGGGAAACAGCCGTTTAAAAGGCATTAGACAAATTGACATACAACAGGTCCATAAAAGGATAATAAAGGGAATAGGCAAGGGTGTAAGTTCTAGCATCCATAATCTAACAAGCATGGATGCTGAGGAAGGACCTTAGAAAGTGGTCAGGTTAATGTACTATCCCTAAACAGCATCTTCTTAATGAGATGAGCTATCAGGCTGATCTAGTAGAGCATTTAGTGTAAAACTGTCTCACAGCAAAATAAACACAAACTAGTTTAACTATTCCATTATGCATTATAACAAAATAGCTTTTCATCCTATTAGTTTTATACTGGAATTTTAACAATATCCAGAACATCCTTCCTGTAAAAAAAGATAAGTGAAAGAAAAAGAGAAAAAAAGATCAAGGCCTACTCTTTCTAGATCCCCAATAGGCAAAATTTAAGTTTGTGAGGTAGCTTCCAGTCCAGAAAAATATTTAAACATAAGAAAAATCTTGATGCAGGTGGGATTATTCTTTTGCACAACAGGGTTATGTTCATGCATGTTATATACATGCTGCAGGATCAGAGCCTGAGAATCGATAGGTATTTGCCAGAGGGCAAAGCAGTACTAAATAATTATATAATAAAAGCTTTGAGAAGTACAGAAATTTATATAAAATTTAGTATTACCGGGTCCGCTGCTGTTTTGTTTTGAAGTGACTCTGAATAACACGTATAGCTTTTACGACAGATGCATATTCCTTTTGTGCTCTGCAGCCTCGAAACCAGGCTTGAATTACTTGTGCTGCTCTCATTTTGTTAACCCACTGCCTGGCTTTATATCCTCTATACAATGCCTATTAAATACATAAAAAGAAAAAAAATTCAAAACTCGATTTTTTTGTTTGTTTGTTTAATGGAACAAACAAAATTAAAAGCAAAAAAAGTCATGTTAGCATGAAAGGCTTTTAGGATTCCTATCTCTACAGAACTACAAATATTTAATTTCTCACATCTAGAAAATGTTTTCTAAAGCAAGTGAAATGCATTCCGGGAAATATCACAAACACCACTCTCTTTAATGTCTGTAAAAATAATTATGTCATGAAGAAACAAATACAAGAAAGATTAAAAAACCCCCCCAAAAACCCAAAAACCACCTTCTAGGATTACCTGAATTCTAATGGCAGCTCTTTTCATTTGATGGTATCTTTGTTGTTCAATATTTCGCATCTGATGGGCTCTGTAGTGCTGCTGTATTAATAGAGCAGAAAACTTGCACTGAAGGTATTTCTGTCTCTGAATAAATCCACGGAAAAATGCCTTAAAAGAAAAAGATATAATCTTGGAATATTCCACCACTTGCATGGTATTGACTGGGGAGATATTTGCATATTTTTAAGTACAGCTGTACTCGCTGGCTTGTTAGAAAAACAACAATGTAAGTAAATATATTTCTAATTTCCCAATTAATTCTTTTTTCCTACCTTTTAAGCAAAGTAAGCATACTTACATTGTTCAGGATATATAAATTAAACATTCAGAAAATAACTAAGAAGCTGCTGCTTCCCCCCCAAAAAATGGAGGTGAGGAAGGCACACCTGTTTTCTTATCTGTTAAGTAGAACATGTGATCTCCAACAAGATAGTAATAGCAACCTAAGAAATTATTATGAGAGATTATTTATTTCCCTTTTTCCCCTGATTTGGGGGGGAAAAAAACCCATCCTTTCATTCCAATAATACCCTGAAGAGAAACCCCTTCCCTTAGTTATTTTACCCTAAGGCCACCACAGGAAGTCACTTAAAGCTTTTCCCAGAAGAAAAGGAAATTAAAAAAGTGTAGTCCCACTACATACAAATCATAATTAATATAAATAAGAAGGAAAGATACCTTCCTCCCTCATCCTCAAAAAACAAAATTGAAGCAGCAGTTCAGAGTAACTAGTGTTCTAAGCTTCTTTGAACTCACACTGGATGGATATTTAGCTTGCTACATGGAGATGAAAAACAATTCTCATTACTTCTTGCTGACCACACTTTTATTACATCAATGATAGAAGGAAAATACATCAGACTAAATATTTCCTAGAGTACCTCTAAGAAATCCCAGATAGTTTCACACTAAGTTTCATGTGGCGCCACTCAAGGTACCAACTGAAACGTACAATAAGAATGCAATTTCTCTTCTTACATTCCTCTTCAAAACATTAGCTAGGCACTCGTTAGACTAGGGCCATTTAATAAATCTAAAAGAACTAACATGATTAATTTACCCACACCTTCCTAAATGAGTCTTAAAGAATGCAGCCATTTACTTCACTTTATAGCCAGTACCAGTGCCCACTCATTTCAACACATCAAAGACAGCTGTTGTGGTTTAACCCCAGTCAGCAACTAAGCACTGCACAGCCACTCGCTCACCCTCTCCCCCTCCGGTGGGATGGGGGAGAGAATCGGAAGGGCAAAAGTAAGGAAACTTGTGGGTTGCGATAAGAACAGTTTAATACTTGAAATAATAAAATAATAAGAACAACAAATTGTAAGGGGGGGGGGGAGGGGGGAGAGAGAGCGCACACGCATGCGCGCATGCCTGGGGGGGGCAGGTCAGGGAACAAACCGAGAGGTGATGCAACCACTCACTGAGTGACACCCAGTCGGTCCCTGAGCAGCGATCCCTGTCCCCTGGCCACCCCCCCCCCCCCATTTATATACTGAGCATGACGTCACATGGTACGAAATACCCCTTTGGCCAGTTTGGGTCAGCTGTCCTGGCTGTGCCCCCTCCCAGCTCTCGTACACCTCCTTGCTGGCAGAGTATGAGAAGCTGAAGAGTCCTTGACTCAGTATAAGCACTGCTTAGCAACAACTAAAACATCAGTGTGTTATCAACGTTATTCTCATCCTAAATCCAAAACACAGCACTGTACCAGCTACTAGGAAGAAAATTAACTCCTTCCCAGCCAAAACCTGAACAACAGCTTTCATGCATATTCCAATCAAAGAAAACATTCATTAAGCTACTAATATTTATATAGGTGAAAGCCAGTTAGGACAAAAATATTCTTAAAAGAACCACATAAACACACACAAGTATCAGAACTCATTTGACGTAGTAAAATTCTAGTAGATAAACAAGAAAAAGGGAGTGTTACTTTTTAAGATGAGTACCTCAGCAAGGAAATGCAAAACAGCTGAACTGAGACTCATTTCTGTGCACTGTAATAGCAAGCTTTATACACCTGCCACATAGTATACTTCAGAAATTGAGTCTACTTTAACATATAGCTTTAAACTGTTGTTTGCAAGAGCAGTAATCTTAAAAAAACCCACAAAAGAAAAAATGCACACCCAAACCCCACTACTATACATTCAAAAGTACCTGAATTTTTATTGTGCTTTCCTTAATTTTGTGAAACCTCTTCTTTTCAATGAATCCTCTGACTCTAGCCTGCACAATGATAATGTTCCTCCGGGTTCGTAAGTAAGTCGTTCTTTGGTATTTCATAGTCAAGTGGGATCGGTAGCATCGTTGTAAGGCAACTGCTGCTTTTTTATAGCTTGTGTACTGTAATTTAGTCTTATGCATTAAGTAATAGGCTTGTAATGTAATAGCTGCTGTTCTAAGTTGAATAAATCTTCTACGCTGCACAGCCATCTGAAGAAAAGACTGAATCTTTCTTGCAGCTCGTATGCGTCTTGCTATTTTTCTTGCTTTCATACCACGAAAGGCAGACTGAATAATTACTACCGCTTGTCTTTGAGCGGAATACTCTGCTTTCTGTAAACGAGCCCTGTGACATGCTCTGTACCACCTCTGAATAGCAACTGCTGAACTCTGAATCAATTTATAGCGAGTCCTTATTCTTTGGCATCGGAACATAGACTGGATCATTATTGCTGCTGCTTTCTTTTCAAGAAAATGCCTTCTCTCTACATGCATCTGTAAGAATGATTGTATGCACTGTGCAGCAACATTGGTTTTATACAACTGCCTAGCCTTTTTAGCACAAAAAGAGGATTGAAGGCAAATGACAGCCTTTTTTATTTTTGCGTAGTTTTCCATGTCAGCTTCTTTTGCCATTTTGGCTCTGAACCTTTGCTGTATAACTCTGACAGCCCAGCACAACTGTTTGTAATATCTATGTTGTACGTACATGCGATAACTAGACTGTATTACAATTGCTGAAACATGCATGATTTTCAGTTTCTGTCGTTCCTTCATGCCTCTATATGATGCTTGAATAACAAGAGCAGAATTCTTCATTGTCAGATATTTCTTTTGTTGATTCTTTCCTTTAACATAGGATCGATAGTAGTTCTGTATAAAAATAGCTGCAATTCTCATATTTTGATAGGACCTTCTATTCCTGTGCATTTTGTAGGCTGACTGTATTGTACTAGCAGCTAAATGCATATGTTCAATACTCTTCCGCACTCTGATACCTCTGTACACAGCCTGTATATGAATAGTTACTCTGCGAAGAGAAAGATACTCTGAAGTATGCTGTCTTGACAGAATCAAAGCTCTGTACCTTCTCTGAAAGACAAGAGTAGCTGCTTTAAGAGAGAGATATCTTTGACGTTCTCTAAAAGCTTTAAAATTTTTCTGAACAACAATAGCAGCACAGTGCATTTCTCGATGTTTTTTTGCTCGTGTGTCTTGAAAAGCCTTCTGAATACAAGTTGTTTCTTTCTTTAATGAAGAGTAACGCTGTACTGCAATTTTCTTCAGGTGAATGGCTCTGTATCTCTTCTGCATTAGCTGGGTTGCCCACCGAACTTTTCTGTAATGGCAGTACTGCCTATACATTCGGTAGTTTCTCTGTATTACAAGTGCTGCCTCATGTCTTTTCTTCAAGAAGCATCTTGTTTTCATTCCTCTATAGGCAGCCTGAAGAACTAAGACAGAATTGTACAGTTTTAAGTATATTGCTCTCACACGCTTCCCTTCCCTGTAAGCACGATAACGTTGCTGTATGATTACTGAAGCAAGCCTGACAGCTTGATAAGAGATGTAAATTTTACACATTCTTAACGTTGCTTGAATAACTGTAGCAGCTTGATGCATCTGCCGTATTTTTTTTCTTACCACAAAGCCTCTATAGACAGACTGTATGGTAACAGCAGCATCAAGGAAAGAGAGATACTTTTGATGTTGAATTTTTGCTAGTTTTGTTGCTCTGTATTTTCTCTGAATTACAATAGCAGCTGTCTTAATAGAAAGAAAGTGTTTTCTTTTGAGAAAAGTTCTAAATCTTCTTTGAATAAGCTCAGCTGATTCACTCATAGTTCTTATAAGTCTTCTTGTTTTCATTCCACGGAATGCAGCCTGGATACGAAGTGCAGCGCTTTTCATTATCATATAGTTGTGAACTTGTTTATCTCGCTCCTTACAAGCACGGAACCACTGCTGAATCCGCCTAGTTGCCAGCAACAATTTTCTGAAATCCCTCTGTTGTTTGTGCATTCGATAATAAGACTGTATTATTGCTGCTGACTGATGCATAGTTTTTAAGTCTTGTCGGACCTTCATGCCTCTACAGGCAGCCTGAAGGACAGTGATAGACTTCTTTAGCTCCAAGTACTTTTTACGTTGTACTTTGCCTAAACAAAATGCTCTATATTGTCTTTGAATTATAATTGCTGCCATTCTCATTGCCCGGTATTTTATGTTCATGCAGTGCATCTTAAATGTGGCTTGGATACAAATAGCTGCTTGATGCATACAGTGAATTCGTCGTCTAACTCTTACACCTCTATAAATTGCCTGCATTTTGACTGTAGCTTTTTTTAAAGACAAATATTTCTGCTTTTGATGTTTAGCATGAATAATTGCACGATAACGCCTTTGAACTACTGTAGCTGCAGATCTAAGTCTTTCATAGTCCTTTTTGATCAGGTAAGATTTGAAGGCAGCTTGTATAGTTGTAGCAGCTTTGTTTAGTTTGCTCAGTTGTTTCCTCACAGTCATCCCACGGTAAGCAGACTGCAAGACTAACACAGCTGCCTTTGTTTTTAGATAAATTACACGTTGTGTTTTTTTCATACAGTAAGCTCTGAAGTATTTCTGAATCACTAGAGTGGCTTGTCTTAGTTTCTTATATTTTAGTTGATTTACATGCATTCGGTAACAAGACTGAATAATTGTTGCAAGATCATGTTTCTTTTGAATTGTTTTTCTCTCAGTTTTCCCCCTCCATATTGCCTGAAGACGCACCACAGAGTTACGCAGCTGAACATATTCTTGCCGTTGTTTCTGGCCTAGAACACTGGCTCTGTAATGCTTTTGGATAGTTAGCACAGCATGGTTCATAAGTCTGAATTTTTTCAGAGCCACAAATTTTCTGAAGGCAGACTGTATCTTAGTAGCAGCAACACGCTGTCTTTGAATCTGCTTTCGCACCTTCCAGCTGCGAAAAGCTGCTTGTAAAGAAAGCACTGCTGCTCTTGTCATTAAGAACTTGAGTCTTTGCCTGTTACCAGTCTTATAAGTTCTGTACCACCTCTGAATCACAATGGAGGCCTGAACCATTGCCTTATATTTCATTCTTGCAGCATGAGCTCTAAAAGCAGTCTGAATTTTAATAGCAGCTCTATATTCAAGTTTAAGCTTTTTGCGTGCTTTATAACCCCTGTAGGCTGCCTGTAAGCACACAGCTGCTTTTTTAACTTGTAAGAACTCCTGCCTCTGACACAGTTGCTTTTCATATGCACGATAATGTTTTTGAATGACAACAGCAGCACTATAGATGCTTAAATAACGTTGCCTGTCCCTTCTCATTCTGTAGCATGCCTGGAGAAATACTGCAGTCTCCCTCCACCTTTGTATTCGTTTCCTGACAAGATAGCCTCGAACTACAGCTTGAATTCTTATGCAAGCTCCCTTCAATTTCCTATAATCTTCTTTAAGTTGACGAGCACATCTATGAGACCGATACCTTTGCTGGACATAAAGTGTTGCCTCCCTTAATCCACAATAATGCTTACGTGCTTGCCTCATCTTTACAAAAGCTTGAATCTTCACTGTTGCATCTTTCAGGTTTTTAAATCTCTTCCGGACAATATAAGCACGGTAACTTGCCTGAATTTTTATCACAGATTTCAATATGCGAGCCTTTTTCCTAGCTTCCATTCCTCTGCAGGCAGACTGTAGGACAATAGCAGCCAGACGCATCTTCTGGAAAGAAGCAGCTGCTTTTTTAGAAGTGACATGTGCCCTATACCAAGTTTGAATTACAGAAGCAGCATTTTTAATCTCTTTGTATCTTTTAACTTGTTGGTATTTTCTCACATGTGACTGCAATGTAGTAACAGATTTTTTTAATCGTAGAAATCTTAGTTTCTCTTTTTTCATTCTCCACAGTGATTGAACAACACAAACTGCTTTTGTTTGCCTGTATAGTTTACGTGCCTTCATGCCTCTGAAAGCAGCTTGGAGAACTATCACTGCTGCACGCTTTTGCAAATAGTACTCTCTTTCAATTTTTCCTAGTTTATAAGCTCTGTAATACTGCTGAATTGTCACTATTTTTGCCCTGTGTTCCTGGTAAATACATCTAGCCAGCTGACACCTGTACCAAGCCTGAATCTTTATAACACTTTGCTTAATACGTAGATACTGCTTCAGATTTCTGTGCATCCTATACCAAGACTGTATGACAAGGGCAGCCCTCTTTCTTTCAGCCAGTTTTGAAGATTGCCATTTTCGGAAATAAGTCTGAAGCACTAAAGTTGCTTTAGTTTTCTGTTGATTTTTGTATTTTCTCCATCTTCTGAATGCAGACTGAATAGTAAGTGCTGAAGACTTTAAGATTCCATATCTTTGCCGGTCTTTTTTTGCCAACTTAGATGCACGCAGATGACTCTGAATTGTAACAGTAGCCCAAACAATTCGTTTATATGCAGCAACAGACTTCACCATCCTTATCCTTGCTTGTACAAAGATAACATAGTATCTTAGCTGTAAATATCTTTTCCTAGCAGAGTATCTCCTCCAATAAGCCTGCAGGAAAAAGCAGAAAATTTAGTATTTTCTTCATGGTATCTCGAGTTAAGCCTAATTTGGAAACTACCAACCTCAGACTTTTTAAAGATTTCTTTGATCCTACTTCCTTAGGAAGATAAGCCCATATATCTACATTTAAAAAAAAGAAGAAAAAAAGGCGCAAATGATTGAATCATTGCTTTTTTAACCATTTTAAATTCTGGGAAAAAGCTAAATTTGCCCTGGCAACAAAAGATTCCCTTTTAAGCTATTTGATAAATCTGTGATTCTTTAATCTCCATTCAAAAAAAAGTCTTAAGAATGTAATACTTAGCTTTGGGTAATAGTGAGGAAAGTATCTTGAGAAACTGAATTAGCTGCCCAACTACCAATTGGTAACTAATGTCTGCCATTCTGAACGTGCCCACCACAGGTGTCATAACACTAAGAGAGTAATTTTTTTTTTTTTTTTTAAAGCTTCTTCAGTAATGTTCGGCAGCTGCAAAGAGGCAAGCCAACAGAATCTAATCAGTCCTTACACTGACTGGTTTAAGGCCCAGTGTTTTAATGTTTGTGATATACCAAAATATTCACTAATTGTTGATTTACTAGCACATTATCATTTCTCTCTGAAGAGAGAAAGTTACCAAAACTTCTCCAAAGGGGTGGGTGGGGAAGTATTACATTTTCATGAAGACATCCGTTGCTGCAAGCAGAACAAATGACCCTGAGCAAGCCTTTTTCTTAGATGTTTCAGAGGGTTTCCTTGCTCTGTAATCTCACTTTAGATTGTATTACCTGAATGACTGTGGAAGATTTACTTCTGGCTTCTTCTAGTTTTGTCTTTTTCAGCTTTAAAAAAATCATCCTGGCTAAGTATCTTCTCCAGTGCTTCTGGATGAAAATTGCTGCATTCACTTTCTTCAGGATGCATCGACGAGACAAGAAGTTTATTGCAGATTTTTGAATTATCCGAGCAGCTCTGTCTCTTTCCTACAAAGAGTGAATTTCCACTGAACAGTTAGGATTGGAATTTTCACTCAATTTTTTGATGTATTAGAATAACTGTCTAAAGCAATTTCATAAAAATTAGGCTTGTTGATGAAAAAAACCCTACATAAATATAACCTCTTCCCCCTTCTACACCACAGATTCTTAGAATATTTCAGTTGAACAATGATCCAACATCCAATAATATATCTCAGTTAGACACAGTGGTGGCATTTCTCAAACATAATGGTGTCATAGCTTTAAAACCATCACAAGATCTGGTATAACTACCAGAAAAGCAAGAAACAAAATACCAGAAGTCATGCGACTCAACTCAAAACACTGGTGAAGTTTAGCTCCTGAACAAAAATATTAAATCCATGCAGAAGTTTAATTACTCTTTTCATCTTGTAGACATTAATAGGAATTAAAAATTAACTACTGCTTTTTTGTTTTAAGGAAGCAGTGCAACTATTTTATATTTGAAATATTGGGAAAAGGGCTTAAAGGGTGGCATGCTCTAATCAGAACATAAAAGAAAGAAAGTAGCCTTTAAACAAATGTAGTTATTTCAGAATAGTCTTAAACAGAAGTGTTTTTTAGTAGATTACACAAAGAAGGATGTATATTTTGATAATAAAAATGGTACTCAATTTTAATGCCAATATTATTCTAATAAACCTGTATACTCCAAACAGTGAATTTATATTCTTTATTTAGTATTTCTCAAAGTAGAAACTATGAATATTGCACAGACAAAGAGTACCTGAGAAAGTTTCAGTTCCCTTTTCAGCCTGTAATTCCTCCAAGCAGACTGAATTAATCGAGCAGCTCGAGTTTCTTGCCGAAGATCTAGAAGCCGTGAACACAGAAATGATACGTAGGTAATAACAACCTATGTAAACACAGAACACAGCAAGTTAAGGGCTATACGGAAGAGCAGGACATGCTTACAGGAGAGCAGAATGTGTTTACATCAACACTAAAGGCATCTTACCTTCTCATCAGGAATTGTATTTGACATGTCTGAGTGATGAATCATTGCTGGTATTCCACCAAGGTCAGAAACTGCAGCATTGATCAGCTGGAAGTTTTTCCTTTCGTTGTCCAAGAGTTCCTTGTATAGGACTGAGGCAGTTACAGATTTGCAAAGAGAAAGTGTTTGTCAAATCACATTGTGCATAGAAGAAATAGATTAACATGAATTTCTGTGCATCAAATAACTCACTTTGGTCAAACATTCCCTCCATAACATTTAGAGAAGTATCAGACTCTGAAGAGGATGAGGAGGAAGAGTTTAGTCCCACTGTATGAGTTCTTGAGCATTCTACTGTTTGAGTTGTACGTTGGCACACAGCTTCCAAAGGCACATAACATGGATGATAATGATGAACCAAATGACATAATACTCTACCATCTGAGAAACACACTGTGAAATTTTCCACCTGTTAAACAAAATACAGTAAGATACAAGCTCCTTGAATTTTTGTTACTAGTTAATTGGTATAAACTGGATATAGAATTTATCTTGTACCTTTGAAAGAGACCAAGTGCAAATTTTTTTTTTGAACAAAAAAAATTTATGAAACTAGTGCTTCCTTTGAGCATTCACTGTACAGTGACATACATCTGTGAGAAACCAGAAACAAAGATGTGTGAATCACTATACAATGAGTCTCCAAGGAAAACATTTAAGAAACCAAAAAGAAAGGAATCTTTCTACAGAATGATTCCCAAGAAACTTCTACAGATACCTTTACACTAGGTATTCAGTGCAGAAATAAGCTCTGAACTTGCATCAGTCTTAAGTGCTCTATCTTGCCCTTCAGAAAAAATAGCAGGTGTGACTGTATTCTGACCAGAGACAAGTCTCTGAACAGGGCTTCTCTTCTTGGAAGGAACAAACAACATGTCCCTTCTAAACAAACGTCTCTTTGAGGAGAAGAATCCTCCTTACCCCAAACATTAGTTTAATTCTCATAGTTCCTATAAATGGTGAAAATTTTATGCACAAATACTTTTAGGATGAATGCTCATTAAAAAAACCTCAAACCCATATTCCAGCAAAAATGTTCTATTTTTAAAAGGCACTTTTATGCATAAGACTAACTGGAAGGGGAGATCCTTTTGATCAAATTTGTTTAAAAGGAGAGCTGCAGCTAAACTCACAGGAAGACGGTTATTTCAAATCAGATTAAACAAATTCCAGACGGATATTTAAAACTAATTACCATTGGCTGCTACTACATATTTGATAGTTTGAAAAATTCTGCTCTATAAAGAATAAGACTTCTTATGACAGCAAAGGATGTATTTGCTGAAATGTACACAAAACTATTTACCTTGATATTGTAAAATCCACAAACAGCATTAACCCATGCCATCAGCAGCTTCACATTTTCATTGTAACTTTGAGGTGAGGAGTTACTACTATTATCTTCTTGTACTCTACAATGATTTGGAAAAGTCTTGAGAGCACCCAATTGTGTTTTTCTTTTATGTGCAGTCTTTAAAAACTCAATTTCTTCTTTTAACTGTTCCACATTAAGAAAAACATCCACCTATTGAGAAGAAAGAAAGAAAAAAAGATTTTATTTATGTCACCAACAGTCTGACATGACATACTTTATAGCAGCTGGATGCAGAGGCTTTAGATATGGCATTTTAAGGAGAAACTACTCTCACTACTTAGCAGTACCTACCACACTGAATCAGTAGTGGATAACCTGGGCTTGCCAGCATAGATGGCAGCGTCTGCTACCAACTGCTTCAGATAAAAGAACCTAAACCCACATTCCCACTGTTCTGTGTCAGTTACTTCATTGGTTAACAGTTGGGGGAAATAGGAAATTCCCTGAAACAGCCTGTGTAATTTCACCATACTTTCAGAGGAAACAAGAATTTCAGAGTCTTGCCTGCATTTCTACTGAGTCCCTGTACCACTCCTCCTCATTTAAGGGATTCTGAGAGGACGTGAGCTGGTGTTGTGATGGTGTGAGAAGTTTTGGAGAACAAGTAGCATATCCACAGGGCTTGGGTAAAGCCACCGCTCACTGAAATTACTTCTTTAATCAAAAGCAATGCAGCTGTGACACATGCGTACAGGAGAACTAACTGGAAGAGGGTAACTACTCAATACTGTAACACTAGTTAAGTAAGAAAACAGTTACATTTGATTTTTATTATGTTCTTCTGGCTTTCTGATAGTTCTGTGGCTATAGTCTTTGAAATTCTTGCTTTGGTGAAATTCCACCCCAACTTTTTACCTTTCATACTTTATGTTCCTTCCAACTGGATTTGTCAGCTGGATACGTATTTTCAAAAGACTATCCGACTCGAGTTAACTCTTAAAACAGTCTTAAGAAAACTATTTTTGCTTTCTCTACCAATTTTTTCCAGTAGCTTTGAAATGCCATTGAAGTAATGCCTACGAAACCTTCATTCTTATTTCAAGAATATTTCTTCAAATTGACTGTTTCAGACAAATGGAAAAAAGTAGAAGTGCTATAGCTTCAGAGCTTATGCTATAATTGTCTATCAGCATAACCTCAAAATGTGCTTTTCAGTTACTAAGAGCTTACCAGCATTTTGAAACCAACGTTATTTTACTTTTAATTATCAATTCTGTTGGCATATAGCATAAACTCAAAAGTTAAGTTTTTTTTCCAAAAACTTGTATGAGTGTGTATAAGAAAAAGTATAGATAAAATGTTATCTAAACTGTATCGTTAGGGAACAGTTAGCAGATTTAGGTAAAGTTTGCATGGCACTTTGAACATACAAAGCGGATCATTTCACAGTCTAAAATTTGATTAGTAGAGGCTTTCACAGACAACAAATACTCCTGAAAGACTGGGGGTTTTATTATCACTCATTTGTAACTAGTAACAAACAAACAAAATAAATAATTGAATAGTACCTGGAAGGCAAACACAATTTTCCACAGGAGTGCTAACGTTCGTTCTCTGTGTCTATCCACAATATCCCTGGAGTCAATTGAAGCACCTATCAAATAAAACAAGGAATTAAAGTGTGCAGTAGTCCTCCGATGCACTTGGAATAACCCTGATTTCTAGGCCTTACCACTTTCATCTTTCAAGTGAATTCCTCGCTCTTTAAGGACATTAAGAACAATGTCAACATTATGCATCTTCTGTAGACGACTTATTGCAGGAACTCTCAGTTGTTCTGAAAGATTCCAGTTTTTGGTGAGAAGTTCCATTGTTCTCCTAACAAAGGGAATTTCACAGTTTAATGCCTTAGCTGCGCTCATATTAAGTATTATATAAAAGAAAATAAATAGTTCAAAATAATTTTGTATCAACGCACACAAGACGAATGCCACATTGTAAGTCCACAGCCAGATTTGTTACAGCAAAATCAAATTCATCAAGTGGAGTTTGAATATGACTGACAGGTAATCCTAAGAAACCAAGATGGCGGGAAAGGTCACCTTCACCACTCAGGAAATCCCGAGAAAATGCAAGCAGAAGGTCTTTGCTAGCCTGGAGGAAAAAAAAAAAAAAAAAAAAAAAAAAAAAAAAAAAGAGGAAGATAATCTTAACACTGCAATATTTGTCAAGCAGAATACAATTTTCATCCCTTGTCCCCCAAATTGCATTCCATATTTCCTTGCCTAATACTTAAAATGATAATTTTTTTAAAAAATTTATTTTTAGGCAGTTCACGCAGCTTTAGTTTTCATCGTACCTCACTACCATGTCACTAAAAGCACCACCAAATCCAGGAGTACTTTTTTCTCAGTCTGTCTACATAGTACAAACCCAAGAAAAGTGATTTTTATTTGAACATATTTGTTAATCAAAGCCTTTGTATGACAGATGTTGCGTAGTCTCTTATCACAGCAAAATAACAGAAAAAAAACAAACAGAAAAGCCCATCAAACTGACTTACAGTTTAAGATCAGCTGCAGTATGCTAGAGTGATATTTAAAAATAACGCAGAAGCTTAGCTTTAGAGAGGGAAGCCAGATAACACAAGATAATGGAGTCCTTCCTACAGGACCAACACCTCAAAATTTTCTTGGGAATTCCTTTACATGACCATGAGATGATGTGTTGAGAATGTTCATGCAAAAGGCTGAACAGCCAAGACTTGTTAAAGAAAAGTACATAGATAAAAAAAAAAATTTCTACGTTGAGTCTTAGGACGATATTGGAGGGAGACACCAAATCACAGCTCTCTTACCTTGAACTCTGCATCCTTACAAAAGAGGCAAGGGTCATGGTCAATCATTCTGGACCGTTTGGCACAATCCAGAAAGCAAACTAACAACAGCAATTTTTTCAGTGTGAATTTTGACAAAGCTTCTTCGTGACCTAAAAAGATAGAACCCATTAAGTGATAGTTCAAAAATTAAGTGCTAAAAATAACCTATTTTTGGAAGTAGTAGTTACCTTCTCGGTAAAGGTGAGGCACAGTGGGATGTCTGTATTCAGCTGCAATGTCAGGGTTCCAAAGCAAGCGATTAAGTATAAATATTGCTAAACCCATAACATCACTATTACTCTCCAAAGCTATCAGTTCTCCATAAACAGTCTAATATGAAAGGAGGGGAAAAAAGCAGAACCGTTAAAAATTACCTTAAATACTATGAGGTTTTTTTTAATAACGTACATTACTGAAATTCTGAAGTCATTAGTCTCTAAAAATCAACCAGTTTTTCAAATCAGTCACTGAAGGATAAAACCAAAGGAAATTTCAGAAGATCCAGTCTCATTTCAGAACATGCATGATCATCTGCATCTGAAGAACCAATCAGGAACTTCCTTAAGACAACCACATTTTTCTCCAGTTTAGTAAAGAGTGAAACTGACAGGAAACTGCTTTTGTGTTATTGGTCAGGGAGTTAACTTCCACTTTCCTTGATTAAATATTTTCCTTTTTAGTAAGGTAAGCACTTTTTTAAAGGAAGTCTGTTGTAATAATTTAAAAGAGATGTAAACATGCTATAACTGAATTGAACCTACATGAATTAGTAAAACAGAAAATACAAGGAAACCCGAAACATCGCCTGCTAAAAAAAAAAAAATGCTAGATGTCCTTTAAACTTTGATTATAGACCATGAAATCTGCACTTACCTCCAGACCTATACGCAGCCACAAAGGGTTGTAAGATAAAAGCCAGTTAAGAACTTTCTGCCTTTCTCCTGCAAGAGAGCATCTTGTAATATTACATCCAGCGAACACTTCATATTACAGCAAAAATTTCTATCAACCAATTTTAGATTAAATCAACTTAGTGTGTGAATAATCCTTTTTCTATTTACAAGAAAAGAGAGGATGCAAAGTTTTAGTATTCTTACCGACATCTTTCCAGAGGTGTCTGTCTTTACGAACTAGCAAACGTCTAGTTTCAATCTCAACTTCCAGCTTCTTAGTAGCTTTAACCATTGTTTCAGATGTAAACAAACGGCAAGCATCACGTCGTAACTTATTCAGCTTACGATGAGCCGTATAAGCTTTTAGAGATGCTTCATCTTTCGTTGGTGCTTTAGGAACACTGGTTTTATGATGGTTCTCTTCGCCCAAGACAAGGGCAGCTGCATTTACTGTTTAAACACATACAAAAACTATGCGTTTACATCTCAAATAAGGTAGCTTTGCCCACCTCATTTATTTTTTTCCTCTCTAAGTTCACATTTTGTTACTTTCCTTCTGACTAATGATTTTATCCCTCAGGGAGCTTACCAGCTGCTGCACTAAACATATATTGTCAACTACATGTGTATTAGTCAAATATTTAATATAACAATGCTTATTTCATAAGTGAGCAGTGCTAGGAATTCAGTTTTAAGATCAAGCGTACCATCTTCAATTTTTTAGGTTGAAGCTAAAGATAGAGGAAGAAGTATGTTACCATCATTTTAGTAAAGTGACAGCTATGTTTTTCAGCAGGTGGGGATTCCCCACTCAACACCTACTGAGGAGTGCCGCAGCCACGCATTCCAGTGTGTATTTCTTGTTGCAGAGCACGCCCATTCAGGCGCGTGGTATGCTGTGCCTGGTGTGAGCAAGTGTGCCATCCACACTTATCACAAGGGAAAAATATGACCCTGAAAAGGGTTAGATGGTTATAAAATTCTGCTGGGATGGACAGCACTGTCTCCAATGTGAGAACTGCTTTTGGTTTAGCATATTCCATTATTTTCTAGCATAACTGCCACTGAAACACATTACCAAATATTCAGTTTATGATTATCACAGTATTAAGTCAACACCTAAAATGGGAAACACAGGTGATACAGAAAAACCTACTCTTACCTAAGAGCTTAATGTTTCACAAACCAAAGTGACAAATTGGGAGTGGTGTTAAGCTAGTACTATTATTCATTGATATTAATAAAGTACATTATATAATGTTTAAGAACATTGAGAGACAATGTGAAAATTCTTGTACTTTTACCTTGTGAGGTGTTTGTTTTTACACTGAAGTCATCAGGGGTAAGTACAAAATTTAACCACCAGGTGAAACCTCGTTGCTGCTTCTCCTTCCAACGTTCATCATAAAACATATTTTTAGCAGCAAAAGGCATGGGGTGCCTAGGGATGACTTTAAAAAAAAAAAAGTAAGTTTGTAGTTCTTGATAACCGATATACATTTCATTGTGGAAAGGATTAATGTTTGACACTCCATTTAGCACTATAGCAGAAAAAAGCAGATTGTTAGAATTTTCAGTGACTTACAGATCAGCCACCATTAAATAAACTTCAGCCACAAAACATGGATTAAGTTATTAAAGCACTGGAACAAAGACAAGACAAAATTTCTAGAATCCAGGCCGTTTGCAATGCACATCTTGGGGCAAAACCAAGTTGAGCTGGATTACATCCAGGAAGAACCATTTTATAGATGCATTTTTCTGATCAGATCAACTTAGTATTAGTTGATTAGTATTAGCTCTGCAAAATCAGTATCTTTTTGGTAAGAAGTTTTCTGTTCTTAGGTATTCTGTTGTTGTATTAAAATGTTATCAGATATGGAAGAGGCATTTCACTGATAACCAGTCAGTCAGCTGGGAACATATCTGTAATGTAGCTTTTACACTTACAGGCAAAACCAGAGGAAAGTAACATTTACCTTCAGCTTGCCATGTGTTGCAACCAATTTTCTTATGAGTAGTCAAAACGGAACATGATAGGTTACGTATATTTTTCTACCAAATATTGATTCGTTGTAGGTACAATATTCTATTTCATCTCAACTCTAACCAGTTGGGTCTTACCAATCACTACCAGTACAGCAATTGTGATGTTCAGTTCAGTGTATACTGTTTTATGAAGTATCAGAAATTTGCCTACCTGTTTTCAGTGGTTTCACAAACGTCAGGCGAGACTGAGCCAATCCAGGGATAGGTTTACTAATTCTGTTAGTTTTAGATGCTTTCTGAAGTGAAGAACCTACAAGCATTAACACACAAATATGAACAAGTATGTCAGTGAAAGTTAATGTATTAAGGTTTATATCACTTATAAAGCACAGAACTAGAGTAATTCCCCATGAACCCATACAAAATACCAGTAATCTCCTGTTGATGGAAAAAGTTAAGCAAACCAGTTTGACTACGATTAAAAGGGAAAAATAGTTCAAAGTAAGTGCTATTGTATTTCACAGTTCTTCCATACATTACGGAAATGTACTTATTCATTATCATATGCCTAGAAACACTAAGCTAATTCATAAAAACATTCATTAGAACATGTGAAAGTGTGTATTCTATAAGCAGCTGGGGTAAGAGGTATGACTTTTAGGGCTTGACTCACCTCTTCCCAGTTAGATTGAATACTACATTGATACTCATTTCAGAGCAGCCTGACTTGTGTTATTAGCTAGTGCCTTGATGCCTAAACTAAGTATTATCCACCACACAGCAGTAGAAGGACTTAAATAAAACACAAGGGAAAAATGCAGATTTAGGCTTTCTGAACCCTCAACATGTAAAAAATACACACTTTTAGCACAATCGTTTTGTTACATCATTTTGACATCAAATGAAGGATTAAAAAAGTATGCTGTTGCAGATGGACTATCGTTGCAGCCTGACACCCCCTGACAAGATGGTACTTCAGAAACAAAAAAAGAGATCATAAATTCCAGGTTGCACTCTCCTGCTTAACAGAAGTAGTGTTTTTCATAGAACATTCACTTCTAGAGAAGTGAAGAAGTCATTCCAATCTCTCATGCACTTCTAATAAATTTTAAATAATTCTGATAATTTTTAATAAAGTTGGATCTCAAATGGATTAAATTAATGACGGACATTTCAAAGTTAACTTTTAGTAGTGAAATATGAATTTTGTTTGTGAAGCCTAGAGACAATGCCTATGCAATAAAAAAAACCCCAACAGGTTCTATTTCTCAAGAAAAATTGTCATGAAGAACATAACTCAAAGCCGTCATCATTTTTGTGTCTTACAACTAGGATTAAGAGACTCCAAAGTCATTTTGGGCTCACAGAAGACTTCCTTGTCCAACCCATCTATCCTTACCCTAATGGTTGAATAGAAATAACCTGGTAGATAACACAGCTTTTCCTGCTGCACACTAACACTGTTAGTGTGTTACGTTTTTATGTAGACTATCTTAATAAAGCCCGAAATCGAAGTGCGTTACTGAAAGCCCCAAATCAAATCTAGATCACAGAACAGATCATTTGAACTGAAGAAAGCAGCATATATTATTTTGATCCGAAAGCCATGATGAATTTTTCCTGTTAGTTATACTGCAGAGACTGCATGAAGATTCTGCAAATTAAGTGCTTCTTTCAGTCACAGACCCTCATTCTTTTTCTATTCCAGAGCATATTTGGGAACAGAACATTTAGAAAACCCAAAATACATTGAAATACAAGAAGCCAACTTCTTCTTATCTTCAAGCAACAAAGAATTGGCAAACTATAAAGGCAGAAAGATGTACACAAGGCTGACAACAGGCTAATTACAGACAGTAAAAAGCAGGCAGCGTGAATGAGACTTGGGAACTACATATTTGAAAACACATGACAACAGCAATGAGTCAAATATTCACAATGGTAAGTATATATATGACAGAAAGCTCATGCAGCAAGTAAGTTTCTAGTAAATTCAAATTACATAACAGGGGCTCTGCTCGCTAACTGCCGGACACTTTTCCTGTTACTGTCGTTAACAAGGTTTACAAAAGCATAAAGTAAATTTGAAGCCAATTATGTAACCAAAACTCTGACTTAGTTTTCAAATTTTTAAAATGCAGATAATATCTAACAAATTGCAAAGGCCCACATTTCAGAGATATGAAATATTCCTAACTGTTGCTAGACAGTTCAGCTTGCTATACAAATTTAATAATCAAAGGCATCTTTCAGAAAGTGATAAATGAAGGAAATACTACTGCTCACCAGCTTTCTTTCTCTGCCCTACTCTCTCTTGGTTTGCAGGTTTGAAGGCTGATGGTCTCATAGTAGCATGCATTTTATTGTCCACATTAGACATTAGAGTTCTTTTTCTTTCCACTTCTTCCACGTACACTGGGGCTGTAACTCTACTATTTCCTACATATATTTCACTTTTCCTCTTACGACACAAAGAAGTTGATCCAGTAGGAGATGAATTTGCTTTGTCATTGTGACACTTATTTTCAGCTGAAATGGAACCTATAACTGGAAGGCGTTTAGATATTTCTGCTTTTGTATGTACTGGCACCATATTAGCACATCCCATTATTGCTTTACTAAGGCATTTTTTAGATTTTGGCTGGAGGGTTTCCATTCTTTTTTCTTCAGCAGCTTCAGGCTTATTTTTGATGACAGTGGCAGAAAGAACTGGATGCTTTTTCGGTTGGTCTCTCTGAGAAGAATTGCAAGTCTGAAGTTCCTCTGTACAAGGAAAATTGAAGTGATTTTCTCTGGGTTTGTCATAATGAAGTACCTGTGATTCTACATTATGCATCTCAAAGACTTCATTTAAGTTGTGTTCTATATGAACAGGTGTTTTTGTCTCTGTGTCTCCATTTCTTTTCCATTTTGAGGGTAGGAATTTCTTCACAATATAAGTCTCTGTAGTAGATGATATTAAAGCCGTCTCAAGTTTGGGAGTCTTTGATTGCTTATCTGACAAGCTGTCTTTCACAAATTGATCAGGTGACAGAATTGGAACAGGCTGCTCTATTATAGCTATATCCACTTGATAACTGTCATTTACAAAAGAATCTGGACTTAAAATTCTCCTTGTACTTAAAACAGGCACAGATGCTGAGTGTTCTGGAGTGCAAACTGGTGAGAGCGTACAATTAAGAATTACTTCATTGTTTGAAATTGGCAGTTGTGCTAATCCAGTAGAACTGTATGCACTTTCAGATTTTAATTCATTGTGCTCATCAACAAATTTCTTGACATTACAGCTGTCTATTTCAGGCAGTAACTCCTCATTTACAGTGGCAGCAATATCTGAGAATGTAGTAGATCTTCTCATTGAAAGTGGTGTGCAAACAGCATTACGATGTTCCTCTAGCATTGGTGCAATAGGAGATATAGGCAATTTATTTTCGGAGCCAATGAGAGAGTCATTTCCTGGGGATATACTCTTTTGCATTGTGTTCTGATTTTCACATGGCTCAAGTGGGCTTCTAATTCTGTCCACCTTCTGGGAAACTTGAAAAGTTTTATTAACATTTTTAATTTTCAAATTACTTTTTTTAACTTTTATTGAAGCAGATGTTTCTGAAGTGTTTTTCTTTTTTATAGTATCCCAAAGACTCTTCTGAAAAAAGAACCATAAATAAAAGTTAGTATGGTGACTTTCTACATATTTTTCTGTGTAAGTATGAACATTACTAGTGTATTCATTCAAAGTCTAAAAATACTATGAAAAGAACATCTAGTCCAAAATTCACCACAAGTTATTTCCAGGCTTGAAAACAGCTTTTTTTGGTCATGTTTTAGTTTTATTCTGTAACTGTAATGCACCAGTATCTATCTACTTTCCAATCCAGCTGAAAAATTTTGAAGACAATGAGCATTCCCACAGACAGCATCTTTTATCAATTTTTAATTCTCCTTCATTGAATTTTCTACTAATAAAAACAATATCTGTGTCAGCTGTGCCAAAGTAATAGAATTAAGACACATAATAAACACATATTTACCTTCTTCTTCAGAGGCTGCTCAGCCACACCCAGGAGCACAGCTTGATGCTTTACAATGCCATTAATAACAAAAGTTACCAGTTCTCGGACTTTTCCTTCTTCTAATGGTGTCCATGTTATAGAAACAAAGATCCTTTGTCCTGACTATTGGAGAAAAAGAAATGTTTAAAATCTAGCACTTAGGTACACTTAGGTAATGTCAAAGATAGAGTAATCAAATCAAAAGAGAAACAGTATACAGAAGTAACATACATTCCGACAATATGAAATGATAAACAATTGTTAAATGTTTAAATGTCAATTTTCCCCTCTGACGTGTAAATTTAAGCAACCTCTATCAAAAATGTTGTCTTATTAAAAGGGCATATACCTCCTAATGAAACTATAATGGAAAGCAAGAACACATATAAATATTACACAGTAGAAAGGACAAGATTTGAGCAAAGGTACGTAGAAGAAATTACATAATTTTTTGCATATATTAACCAAATAAGTCCTCTAAAGTAATTTTGAGATAATTATATTTGGACTAAGAATCAGAGGTTAATTTTTAGGACCTTAGCTGAATGTAAATACAAGTGTCAAATTTTTTAGTCGAATGACCTGCAAAGATGAGATTTGACATGCAAGTTCATTAAATAAAAATGAAGACACTGCAAATAAACAAGGAAGTGGTGGAGCTATGTATGTTCTATGTAAAGATGGCCATGCAGAGTGACCTCTACCAAATCATTTCAGTGCTCTGCCGATATGAATACTAACAGACCAAAGAACGGTTGTACCTCAGACAAAAATGAAAGAGAGTGTGAAAACGGCTGATCTCTTGATTATTTGAATTAGGAGTTCCACCTCCTCGGGCAGATGCATTTAATGAAAACATACAAAGTAATTCAATATGTGTTTATACAGTAAAGCTGGTCAACAACAGTTAGTATTCATTAATTACTATAGGAAGTTGCCACTTAAATACGTCACAGCGAGAGTCCAGCCTGTTTCTATAAGCACGTCGTTGCAAGAGATCTCCAGAGAGTTTCTTCCTCTCTCACAAAGACTCTGGAGATTCTAGATGACCACAGATACATGTTTGTCTAAACTGTCCTTTTAAAAATCAGCACTGATTGGATTAACCACAGTTTATATTTCCTTGGGAATCGTCAAGATTTATTCCTAGATTAAGCCTGCTTTGCTCTTTATTGTATTATTAATTAACGTGCAGTGGATTAGTATCCTCTTCACAACAAGCTCCCTCAGCCTTTTTCCTAAACTAAACAGATGTCCTCCAGCTTTTTGAGAGGTCACTTTTTAAACACCTCTTATTCTTCTGTCTCTGTCTTTAAAGCCACGTTCCCAGAGAACAATTATTTTTTTTGCGCCTTACCGCAAAAAACCCCAAAACAACCACCTCTGCTGAGCCAGGATGTACTGCCTACGCAGCCTATGGCAGCCCCCGAGAGGTCTAACCCCGCCATCCGCGGCTCCAGCTCTTCCCCTTTAACGCGAACCGCGAGGCACGAACACAGCACCCACAAACACCACCCACAGCGGGGTGCAGCCTTCGGGGTACCGGCTACCCAAAAGCCTAGTTCTACGCGGCCAGGTGACGCGTGACTTCTCCCGGGGGAGGATTACGCTGCAAACCGGTAAGACTCCTCACGCCGGCGGAGGGTCTTTATCTGCCGCCGAAGAGAGAGCGGCTCAGGCGGGGAGCGGCCCGGCCCCGCTTCGCCTCCAGCCCTCGGAACAGCCCGGCACCCCTGCCCGCGGGGCACGCCTCGGGGTCCCCTCGCGTGTCACGCACTCATAGGCACCCACCCGCCCCCGCTCCCTGCCCCAGCTTCATGGCCCCCGTTACGCCCCCCGCCCCCCCCGGTACCTGCACAGAAAAGCGGCGACGCTCAACACTGAAGCCCCTAGCAGAAGCCGGGAATCGGTCGACGACCACCTCGGCGTCCTCCACGTTGGGGTTGTCGATGCCCAGGAGGCGCGTGCGGGAGGCGCCGACACGCAGGCTGCCGAAGCTGAGGAACGGCGGCCGAGAGAAGTGGCTCAGAACCAGCACGGCGGGTTCTTCGTCCGCGTCCTCCTCGCCCCCCCGCGCGGCCCAGCGCCGCCGCCTAGGGCTAGCGGCGGAGCTCAGCTCCCACACCGCCGCTGCGGGGAAGAAACCCGCGGCCATGCCCGGGGCAGAACCCCGGAGCGGGACCGGCTCCAGCTCTCCTCACAGCCGGGCGCTCCGTCACCGCACCAACCGCCGCGCCTCCGCCCGCCCGTTCAAACCCGGCGCCCCCGCCAATCCCCGCGCGGGCCCGCCCCGCCCCGCCCCGCCCCCTCGCTTCTCCGCCAATTAGCGCTGGGCGTTTTATTTAAACGGCCCGACCTCGCCGGGGCAGGAGAGAGGCGCCACCGCGCGGCGGCGGGAGGCAGCGGCCCCGCCCAGCGTGCGTGAGGCGTCCCGTCGCGGAGCCGCGCGGGGAGGCGGCCCCCGGCTCGGCGGCCCCCGGCTCGGCGGCCCCCGGCTCGGCGGCCCCCGGCTCGGCGGCCCCCGGCTCGGCGGCCCCCGGCTCGGCGGCCCCCGGCTCGGCGGCCCCCGGCTCGGCGGCCCCCGGCTCGGCGGCCCCCGGCTCGGCGGCCCCCGGCTCGGCGCTGGGCCGCCGGGCCGCCGCTTCCGCCTCGAGCAGCAAGAAACGGCAAAAAAGCGACCCCAGTTAAAAACAAAAACGAAACAAGTGAAGCCAAGAATTTTTCTAAATAAATTTAATTTGCAAAATATTTTAAAATAAAAAGTAGAATGAGACGCGCACAAATTTGATGAAAAACGTTGCCTCATCTGTTTATCTTTCATGAGCTTTAAAACTGAAAGACATACAGAATAGTGTGTTTCCATGCTGTTTTAAAAAAAAAGGGGGCAGAAGTCAAAACTTAGCGCAAGCACCGCTGCAAGAAATCCTGTGAAGCGAGCAATGTTAAGACAAAAGAACTTTACTTCTCCATAACAAACAAAATTACACATAGGACTGAGTACTTCTACGTTTACAGTACGCTTCCTAACTTCTCCTTACAGCAAAGAATTTCCCCTAAAAGGACTTTACTTAAAGACTTCCATCTAAAATATCAACCTATACAGATCACATTTAAAACACATTATCTCATATACCAGTGACAAAATATTGAGTTTATTTCACCTTATTCTTTCATATAAAAGGACCAACATTTAAACATGATCAAAATGGTTATGGGGGATTAAAAAAAAATTTGCCATTGTCACCTTTAATCCATCAAATCCTTTTAAACCAAAACATTTCTTATGAACCATGAAAAAGATCCTTATGGGCTTAAGCAAAGTGGCTGCCCTGCACTATATTCTGCCAGTGTCATTCTTCAATGCATACGTAAAAAAAGATCACACATGACAGCAGTCACAAGGACCTACAGATAAATGCTGTCTATTTCCCTTAAGCTCCAGTCATATGGAGAACATGCAATCTGGATCAGTTATGCATGTATGCTCAATATAGAAAAATTTCACATCTTTTTTATTGTTTTCAGGGAAAAAAACCTATTCATCTACAACAGGCTGTTCAGAATTCATTCATAATTCTACATTCATGACCTTCTACACTGAAATTATTTTAAATTTAAAAATTCAAGGGTCATTTATTCCTTAGCACTCCATAACACATCTCATGTTCGATCGAGCACGCTACGAGGCGATTCCTTTGAAGCATTCTTCAGAGTTCTGGATGCTCTTTCACGTTTGTTACTAGGGAAATAAGCTTAGCTCTTCAATGATACCAAATACATCTTTTGTCATTGTGTTCTGGCATGACCCATCTTCAAAAATACCCGAATTATAATCCAGACTAAAGTAGCACTATATTTTTAAGGAAACCACAGCCTTACAGAAGATATATTATCACCATTACAATTACTGATGTTCAGCATATAAAGAACCCATGAGAGCCATACCTCTGTAGGAAAAGTGTCAGTGCTCAAAGAAGAAATTCCAATATAAATAAATAAACCGAACATAAAATCCACTTAAAGAATTAAAGGCAGTAACCCAGTCAACAACCAGAAATTTGTTCAGCAAAAAAATACGGAATTCAATGTTTAAACAGAACGAGTGCAGGAAGTTCTCAGAACCCCGTAGCAGTTTAGAGTACCAACACAGACTCTACTCTTCTCCCCAAAGGTCAGCATGTGGAAAAGACCAACTTTTTGCAATGTGCCACTGATCATTCTTTAGAGATATTTTTAAGAGAGACCTGCTTCTTCCTTCTTTGGCAACAAAAGGTCCACTGAGTCAATGACTGCCAGATAAAACATAGCCTTTATTGTAAAAGCACCCTCCAGATCAAGAGGACATGCACTCTTGAATGAGTACATACACATATTAAAATGGAGGCACCAGACACCTAAGGAGTTTCGACCCATGCAGCTGTGAGGTGCAGATCTCTGCCCCTCAACTCCAGTCCTCTTAAGAGGAACTGTCGTCCATCAAGCAGAGATCAGCTACTTCCACCTACCAAATGAAGTGCCAGTCCATGAAAATTTACTTTGCTCATATATGAATTTTAAATAGATGTAAAGCCATAAGTTTTATAGCTCATGATATTAAAAAAATAAAAACTATGTATCTAGCACATAAGCTTTCCTATTTTCTTTCACTGTCAACTGGCAATGATCCAGCCTGACCAGCAGGTAAAAACACTAACTAGTAGGGTTATCTGCAAACAAAAGAACGCCAAAGAACTAGTAGGTAATTTTTTCCAGGAATGACTAGTAATTCTGGTGACCCAAACAGCAAAGATAGCACTCGTTTTTCTGAAAAATGAGTCCTTTTATAGTCTGTTTCTTGTTGGGCACCCAAAAACATGAAGCCCTTTGGAAGATACTGACCTTAATGTTTTCTGAATAATCAACTGCACTGGAGAAAAAGCCATTATTCAGAATATATATAAAAGGCACAATCATGAAAGAATTTTAAAAAGGACATTATCAAGTAAACATGCTCCAAATTCCATTTTAGTATTTTCCTAGGGTGCCTTCCGAACAGACTGGATTTTAAAACAAAAAATTAGTTACCAACTATTTTTAAGCCACTGTTTTGTCAAAATCCTACAATACTTTTTTCTACTGTAGGGCAAAAAAGACAATAAATAACAGAGTTAGGCTTTTTAGTCTGAGAACTGCACTGACACCATTGATGCCGGCTTATTTTTAACAGTACAATTACAAATGCTGGAAATCATGTTTCATGTCCACATGCGGTAATATGAATATGATACATACATGTCAACTTGAAAACTACACATAAAACAACAGTTTTCAAGCCATGGAGTGTAAAGATGACAGAAACAGTTTTATTTTGAAAGGAGATGAAGGCGGAGTTAGAAAGCAGGAGGGGTAGTACTTGATAGTGTCCTTTCAGAAGGTGGCATTCAATGGCCTCGTTATTGCTGTGTATTTGCCAGTATTCAGCTTCTTATCAGATATATTTACAGCATGTCAGTCTGAACATTCCCAGAGCACAGCTCTAAATTTTACTTCAGAGATACAAACATAGAACAGTTAAACATATGTAGTCCTGTTTCAGAAACCGAACTTCTAAAGTTTAGGACTTCTATTGTGCTTCTTTGGCTAAGTCCTATTTAAATACCGGTAACACTTAAAATTCTATAACTCTGCCACTATTTAACAGCTAACAGAAATCTTTGGTGTTTAGGTTAAGAATCCATTAGGGTACAAGCTTCAAAATAAGAACATTCAGGCAGCTCTGGCCCCTCTCCTGCAAACTGCTCAACGCTGAAATAGATGGGGATTAAGAGAATCTAACACCGAAGTATTTGAATAGGATTTAAAATGATCCGTGCCACTTAAGAGTTTATAGAACTGTGATGATAAAAGAGCTTTTCACCACAGATCACTTGTTCTCAGGTCACTGGATAAATTTAACGGTTACAATAATACAGATACGTCCAGTTTCCCATTTTAAAGTTTCCTTAAAATAATAATTTAAGAATAGGGAAAACTGGGGAAAATTTTGTCTTAATATGTAATTCTTGTGAGAAATAATGAAGATCATAAAATTACTTCAGATACTTTCTTTGGCATAATATTCACCAAACAAACACAGAATAATTATTTTTAAAGTAGGCTTAAAATAGAAAGCTTGATGAGGTTAAATTATACTAGATTTCATGGTGAATTACACTAGACTTGTAGTTCAAAATGGTGCTTTTGGAAAAAACCCTTATGTCTAGTAAAGAAAAAGCTAAAAATAATTAAAGACATAAAATACTCTCAAGAGTTTGACTTTGTTTTATAAACACAGTACAAGAAAGTGAGAAACAAAACAATTTCATTAGCAACTGACAAGAGATGTATAATTACTGATTATTTCTTTTTTTAAATAGAAGTTGAGTACTGTTCAGGAAATAATAGCCTTTAAATTTCTCCTCTATCACAGATAACCTGAAAATGGGCATGCTAATGTGGGTCCCTGGTTTAATTTATACTCTAACAAGGATAAACCATGCCAATCCTTTATGACTGTTCATAGATTAAAATGACCTTGCAAATATTCCCATTTCTTTCAAAGTTAGAGTGTGGGGCACACTTTAGAAGACAAACAAGATTGAAAAAGCAAGAAAAAATGCATATTAAAATTATATAGGACTAACTGTAGAAAATCAGACAATACCATCGTCTAGATCTTTCCACATAATTCAGTATTAGAGATCAAGGAAGAATTAAGAGGCCAAATTTAGGCAGCCTAATTATACTCAGGGAGATCACCAAACACTCTGTTTAGTGTCTTCATAAAATATCTGAATCACTTTTCAGAAGAATCTAGTACCTGTGTCCATTGGCTAGGCTCCAGTGTCCGGCAGACTTTAAAAACCTCCAAAAATGCCTGAGGGTTCAAGTAAAATTATATTTTAATTTCTATGTGAAACATAATTCGAAGTTTGTGTTTTATATCCCTGCCTGCCCTTACAACTTTTAATGAATTTGATAATAGTCTTTATTCTTCCAGAATGCTTTCTATTACACTTAAAACATTAATTCAAAGTGAGATGCAGAAAGGCAAACATTTTTTTTAAATTAATAGCCAGATATGTAATTACATTTTTCAGCCACTATCCTTAAAAGATATTTCAGAGCATAATTTTTAAAAGACCATCTATAAGATTTTTAAAAACTCTTAAAATCACAAGAAACACTCTTTCAGTATGCATCAAAATGTGCCTAAATGTTCAAATATTATGTAAACAAACCTGTTTTTCCAAAACTATGCAGAAGACTCATGAGCCCAAATAAAATATAAAATATAAATCTTAATTGCCATATCAGCCTTCTGTTGGCTAATGGCTTAGTAAATTAGGTGGAATGTTACGGTCTGATCATGAATGTTCATTGTTTGAAATATTCTGTACAGTAGGAGCTGTATCTAGCCCCAGTAGAGTTCCAAGATACGACTGGTCTCTAGGATCCAGCATTTGCTCAGGCCTTACAGGATGAACAATATTTGCAGGTTGTGGAGTAAGAGTATATTTCTCTAGAAATGATAGATCTGTTGCTCGTTGATAATCTGTCTGCTCAGGCTGTGGAGGAAGAATGCCATGTGACTGAGTGGTATGCTGTACTAGATCAGCTTGTGGATCGGACATCTGAACTGGTACCAGAGTCACAGGCACACATACTTCTGTAGATACATCCTGTAGCAAAGTTTTGGCTTCTGATTGATATGCTTTGGACTGTTCCACATACTGTTTAGCCTCAGTTTGGTAAACTTTGTCATCAGAGGTGTACTGCACGGGTAAAGAGACTAGCTTTTCCTCTGAAGAAGATGTCAATGCCTCTTCTGCAGCCTTTGATCCATGAACATGATCAATATGGTATTTCAGCTTGTCTTTTCGTTTAAATGTTGCATTGCAGTGTTGGCAATTAAAAGGTCGAGCATCTGAATGAATAACCATGTGTTTTGTTAATGTCTTCTTAATTCTAAAAGACTGATTACAGATTTGACATTTGTAGGGTTTCTCACCTGTAAAGACAGAGAAGAATTAGTTATTCTGAGTAACACCATGTCACACATAAATACGCAAATACATACATGGATTGTGGCATAGAGACCTAGTATAAAACAATTTTACTGAAAACAAAGAGCATATGTTTAGCATCAATTTTGGAATCAAGGGAGCCATTAGAAGTTTGTTTAGAAGTTATATTAGCATACCCTTCTCCTTACATACAATTCTCTCAATACTTGGGATTTCTGTCAGGTACACACAAAGACAATCAGAATATAAACCAAATAAAAAAGAACAGTCTTTAAACTGTTATGATACATGAGCTCAATTTGTACTTCTACATATTTCCAAAGGACAATGATTTCCCTAAACGTAAGGCAGGAAAAACAAAGTCAAACATATAAGGACATAAACCTTTCTAAAGAGATTTCAACTCCTTGTTTAGATTACCACTTGAAATGTAGTATTCTCTGGACCACAAAAATGATTAGGAGGTCTGGATAAATTTGGCAAGAACATACACCAGTAAACTAAAGGAAGAGGTGTAAAGAGCATACCACAAACCTGTGTTGAGGATTATCAGTATTTCAACTAATACCTTCAGAAGGTAGTATTCAGGAATGACCAACATATGAGAAAGAATAAAAACTCTTGCTGCTTCCTGCTACTCTTGCCCTGAATGCTCAAAAACCATAATGAATTAAATAATTCCATCAATGTTGATGCATAAAAATACATTCCTACATGTTTTGTGGTTTTGTTGGGATTTATTTTACTTTTACCTGAATGTGTCCTAAAATGCATTTCCAAACTTGATTTCCCTTTAAAAACTTTCTTACAGACTTCACACTGGTGAAATGTTGCTTTATATCTTTAAAGAAGAAAAGGCATTTCATGTTAGATACTTTTTTTTTTTTTAAACCAACTAACAATAAAGCTACATGCACAGTCCTTTCTGAAATCTTTAACTGCAAAATAGCTAAATATCAGTTTCCAAATTTCCTCACTTATGTTCATATTTCCTGGCATCTGCATACCAATAAGGTCAATTAAGATGCTTTTCGATATTCAATCTTACTCTCTGCTGAGATTGGCACTTAGTATTCAAAGAACAAAAGCCACTAAAACTTCTTTTCTGACCCCAAAAATATCCTTAAGTAACAGTTTTTGCTCAACATCCACAAGAGGCTTTCACTTTGGCAGAATTATGCCATAAATACAGTACTAGGAATGGTTTAGGCTACTGGCTACCAAGAAAAAACAAAGGGAATAAGCAGATAATGTACTACACTTTCAACACAGACACGTCTATAATGGCTTCTACACAATGCTAATGAGTACAAGCAGTTAAAACACATCAATTGAAAAACAACTAGGTCTCAGTTTATTTGAAAATCTCCAAAAGCCTTATTTTTGGAGCTCAAGAATTTAAAAACCGTATTGCAATTTCAATTTATAGACATAAATTGGGTTTCAAAGTTTTTACCTACTTTCAGAGCCACTAATCTGCTACCAGCTTCTAAAATACCTAAGTGTGGGATAGTGCTCACGGTGCTTAAATGATGTCTAATAATACAGTCTTAACTAGTCTGCAATGACAATATTACAGCAAACCATCGATTTAGAACAACATTGAGACAGCTAATTGACAGATTAAAATTTGATCCTTTTTTATGTTTTTATTTTATTTACTTAATTATGCTACAAAGAAAATATCTTGCTTAAATTGTGAAGGCAATTTTCTGACATCCACTTCAAACCATAATAATGATATCTCTATCAAAGACTAAGGGAACAGGCATGACAAACACACAGACTATTAGAATTCTGCATGAACATGCAAGTCCCAACAAAATCAGTACAGTATAGAAGTATTTACGCAGTTATAAAAAATCCACACTTACTTCTGCCAAACTTTTTCTCCCAGATGAACACTTTTATAATGAACAGTAAGGTGATCTCTACGGCCAAAACATTTTCCACACTCCTCACACTGATGTGCTTTTTCACCTACAAGGGCAAAATTCAATAAATTTTGGTTAAATCTTCTGGAACTTATTAAATGTCTAAGAGCTGTCATTGTAAGACATACAGTAGATCCATGTTCACAAAGTCTGCCAATCAAGCTCTTCCATACCTTACTCAGAGAAGGATTCTCTGCTATCAAAGAACAAAATTCAGGAAGTAGGTTGGTTCTATCAGAGTAAGAATTTTTACCACTTGTTATATGTGACTATTACTGACCGTTTGTCATTTCTACAAAGAAATTCACGTTCATGAGTTAAGAAGACACTTCCCCAAACACCCACTACATGAGAGGTACAAGTGAATGACTAGGAATCTACTCTCTTCATTATGACCCAAAATGTGGTATCTTCAATAATTCAGGGGCTTTAAAAGAGAAGCGTATTTAAACACACCAATTATTTTCAGATACTAATTTTTAGAACTTAAAATTACATCACAGTATTTATCTTTTTAATTATCCTGATTGACATAGTTACCTTTTTGTTTTATGCTGCTGCTTAAAAGTATCTTGATTCTTTTTAGTCATCTTGAGATCTTCCACAAAGTGGCAGAATATTTCTTCTCATGTAAGTAGGAGGAGTGTGGACAGTCAAAGAATGTAACTTTCTAGAGGGGGGAAAAGCAAATAGAGTAGAAAAGAGGATTTTTTTTTTTTGTACTTGAGTTTTCGAAGATTTCTTTATTTTATAGCAGACATTATGATTTCAAACACCAAAAAAGAAGCTGTCCTTCAAAATAAAGGCTCAGGAAGTTTAGACTCTGATCACTTTCATATTTTCATGCTGCCTAGAAAGTATTTTGCCTCCTAGAAGGCCACATTCCCTTTGGATCCTGTTCTGAAAAAGGAAAAGTCCCTAGTGAATCTTTGCTCTTCCTATACATTTGATAAACTTTCTGCTCTCAGTGCAACAGAAAGATTTTTTTTTTTTCCCTCCTGATCATCCCCATCTGACTGTTCTCAGGGTTGCCTCCCACCACTTTCCTTCCTTCCCTCTTCCCCATAACAGAGACTTCAGAAACACCTCTCTGATGTTCTTACATTAAAGTGATCAGTGTACAAACTTTGACTGAGACTGTGACAGCTTCTTCTGTGTTGTGGTTATAACGTTTCACACAATTGCTATTAAAAAAAAGAAATCGGAACTCATTAAAAAAATCCTCCTTTTTCACTTTTGCTTTTTTTATTATTATTTTTAAAGCAATTCACTGTTACATGTTTTTGACTGTCCCTCGGCTTTCTATGTTAGCATGGAGGAAACACTTGGCTTTTAAACGCTGAAAACATGTAAGATTAACCCTACGTTAGTAGACCTTAAAAACAGTGAGAGGAACTTTTATCAGGCCTAAAACATTGCATGTACTGAAAAAAAAAATCCATAATTAATTTTTTATTTGATCTTATTTCAAAATAGTAATTTCAAAGCCAATTTTCAAAGCAAATGCCTACCTGAGTGTATTTTTTTGTGTTTTGTCAGATGGTCATGCCGAATAAATGTTTTCCCACATTCTTCACATTCATATCTCTTGTCATCATGGTGGACTCTTAGATGAAGTCTGTATATTTATAAGTCATAAATATAACCATAAAATGCAATTTTGTTAACATAATCTGTACTGCTAATTCAATGCAAAATACCAGAAAACACAGTCTTTAATGCTTCACACAAATATCAGGAAGTAACTTTCAGTTGAGGTATGCTTAAACTGCTCTTAGAAAGCAAGAGAGAAGAGAGCTAAACTCTCATATCTGACGTTAATTTAGCAGGATATTTTAGTCCTCTGCTTATTTTCTCTTTGAATAACAAAGAGGCAAAAGTTTTAAATGTGCAAGAAAGTCAACTTTGATACCAGATTTGTATGGGATTCTGTCTGTGTTTAAACCACTAACGTCTTGTATTAAAAATTAAATGACTTCTCACAGGTTATTAATATATTTTCAATATTTAAGCATGTTTAAAGCATTTACTAATGCTCTCAGAGCTGGAATAAATCAAACCCCATACATTACAAAGAATTATGTTGATAACATGAATGCATATATATCACCAAATAAGCGAGACAGTTTAGGAGCTTATTTAATAAAAACCTGTACCTGTAAGAGCTTCCGTGACGAAAACTCTGCCCACAAATACTACAAAGATGAGGCTTCTCTCCACTGTGAATTCTCAGATGTTCTTTCAAAGTTGTTCTGTTTAACAAAGGCAGTAAAATTTCATTTTAAGCAATGTCACTGCCACTTTAAAGTGAAACAGACTATAAATTTCTCAATTTCTTTAACTCTGATGGATCACAATATATCCAAATAACGGCATCAATTTATTCAGATACACACACTCAAAGGCAGTATGGCAACCTATCTACTATTTACTGAACCAGCTGGGTCTAGAAACAATATAAGCAAAGAAACAAAATGTCCCAACATACATTTGGACAACATACATTAAAGAAAATATCATTTTCGACACTATTTTCTATGTAATAATTTCCTTGTTACTATATGTATAAAGCCAGAGCTTTAAAGTCAGACTTGAAGGAAATCTAGACCATGGATGTTAATTTAACTTAACTCAGCACAGAGCTTATTTAAATACATATATATTTATACACACATACATATGTATACATATGCAAGTCTACTTTTACTATCACATTTCCGATGTTAAAAAAAAAAAAGCGCATGCAGGTGAAAATTCCTCTCAAGCACAGGAATCAGACAATAAAATTTACTGTATACACAGCTGGTAAGTGTGTGAACTAAACAAAAGAGAAAATTCTTTCATCTCCTTCCAGTACTTATAAATATTATTTTTCAAAGGTATTTTTTATGCTTTACACAAAATTTTTATCTTTTCTAATAAGAGCAACAACATTTAAATATTCAACTGCCTTACATAACGTAAATGAAACTTGAAGTGTATGAACATATTGACTTTTTTTAAACAGAAATTCTTCTTGCAGTTCAAAGTGGGCTTTATAGAGTTGAAAGACTATCTGTTACAGCTTGTTTGTGTACTATTTCATTATTGCATTAGTGCATTTTCTTTTAACACATGCATACTCTATTGACCAAACTACTAGAAAATACACACCACCAACAAAACCCATTAGGGACAGATCTTCCCCTTACAATACTTCCAGGGGTCTTTGCCAGTCATTGGAAAAAAAATTAAAAATCAAGAAAACATACTGCAGTACGCAAACTCAGATCTTTTCATATTCCCCAAATAGAACATAACTAGAATCTTAGTCACTGTTATGGAAATGAAGCTGTATTCTGTCAAAATAAAAAAAAATTATAAGGCTTATTGTTTCAGAACCTAAACATAAATCACCATTTGGAAAACTTAAAAGATCTCCTTTATAGAGCAGTGCAAGACACCTGCACTGAAGCCATGTCAACAACCGTTTAAAATTCATATTTTTTTCCCCTCGTGTAGAATAGAAATGGGGGGGGAGCGAATCTTATTTCTACAGGTTTTCTATGCTCTTTTTCTGTATACTAGAATTTATGAGCCAACTTTTAGAGCTTCTACTTTTCAAAGTGCTAAATTAACATTTTTTTCCACCATTTAGAGAAGCAGCAGCAAAGGTTGTACAGTATTCCTCCATCTTCCATGAAACCATGTTTGTAGAAGTCCAATGTCTTCTTAGTCATTCTCACCAGTGTTCCTCATCTTCCTGTCCTCATCAGTATATTTACCAAAATATCTATGGCAGAAAACTCTTTCCCAAACAAATACAAGATGTTCTTGCACAACACAGGAACCCTAAGTGAAGTGAATTAGAGGTAAGACTTTCTTAATATAGTTCTGCCTCATAACTAATGACCTACAGTTGTCACCCTTAATTTTAGAGGTCATCAGAAAAATCACATGCTACCTGTGGCTCTGACGCTACCTTTTAATACACTAGCCCTCTGAAATGGTCTCATTTATGTTAAAAACCTCAAAGCTAAAACATATTCAGAATCAAAGCATTTGAAATATTTCTCTGTTCTGCTGAAGTTCAAGTAGTCACGCAACTCCTTACCGTTCCCTAACGGATTTTCCACAGATGAAACACGTCCATTTTCTCTTTCCTCCATGAGTACATTCTATATGGCGTTTCAGATTTCCTGTATCATTAAATTGGCGGCCACAAATATCACAAGGAAAAGGCCCTACAAGGAGACAGACACACATAGTATTATTAACTGTCAGTTAAACTAAACAAGATGCACAGACTGGTTACTTGTGAAAACCCTGATCAATTTACAAAGCAAAAATTTTGTCTAACAAATGATTAATGTTTAGTACAGTCAGCATACTTTAATTAGACTTTGTGCACTTTCTGCTCAGATAAGTTATTTCTAATACCTGGTATTTTGGCAAGTTTCATGATTGTAAAGCAAAAATTTAGAATTAACAGTCAAAAGTAATTAAGCCCACTTAGACTGTTTGAAAAACCACATTCCCATTATATCACCAATCTAGTTCCTACCCGGCAGAAATAATTAGTAGTAATAAAAAAGTCTTCGGAATACTTCAGGAAGAAAGAAGAAGGTCTTTGGAAAACTTCAGGAAGAATCTGACTCCATAGTTGAGAACCAATTTCATGCAAAAAAGTTTTAAAACAGAACTAACCTTACTTCTTCCCCCCAAAAAAAATTTTGCATTTGTTTAGATACAATACAATGCCTCAAAAAGACAGCTGAACAGAAAAGTAAAAAAACAACCAACAAGAAAAAAAAAAAGCAAACCAACTCCCCCACAAAACTGGAAAAGAGAGAACTAGAAAAGGAGGTGGGGTGGAAACCAGACTGATCAGGACATACAATGGTGGAGGAAGGTTTTACTTTAAATCTATTGTTTACATGTCAGAAGGAGGTTTCTATACCGAGATGGAATTTTTCTTGATGTTTCAGTCTTGCAAATCGGGATTTAAAGTGCTCTTCACAGTAGGTACACTTAAAGGGTTTATCCTGAGAGTGAAGGATCATATGCTCTTCTAAATGAGGTCTTCGAGTGAAAGATTTCTTACAAATCTAAAATGATAATACACTTTGTCAAAGATACATCAGTTATAACCAGATTTTTTTTCCTATCCATAAACTCTAACAGTTTAGTTCATCTGTTCTCTGCAGCAATATAAGATTAAACACGTATTCTTCAAAAGCATACTCTATCCCAACTTGTAAAGCCTTGCAGTCGACATAAAAAAATCTGTGTTCTACGTAAACCCTAGTGGATTGCACTATATAAATTAGGATGCCAACCCACAGCAGCCTAAATCAAACTACTGGCAACTTGTGCATACAGTTACATGTTCCACCCCGCCTTCTTTCTACTGACTCCAGCCCCTACCAGACTCTTTTTCTAGGGTGTTTCAACACAGTAACTCAGCAGAAAATAACCCAATGGAAAAAAAGCAAATAGCTTTGGCTTGGTTTTGGATATTGAAACAGCTCAGTTGGACTGTGGTAAAAGCTGTTGTAGTATAAGCTACTGTAGAACTAGTCATACCTGTTCCTTTAATACATGCTGTCAGAGAATTTCCCAGAGGAAATAAAGAGAAAATGCCAATACCATCACAGAAATAGAACTCAAAATATATTTTAGAGATACAGAACTTTTGCAATGTTAAAATTATGTGAGCTTTTTAGTACTGTTTTCAGATTAATCAAAACCTAAATGTACAAGAATTATTAGTAGTCATTAAAGTAAGCATGCAGTTCAATTACAGAATTGAAGCCACAGCTGAAATTTAGGCATTTAAACCAGGTATTACAATTTAACATCAGGGTCCTATACTTTACATAAACCAACAGTGCTCACTGATTTCCCTGTGAGACTGTTGCCATTGGTTATAACAGCTGAATTTAGTACTACCTAACATTAAATCGTGCAATCAGTTTCTCAGAGCACACCTGAATTAACACTCTCTTAGCCTCAGAAAATCAGCAGCAACAGCTTTATTTGTTTAAAACCTCATTAATGTTAAATATAAGTGTAAGAAAATCCATACCTGCAAAAAGTATAACAGCCTTTTAGCTTTTCTTTACTATTAATGCTCTACTGTTTCTGTGAATCTGTTTCTGTGAATTCCTCAAGGATTAAAGTATGGTCACCAAATCCTGGTGTCCACACATGGACTACAGCAAAACCAACAACCTGAGGAAATCCTGCAACTTATATCTGTGGCACCGCAGCCCTCAGAACATACTAAACAACCTGAAAAGAAAGTCACAGCTCCTAAGGGTTCTGCTGATTCTCCAACTGCTATAAAAGCTAAAATTCTACCGCTGCTTTCAATTCAAGTCCATTTTCAATGCACATGAGCAGTACAAGGGCAGCGGCTCACTTTTTAAAAATTTCTATTTAACATAAACTTAAAATTTTCAAAGAAAAAAACCCAAACAACCAAACCACAAAGTGTTTACCAAATCATTCATCTGGTAAGAGTACTTCCTGAGAAATGAACATCAACAACGTTGCACGACTGATTCCCGCTATTAAAATGTTTCTTATCTAGTAACAAACAGAATCTCTAATATGTTCACACAATGTAACTTCATCTGGAAGATAACACCCTTTGGTCAACCATGTAATACCTCCAACCATGGTACCATCACCAGCAGAATGAACACCACAAATTCCTACAGTTCATATCTCCCAACGTCCAATCTCCCAATGTTTATAAGTGAAAGTTCACAAACAAAGCAAGATGAGTAATTATGTTACGGCACCTAATATTACAGACACACAGGGGCGTATAGCAGTTTGCATAAACAAAACAGGTGCCCTAAAAAAAAAAAAAAAAAAAAGGAGTAAACCGATTCCCTTAAAAAAAACCCAACAAACCCCAACATTCGAAACCTTAAAACATTATTTGGCAGCAGACAGACAGAGAATGGAAGTTCTACAAACTCCTTTTTGCAGTAGATGCAGTTTCACGCATATAGCTCTCCCGGGGAAAATCAAGGAAAGGACTCTATGATTTTACAACTAGAGATAAATTTAGTACAAATTTACAACTGTTGATGTGCATATGGAGCTAAATCAGTGTGTTTCATACCTAACATATATTTTCCTCATTACTGAGAGAGCCTTCCCAAAAAGTATACTTTATGGTCAGTGTTTGATGTGCATAATTAACGGGATACCAAATACTCCGTTTTTAAAGTATTCATAACACTCAAGTCTAATCATCTGCAAATTGATGTATTTTAACAACAGTAATAACTGATCACATTAAAAAATAGTGCCTTTAACTATTTTAGAATTCAGTTTGGTGTTATCTACCCAGTCACAAGCTGTATATACAGATAAAGTTCAGTCTTTAAATCAGCACATAAAGAGGAAATTTATACCATCACTTACAAAGCTTACTGAGATTTCACAGAAACACATACCATATTTTCACTTAAGTATTCAAGTCACAAAACATAGTATCTATCTGAAAAAACAAAAAGTGCTGAAGTATTACTTACATCACATTTCCAACCTTCACTCTTTGTCTTCTTGATAGAAAGAAATTCTTGTACATTCTCTGGATGAAACCTAGGAGAAAGACAGAAGCTGAAAGTAGTTATAAACTTTCTACAGTGAAGATCACCCAAATACTAAATATCCATTTCTAAACTTTATGCGTCATGACAGTTGATCACCAAACCAGCAGAACAGAATACTGATAATTAAACAATTCTAAAGGCGCAAGTAACTGGAAAGCAGTGTTGACTATAGACTCCTGTAGAATCTCATATGACAATTGGTAAGACAGAGGACAGTTTTAATTATAATGCTTTATGGATATTTATAAAGAAAGGGAAAAAAAGCAGTATGTAAATAATAATACCTTATAATTAGACCTGTCATAAACAAATTATTCACCTAAAAGAATCTGCATGGAAATGGTTTATCCATCTATTATCATCAACAGTATAGCATAAACATCTAAAACCAAAGAAGGTATTGTACTCTTCCTCCAAATTAAAAGCAACACAGGTAATTATTAAGACTGTTGTGTTTTGACTGACTGTGCTAGCTAATCTGAGCATTCTAAAATTTTATAGTAAACACCTATGGTAGAACTCCCACAGAACTGCTACTGCTATTTAGTCAGTCCCTATGCACTCCTGACGGCAGGTTAGTTGATACTGTTAATCCCCATGTCCTTTGAAAAGATACTTATTTGAAAAACAGCTATAGAAATAATGCAGAATATGTTGTGTGCATACATACATTTATCTTCGCTTTTGAACTGAAAAAAACAATTCTTCAGAAATGCGAGACAAATTTGCTCATACTTGCCTCTTCACGTGCTTCGCTAAAGTCTTTTTGCTTGCATGCAGCTTATTGCAGTAGGGACATTTGTGTTCCTTTTTATGAAAGTCAGCATCACTAGAGTGTTTCTTTCTGTGCACTGTCAGGTTGGACTTTGTTGAATAGCGCTGATGACATATATCACACTCAAAAGGCTTCTCACCCGTGTGTACACGTGTATGGCTCTCATATTTGCCTATACAACAACAAAAAAAATCTGTTAGCATAAACTGTAACAGGTATCACCTACAATATACACATTTGGGGTTTGTTCTATAATATCTCTCTCAAATATGGTCAAGATCTAAGTGCCTTCCACACACATCTGAAGATTTCTACTATTCACTGAGTCTACCTCATGTGACCACTGAAAACCGCACAGTGATCACATATGCGTTTGATCCAAGGTTCCTCCACACACTTCCATCTTAACTATTTTTAAGATAAGGAGTAAAAATAAAAGGGGTCTGTATTACTGTTAAATCTGTGCGAGGGTCACAAGTGCCTCTTGTTCAACCGTACAGCATACTCTGTTCTTAAGCACTGAAAGTTGTACTACTACTCTTTCATTACACTGATTGTGAAGCACCTTTTCAGAACAGGGAACAGCCTTGCAACAAACTGGTATTTTTAAGGTACTTTCAAATAACAAAACACTGAAGGAATGATACAGAACCTTGCAAATTATCGATATTTGGGACCCCAGATATTACCATAAACAAAATACTACTCTCCCATTTCTTTCACACTGCTTGTATTCTCTCTTCTGTTTGCCAGTTTTTTTCTGAGGACAGAATTCAGTCCTACCCTGAGGATCTATCTACCTACCTAAAGTCAATAGCAGGCTCTCTGCTTTGTACTAGATAAATTTTTTTCTTTGTAGAATATGCATCATACTTCAGGGAGTTAAAGAAAAAAAGTACTGTAGCTCATTATTTTAAAATACAAGTCAATTGTCTACAGTAATACAAGCTTATAAAGAAATACTTTAAGTATCACTTGTTTTAATGCTATTTCTCATGTATATTTTGAGCACAAAACTAGTATTCTAAGTCATGAAAGTGCAAAGAGAAAAGGCCTTCCAATGTGTGCAAACCCAAAATGTACCATTACAACCCTAAATACTCACAAGCCATTTATTTCTGCAGAGTAGCCTTTCAATATTAACAACAAAGCTCTCAAATTCAGAAAATTTCCTATGTTGCTTTAAGATACGGCTTTACAAGTACAGTTAAGTCCCGCATTCTTAATGTTAAATAGCTTCTATGATATAATTTGTGACCTTGAAAAATTCATTTCACCTCAGCAAGTTAGGCACACTGTGTGTGAGTAGGAATTAACACACACACCAGCCCCACCCCATTTTCATAAACTCCTAAAATTTCAAAATTATTAAAGACACAATGTGTCTATTATAAAAACACCAAAAAAAAGCCTAACACTATGAGGAGCTGTTTCTTTCCTAATTCCCGTGATTGAAAGGAAGTCAATGCCTCATGAGACCATAATTCAACATTTATTCCAGCTGAAAGAACACCAAAATTCTGGAGTACAGTAGTAATTTACTTTTAATGTGGGGAAAGGAAGACAGGAAAGCTGGAATTTTGACTCTTCTGATATCCTGAGTAACTATACACCTAGATTTGACTCTAACATAAACGATCCTAACAGAACAGATTACGCTGACGAAGTATTACTTGGTGTTAACTACAGACCAGGAAAATCAAGCTAGAAGTCAGAGTGACTAGGTCCTAAGCATCTACACATCACGTAGAATAGAAGAATTTCGGGCTGTTTGACAATGGTGCTGTTTTACTTCAGCAATAATGACAGCTTTGTTACTTAATTTGGCAGAAAATACAGTACAAGTTTCAGACTTCATGCAATCTATCGTTTAATATCTTGCTATATCTCCCTCCTTTTTCAACGAAGCTTTTACATACCATGCTAACAACCAGAATCCAGAGCAGTGAAACAGATTTAGTATTTGCAGGTTTTTCAAATAATGCACTCAGTTCATTTATTGAAACTGTTTAGCACCACAGACATAACAACCTAATACATTCAGAAAAATTAGCAGCATACTGGATCAGTGAGACGATCCAGAAACTCTGATCTTCACTCTCTAGGACAGAGAAAAAGCTCAGTTTATGTCCCATACAAATAGCACCACCATATGGTAAAAAGGAAAGAGGTCAACCTAACTTGCTCTTACCTATTCGATCAAATTTTTTGTCACACTTGGGACACTGCAGTAGTTTTTTGCTACTGCTTTGAATGATGACTGGAGCTAAGCCTTCAGGAATATTTCCCACTGAATCAACTGCCTCAGAACCCTCTTCAGTATCATTCTGTTCTTTTTCACTTTGTTCTTCAGACTCCGAATCTTCACCTGACATTTCCTCTTCCTGTCCCTCTTCATCAGCATTGCATTCACTTTCACTGTCTTCAAATTCGCTTCTATCAGATGTTTCCTTGTCAGAACTGACTTTTTCCAAATTGCTGTCAGATGCATCACCACTTTCATTGTCACTGTTATCAAATTTAGCTGGACATTTACGGTTTCTTGTAGAACGTCTAGTGGAAAAGTCGGCCTTCTCAACCATTTTTAACCCATGTTTTCTTTCCAGTGAAAGAGATCTGTGGGCTTTAGCCAAATGATTTTCTAAGGACTTCTTGTAACAGAAACTTCGACCACAAAAAGTGCACTGATGACTATTTAATAGTTTACCTGTCAGTTCATTGAGTGTTTCTACTGGTCTAGGTGCATCAGTTACCACATCAGTCTGTACGTTAGAAACACTTTCGTTATTTAGTAACTTCACTGCATCTATGATATCTAAAAATTTTGCTGCTTCCAGCACTAACGGAATTTCATTTTTATATACAAAAAACTCAGAGGTGTAGAGAAACTCAAGCAAATGCTGAAAGACAGAATGAGTTACATGATCTAACGTGACGACATCAGTGCTTGGATTTTTGCTCAAACAGGCATGAAAATAACTACTCCCAACAGCCACTACAACTTTGTGAGCACTAAATTCTTTTCCTTCTACAATTATGAGTAAATCACAAAATGATGGATGTTTGTGTCTATCGTCATTTAAGTATTTAAGTAGATTTTTGTTATACTGCAATGAGCTTAGGAGCTTTCTTTGCTCTGATGACGGTGAAAGTTCTTGGGAAGATTCAAGCTGATCTGCCGGAGGTATTTCCGCAGACTTTGAGACAATTTCTTGTGCACAGTCTACTACAAGAATCTGTTCTGCAGTATCTTTCTCATGGCCAAGATGAACCTTTTCGTTTAGATTTGCAGCGAGCCGTCTCCTTTTCTTCATTGCAGAAGTGCAACTTTAAAATCAGGAGCTTCATAGGTGATTGGCAAAAAATTCTCGTGAAGACTTGGTTCAGCTCCAGACCTTGAGATAATACGTAACAGTAACTTCATAATCTGCAAAAGAATGATGATAAAAATTGCTCTTAGCACTTAACGGTAACTCCCCTTTTTTATTAATGCTTTCTGTATTTCACTCTTAGTTTTATCTACCCTTCATACCTTAAGCTTTTATTAAATTACTAAAATCTCCTCACTTCCCATTCCAGACCGTGGCATGACGCTACTCGGAGCAAGTGCACCGACACCGCCTACTATCAGACCTCAAGCGGCGGCTGAGGCTGGTTTTGCTCGTCTCCCGGACGCAGCCAGCCTGTGAAATACTCCGGGACGGGCGCAGGCTGTTGCTGTTGGCGTTATTACACCGAAGCGCATTCGCTTTCCGTTTAACTCCCAACACGGCAAAGCCAACCCTTCTGCTTTTCCCGCCGGGCGCGCGTCCCCTCGGGCCAGCCCGGAGACCCGCCCGGCGCCTGCCAGGGCGGCGGGGCCGCCCGGCGCGGCCCTCTCCCCGCGCCTGTCACCGCCAAGTGTCAAGCCCGCGGCCGGGCTCCCGCCTCCCTCGTCCCGGCCCGCGGCCGGCGCCTTTGTCCCTGCGCCGGCAGGTCCGCCGCGGAGCCGGGGGCCGGCCCGGGGCGGGGGGGGGGGGGGGGGGGGGCGCCACGGCTTCGGGCTGGGGGCAAAGAGGGCGCCCCGGACCCGCCCGTCTCACCGGGGCGGCCGCGAGGGCCCCCCCCGCCCCTGCCGAGCGGGACATAAGATAGCCGCGGCCGCCGCCGCCACCCCCCCCGTCCCGTCCCCTCTCGTCCCGTCCCCTCTCCACCCGCTGCCCCGGCGGGGCGGCCTGGCGCACCTGCGCGGCGCCGGGCGCTCCCCGCGGCCCGCTCGGCCGCTAAACGCCGCTGCACTCCGCGCCCCAAACCGCTTCCGCCGCTTCCGGGTCCCGGCGCCGCGCGCAGCCTCGCTCCGTGCGCCGGCGTGAGGCGGGGGGGGGGTGGGTGACGGCGTCGCTTCTGAGCATGCGCGAGCGCGGCAGGGCGGGCCCGGGTCTCGCCGCCGGGGCGGCCGGGCAGCCGGGGGCGGCGGCCCCGCCCCGCCGGGGGCCCCTCGGCAGGTCCCCGTCCGCCTCCTGCCCCTGGGCCGTTGGGGCGCGGCCGCCAGGCACGGCGGGGGCAGGGGGGACGGCGGCGGCGGCCTGCGGCGCGGCGCCGCGCCGGGAAATCGCCGTGAGCCGGGGACCGTGGCGCGGCTGCGAGGAGGGAGCCGCTCGCGTCCGTGACGGGCGCCTCTGGGCGCCCGGCACCCGCGGCCTCCGCTGAGCTTCAGGGCGGGCGGCGAGACGAGTTTGTCTGGCGCGGCCGCTGCGGGGCAGCCGTTGGCGGCGGGCCGCGCCGAGGGCCCGGGGTGGCGTGGGCCCCGCGCCCGCGCAAGGCGGCCGCAGGAGAACGCGCGCCGAAATTCACCCCCGTGCTTAAAAACGCCGCGTAAAAGCAAGGGATAGTGAGCTTAAAGAGCGGTCCGTTACCAGTGCCTCGGGATTTCCCTCTGCCAGTAGCTTTCCTCAGCAACAGTATTTCGCATTTGCCTTTTAGAGCCTGTGAAATTCAGAGTTTCCGTGCTTGCCGGGGGGCGGCGGGACAGCAGGCCCGCCGGTGCCCCGCGCCCCCCCCGCCGGTGCCCCCCGCAGGCCCGCCGGTGCCCCGCGCCCCCCCCGCCGGTGCCCCCCGCAGGCCCGCCGGTGCCCCGCGCCCCCCCGCCCTCGGGCGAATATCCGCCTGGGGGTGCAGTTCATCAGCGTATGGGAAGACGTTCATCTTTATGTTAATTATATTTTTAATATAATCTGTTAATTATGTATATTATATATAAGTAATACATCTTTACGTATATTCTTACATTTTTAGTATTTTCTGTTAATTATATATAAGGGTACTAATTGCTAGTGACAACATGGCCCTGAAAATGAGTTTGTTTTTCTGAGAGCTTTAAAGAAGAAGTATTATGTTAATGCAGAATTAAACTTTATTCCACGGCGTGTGTTCTGTATTTACGAGTGTGATTTGTGAATTGACACTGATTGTCACTTAGCATAAAAAACACTGTGTGACTTTCAGGTGTTGCGTTTTTCAATAAAAATACTGAAAATGTTCAAAGCACTTGTTGGCTCCCGACTCTTGCTACACTGTCTGTACTCACAGCCCTCTTGCATTTTAATTGGTCTCTAATTATTTAGCTTCATATTTTCACTGTAATAGTACATTAAAATCAAATTATATTTTAATATTTCAAATATTTTAAATAGTATCAGTTCTTTCAGTTATTCTGAGGTGAAACGATGGCATCAATAAGTAATAATAGAGCAATCAACATTACTGTGTTTTTCTTGTGCTGAAGGCAAAAATCTACTTACCTTTGGGGCAGCTGCTCTTTTAGGATGTTGCTTGTGGTTGCCCGACTATCATTTCTATAGTCATAGTTAAGCGGTACATAAACAGTAAAAATAAGTTTTGCTGTTATTTTGATTTTGGATGGAAAAAGTTTTGAGAGCAACGCACCATAATTTTTAAGCTGAGCCTTACATTTCACTCATCTGAATACCAAGTTCATAAAAACATCATTTGGCCAGGTATCTGGCTTCTTGGGTCTTGCTGTTTCCACAGCAAATATCTTCAGGTTGGAAGTGAAAACCTATGTGCTTTATGAGTTTTCATGAGTGAAATACAGAAGGAAAATGCAACCTTGATGAGAACTATTTTGCCAGTGAGTGTAACCAAGCTAGGAAACTGTTCCGTGGAACAGGCCTGTGACTTGCTTAGTTACCACTGTACTGTAGTGGGATTCAGGTGTTTTTCAGTCTGTAATGACTAGATTGCCAAGGACCAGAATTTTCCATACCTGTTCCCTGGCATGGAAAAATTCATGCAGATACTCAACATACCTAATTTTTTTTTCTGAGATTTTATATTTCTGCAGATACTTGGGAGATGGTTCAAATGCAGAAAGTTGAATTGCTAGTAGAAGCCATTTATTCCCATTTAAAAACGTAGTGCCTGTCCTTAGATGTAAATGAGCGAAGAATTATGGACAAACAAAAATATTCTGGGCATAATTACTTCCATCGGCAGAACTCAAAGTTGGCATCCAGTCTTCCCACAAAGAAAGCAGAAGCTTCACCTCTGCCTTACAGCATGGACGTTGGCCCAGTCATAATTTTCTCCCCATTGCACTTTAAGAAGTAAATTCAACGTCTTTGACCGTGCCATTTATTTCTTCTGTGGCGTTGGGTTTTGGTTTTTTTTCTCTAGATAAGTACCTGATTTTTTATTCATTTGTTGCTGATATTATTTACAGTGTTGAGTACTGTATGGGTTCTTGGCAGTCTACAAAGCATCTACATCTACCCTAATTGCCAGAGTCTACAGGTTCAGCAGGCATTTTGACTTGGCACAGGCCTAGGTAACGCTTTTTCTCTTTTGCTGTTTTATGTTACATGAAGGATTTAGTTCAAAGAAAAAATTGCACAATGCTAAGTGATCCATTACCATGGCTGGCATTGCTACAATAATTATGCTCTGGAAACAAAATGTCCTTGAACTCTCAGGTCATTACGGTTCTTTCAGCATTAATTCTTCTATAGTTAAAAGTGCTACAGGCAAAATTTAACTATATTAATCCTTTTTGTTCCAATGCTTATTCATGCTAAATTTTCTTGCCGGTTAATAGAATATCTGTCACATAGATAAAAAAGCTGACTTTTACGTTAATTAGAGACAGCATCAATCAAAGAATAAGCACTTGCTCACCTATGTAAGACTGTACATAATTTGCAAATGTAGCTGTTTAGATTTGTCCAAGAAAATAGTACGTTTATCAAATAAATATTCTTGAAATGTTGGCAATTAAGTAGCTTTGTGCAAGAAGGTTTGGTTTGGTGTTGGAGGAGATGGTTTCATCTTGAAATACTTGTTTTCCAGCTCAAAAATCTTCACTTCTGAGATATAGTGAAACTAGAAGTGACAGATATTTGAATCAAATACAATTTAAACAATAAGCAGATAGGGAATCAACTCTGATGTTAAGCTGGTTAGCTGCCAGCCAAACAGCAATAAAGTTACATAAAAATAGCAAAGACCTGGCTGAGTAATTCCAATTTTTTTTCAATATATTCTTTAACAGCTGTTCACTGTAAGTACCCAGTTGTAAATCTAGTAGCATAAACATTCACATCCCCTTCTAAACAGCCGCTTTCACTTTGGCCATGCTGTTTATCTAAGGTAAATGTCTATTTCTCTAGGAATTATAGAGCTAATTTGCCATGGGTTCACGGTGTATGACACTGCTGAAAGATGACCCACGCTGTCATTCATACTTTTTGTATCCCAGATGTGTCAGTGATGGGTGGGTCCTAGGGAGGAACCCACAAAGCCTATACTTCCTCTAGTCTGAGATTTTTCTGTATTTTATTGCCAGTCACCACATACACACAAATGTTTTAAATTAGGCCGTGAAGTGAAAGGGTTATAAGATTGTCTAAAGACTCCAACAAGTTTTCTAGCCAACAGTGCTGAATAAAGTCCATTGCTGGAACCATTGCCAAGAAATTCTTTCAAATAGGCCGTGAAAAGACCACCCCAGTCTCTCAATTCAGGTCTCTCTGGGGCACTAATCAACTGGAGACTTGTCATACTATTATGGATGTTTGGCATGTGAATCCTGTTGATCAGGCTTCTCTTCTTGTCTCCTCTCTAAAGTGCAGCAAGTGAAATGTGTAGAGAAGGAGGTCAGATCCACTCTTACTGTATCAGCCTGCCTCACTCCATCTGGGAAGCTTAATGCAGGGAAGGGCGGGCACCGTACCTCTGCTGGGGCTGTGTTCTCTTGAGTGTGCTGTTGGCGGGTGTGGACTGAATAACAATGATCTTGGCTGTTGCCGTCTTTTTCTGGGGGATTAGTGCAGCGTGGAAGTTGCAGAGAGCTGTACAGCTGCAGACCCCACAAAGCAGATTTCCTCCTGGAACGCAATTCCAGTGCAGCCCCAAGGTGAAATTAGCAGGGGCCAGGAACAAGAAACTCACCGCTGTCACAATAATACAGAAGTTTTGTTAAGTCTGTCCAGTCTGAACTCAGTACTAGGCTTGCTCTACAGGTAGATTTATAGATGCGCTATGTTCCCTTTGCAGGGGAAAAATATACCAGCTGAAGAAGTCCTTGGGTAGAGAGAAATTGCCCGTGTACGTTCTTGCCAGTGCTTGTTGTGCTGTCATTTGTGCCTGCTCCACCTGATCTGCTAGTGCTTGGCAGCCCAGGGGAAAGGAGGGAGAGTGAGAGGAAAGCTGAATGAAAGAAAATAACAGCGGAGGAAATAGCTGGTCATCCCCTCTGCTGATGTCAGTCTCAAGCAGTGTTACAAAATCACTGTAAATTAAAACTGTACCCCCTGCCTGAAGCTGTGCAAAGAAGAAACGACGATTTACATCAATTTTCTGTTGTTTTGGACCATGCTTTCAACAGAACAAGTTAAACGTTTTGCAGTAATAATCTACTAGCATCAAAGAGGTATTTTCCTATAAGCAAGGCAAGAACTGGGGAGAAACGTAATCTGTGTTATTAGTTCAGATGGTGTATGTGACCATCTGAACTAAAACCAGACCAACTTTGGGCACATGACCTCAGGAAGGCTTCACGTGCCCAAAATCATCTTTATTTTTCCAGCCATATCAGCTTTATTAATAAAAGGTATTGCCTCTCCCAATAAACTGTGCCTTGTTTATAGCCTTAGACCGTCATGACTGCAACAATATTATCAAATTTCCAGTAAAACAAGCAAAACCAGACTTTCCTGTACAGAAATAATCTTGGCTCTCAAAAGTCCTCATATTATGAAAATGTATAGGGTAAACAGCTTGAAAAGGCTTCTCTGTGTCTTACATTGCTGCATTTCCACTGCACTGCACGAGCAGAGACCTGTAAAAGCTGCCAGAGCGCCCTGTGTGCTGAGGCCCTATTACGATACAACAAGAATTTCCATAATGAAGGGTAGCAGAGAGCTGATGTCACTGTCACTTTTTTCAGTCAACCAGAAACCAATTATCCCTGGCTGACAGACCCAATTAAATCATCGGGTAGAGGGAAATGCCAGCTATCCTCCCCTAGGGCTAGGTAATTGGGGTTTTATTATGGTCAGACCTGGCGCTGTTTGTTGGGCCACAGCGTATGAGTAAGAGCCGTTCTGGTCTCTCTCTCTCCATCCTTTCCATAGGCATTCATAGTTTTGTACCTGTACGAAAAGTAGTTGCATTTTGCATAAAAATGCTAATCTTTTAATATATATTCTCTGTCATAGTAGGAACCTGAAGGTCATTCTATCTCTTCAGGTTTATAGAGAACATGAAGTTAGGAGTTCTGCCATGAAAGGCCTCAAGTGAAGGCTTTGTACTGATTTATACCTAAGATCCCAGGTCTTTTATCTAGTACTCTTGCAAGAATATAGAAAGTTTTCAACTCCTATCGCTTTGAAACTTGAGAGCATGTTTGACATAGTATTAGACTGATGTACTGAGGGGTTGACTAGTTTACTGTATGGATTGTTTGGAGCTGAAGAAACGAGGCACTGAGCGTGCCAAGGTCCATTCTTGTTCAGGTTAGCACTTAGTCGTGGCCCTCCAAGGTCTTAAGGAATGCATTGCTTTTGATGACACGAGGAAGAGGTATGGAGCTAGCTAGCTTGTTTCAAATTACCAAGTTTAAAAACTTCTTTAATATTATAAACAGTCCAGCTACGTTAACACCAAGTTCCATATGAGCTAAATGCCCTGCATCTGTTATCCAGCCTAGCTCGTTTAGGGTATGGCACAATGCAACCAGTTTATTTATGCCTGGACATAAACACCTTCTTGAATTACGTATGAAACAGAACTGTGTTGCTGGAGAGAGCCATCTCCTGCATCTTTCCACAACGCAGCTCTGTCACACGCCTTTCCGTCCCATTGACCCACAATTCCTTTGCCAAGTCAGAAAAGGCGTCTGCTATACTTGCAGCATCTCTGTTCACGCTATCAGAGCCAACTTATGGCTGCTTCAGCTGGATGTGACAGGCGCTGTCACATTTGAGCCACACAGTCACGCACTTGCAGAACGCTTACATTGCCCGGCAAAAAGTAGAATTTGGTGCACAGGTTAAGATACAGCTATATATGCATATAGAAACATTTGTGTACCATGTGCTCAGTAATTTTTGTTTAAGAGAAGAAAAACATTCGCTATTGAAGACATTTTCAGAAATAAAGTGTAATGCATAGAAGTTTCTGAACGGGGTGAAAAATTAGAAGGCAGACAAGGGTATTTTGCTGGAAGTTTAGTGCATGCAGCTGACAAATTACCAGCAGCTTTTAAACCTTTGTGTCCTCGAATAATATCCGCTATGTAATTATAAGGACAGCTAGAAGCAGTCAGATAGGCCTACCAGCTCAGTGTTTATCAAGGCTTTCCAGAGCTCTTCTCCTTCCCTTTGTGATGAACCTTCACATGGTTACAGTTGTCAGGCAATCAAAATTCATCTCTCTGCTAGAGAGGCAGGGGGCTTCAAGGTGTAGGAGGAGATTAAAATGCTATTCTGTACTCTCCTTAATCACTATCCATATAATTTGTAGATGCTATTTTTTTTTAATTATAAAGTTAAAGGTATGTATAATCTACAATACATTTTTTTCCCAAAGACACCCAATTGTAAAAACTGAAGGATGTTTTAGGGTTATATGAGCATTTTTATCTGTCATTGTTCATTTGCCTGAGCCCAATTTACATATTCTATGATGCATTGCCAGTTTACTTACAGTCAGGATGAAAGGCTGCAGTTACGAAGCTTACGATTTTATAACTCTGCTCACTATAACAAAGAAACACTACATAATGAAAGCATTATATCTGTTTCTGAAGCATCACTATAGTGTAAGTGAGAATTTCAGGACCATCTTTTATTTTAGGTGACATTCATTATCTGATTTTTTAATTATACTTGAATAATTACAATATTTTCCCAAGAAAATATAATTAGATTCTGATATCAAGAGGCAGATTACAAGTAAATTATGCTTTGAGGCCACTATTAAAGACCTGGAGCAAGACAAACTTCCCTCCAGTCAAAAAAGCAGTAGTTAGAACATGCACTGTGCAAGCACACAGCACAGAAGAAAAATGTTTAACTAAAAAATCCCCAGAAATATGGAATTGATTCTGCTTTGCTAGTGAGCCAATACACATAAACAGCCAGCAAAGAAGCTTGTACAAGAAATCTCTACAGGAAAGTTATTTTAAAAAATCATACTAACCAAAATAAAAACCATAACAACAATTAAATGACAACTGAGTTAGTAAAATGTCAATATAAATGCAATAGCAGGATAATGTCTTCTTGTAGTCATTCCAAAGTGTAACACTATGAAATAACCCTGTAACAGTCACCTTGTAACAATGACCTTCCTGAATTAAAAAATGAACAAAACCAACTTGCTGCCTGGGGTGTCACTGGAGCTAAACCCATTTCAGTGAATTTCAGTACAACGTTATGATCAGTTGCACTCTTTTGGTGTGGTTAGTTGTTAGCCCAAGATTAATGTTATTTCATTTTAGAAAGAAGCATGCTTTTCCAGTAAAAATAGCTGAAGGGGAGAACCAGTTCTTAAATTAATTTTCCTTTATTAGGAAAAATTGATAGAGCACTGTAACACTTCTAAACAAAAGGCTAGCAGCTTTCCTTCTGGAGGAGTTACGCTCACTCATATCCTTTTCTATAGTTGAATTTTGTGCCACATGTCTGTTTGCTAACAGTAGAGCGTCTTTGTCGATCTCAGCCACAATGACCGTGGGTCCTCCAAGAACTGTTGGGTTCGGTGGTGAAAGGGCTGACAGATGCTTGGGTGCCTTCACATATTAAAGATCCACTATTGCTTTTCCTCTTATGAGTGTGTTTTAAATTCTGCTTACACTAGTGCATATTTTTTGAATCAAGATAGGGAGAAGAGACTTCAAAGTAAATCTGGGAGCGAGAATGCTTTCCTTTCCTCTGAAAATATTTTCCTTTTGCCAAGCCAAACCACAGGTTGAAATCTTTAATATTTGTTTATTACCTTGAAAATATTTGATATAAGAAGTGGCTTGGATTAGTTGAAAGGTTTGGTTGGAGGAAGCTTAATTTAGTTTTCAAACTTTTGAAAACACTTTAAAACTATTTTACTTGTCCAAAGGAGAAAAAAAATAGCAAGAAGGTTATACCTTTTAAAATTTTCAAAACATTTTTCCCAGCAATTTTTAAATAAAAGCTAAAAAAAACCCACAACAAAACAAAAAAGCACAAAACCCCACCCTCTTCCTTCTAAAAGGCTCCAAAAATTCCTGGCCAGCTCCACTTCAAAGACTGGCCAGTTAAAAGAGACCACCATCTAACTTCGTAGTCCTGCTCAGTTTTTGGAAAACAGCTCTCACATTTACAGTGGCATACAGTCCAAAACAATTGTGCTTACTTTTGCTTATGATAAATGTGAGCAGATAAATTTGTCTCCTATTATTGCTAAAGAACGTGTCAGATTTGCATCAAGTTTGGCCAGATACAAGATTTTTTCTTCCTGTCTTGAATTACAAGTGCAACACCTATTTTCAGAATCAGTGTGGCTTCTGACATATAAACGGATATGGTCCTAAAGAAATGCCAAATTGTTAGAGTCACATTAAGTGACCACAAATAGTGCAGTCTACTAGACTAGTTATTCCCATAACTTCTAATGTAATGAACAGCAAACACAGTTAAGTTCTGCATGCCCAGCCTTCAGAAAGTTAATTCCATTTCTTGACCAATTAGCTGATTGCGATTACCATGTCAAAATGGAATTTAGTGTAATTATTTACTTTGGAGTTATTCGTTTCCCACCTTATTTAAAAAGAGTGTTATATAAGGACATGTTATATTAATCTACTTCATTCAATTAATACTGAAGTCTGACTTTGTTGCTGCAGGAGTGGAGGGGGTCAAGGTTAATGTGGCTTGTGTTTGATCCATTCTTCAGTAGTCAGATGCTGCCAGAGACTGTTTAATTCACTCTGATTAATCTTATTTAAGAAAAGAGCTGTACGAGCTGTGTCTTTAGACTACAGTTCATTTTCTACCATTTAGCAACATTCAGGGCTACATATTTGAAAGAGCTCAGCGTTTGCTGTTCTTCAGGCATGTGAGTTGTTCCCATAGGTCAGCTGAGGACCTAAAGCAAAAGTCCTTCAAAAGTCCTGTGAGGATATGGAGTTTCTCCTTGCTCTGCCAAACCAGCGGTTAATGTCCCCAATTCTGAGTGCAGCTGAAAGCTAAGAGGAAATCTTACCCACGAGGCACGAGGAGCTCCTGCAACACGTACAGGCCTTCAGATGGTGGCTGCTGTGAGGACTTCTTGTTGCTACTGCAAACACATCTTTTCCCGTAGGTGCTTTTATATGGGCAAAACAGCTTGCTTATAGTCAAGGTATTGAAGATGCAGTTTCTGATAGCAAAATGGTATTTCTCTGATAGTGGTAACTACCTTAGAAGTGCTGGCTTAGAAAGTCTTGTACCCCAGAAACTCAGGGGCTCAGATTTAGAAGTCTGAGTCCCACAGAAATATGTTTGGTGAATGTTGGTGGTAAAGTCCAAATCTGGGTGCTAAGACAAGACCTCTCAGCAGCTGCCCATGCACAACAATCACGTTCACCCGGGCTTTCACTGTACTGGAGGAAGTTACTATAAAAATGCCTTATTTTACTTAAAAAAAAAAGTCAAAAAGTCTTGATACCCAGGAAAATAGAAAGTGCTGTGTGAAATTCAGCCTATGGAAAGACCTCAGCATGCCCACACACAAAATTTAAGATGCAACTGAATTCAGCAACAAGCCACCTGGTGATTTAAGGGGCCCTCTGGATACTAACAGAATATAAGTCAATTACAGTAGTAACATCCACTCTTTTCGCCTCTCACACCCAACATGATGCTTAGAGGTCAAGCTGTGCCATCTCCATCCAGGGGACGTTTTCCTTTCACTGGCATGGGAACATGGTGACATCATGTCAATATGTATGTCATCTTCACTGAGGTCACTATCACCACCAGTGATTAAAATAGGTGTGAAATATTCTGAATCAACACAAGTTTGGAAACCAGAATATTTCATTTTACCTTGTGAACAATATAATTCAAACTGGCAATCTTTCAGGATTTAGTTTGGTACAAAACTGTGGCCTCTAAGAAATACATTGGCATTAAGATGAATGCTGTCTTAACCAATACTTAGCAGGAACTTGATATCCCTTTGGGGCACTTACTGTTACCTATTGCTCCCATAACATTATCTAATACTTTAGCACAGAGGCCAAGATTTCCAAGAGGAGTTTAGTACTTGCCAGGACCCACACTGAGACACTTCAGAGATGCCTGCAGGGAATTTTTGCTTTGCACGTTCTAGAAGTCACATCCTTCAGCTGGCAACCTGCAAATCAAAGAGCTCCAAATTGTCAGATGCTTTTCAAAACCTTATCACAAACAGTCAATACAATGACTGAATAAAGAGAAGGGAAAAAAAATTGTAAGGGATATTAGAGATCAGGAAAAATTAAGAAGCTTATCTACTTGCCCGTTACAAATATTACTTGTTGATGAGTACCCGTGTTTTGCATTTCCATTGCAAATTGCACTACCTCAGAATGATTTATCACCGAAAACAAATGTTGCTTGCCTCACCTGCGAGCACAATGAGACAGAACTGGTGAAAGAATTCGTTTCCTGGGCCCCAGCCCAGTGCTTGACCTGTGAAACCAAGTAGGTTGTCAGCTTTCTCAACACAGGGTATTTCCAAAGACCAGAATTCGAATAACAGTTTTAGAACCATCTCCTCCTTCCCAGCCTCTCCATATGACTGTAATTATCATCCTGCCCTGTCCCTGGGACAGTCATAGTATTTACTGAAAGTACAATGTTTATATACATGTGTGTGTTAAAATCAAGCAGCCTTGGTTACTAATCCTGCCTTCCTGATTCTTGCTCTTTCTCCTCCTCTACACAGTTGCCTGCTGGAGTTGTTGGGTCTAAATTCCTTCTGAAACCACTTAGTATTGATCAGGTGAAATGATGCAACATACTAGCTTAAATCTCTTCCAAATACCTTTGAAACTGTTGTTTGCTTATACAATTATCTCCTCTAAACAGATGGGGTTTTCAATTTAGTTCCAATACTTACAGTTTTAGGACTTTCTGGTTTGGTGTATTAATTATCTCATTCTGAAGGAAAGAAAAAAGAGAATTAGAAGAGGATTTGTAAGTCTGTTAACAAGTCTGTTCTGCTGAAGTGAAAAGTATAGAGCTAAAAAGTAAATTTATAACCCGTTTAGCGCTTAATATATCAGTGCTTTTATAAAAACACTATTTGCCTCATTTTGTCAAGCACTCCCGTAACCTTGACACTCACAGGAAGATTATAGGAACAGACAGAAACTTCCTGATTAGACAGTTCATTAGCAGCAAGGTACAGAATACTAATTGCAAATTTTCATCTGCATTGACAAGGCCTGACCTAGCATTCATCTGACAATGGAATTGCTTCCCTTGTGATATCAACCACACACAATATGGTAAAAACATGTTATTTTGCAAAAATTCATCAAAGATGAGGATAAGTGAATCACATGCTATTGAGTTCTGCAGGTCCCAGGGGAATCCTGTCGTACCTTACAGAGTCACTTTGTTTTGCCTATCTAAGTGTAAAATACTCAGGAGGGACTTCATATGAAAAACCAAACAGGAGCTTAAACTCCTTGCCAGAAATGCAATAATTTGAACAGCGTGCACCTTACTAGTACCTGACCACGAGGAAGTACAAGGTGCTAGCAAACACTGCTTGAAATTCATGTGGTTGAAAATATAGTTGGAAGCGGAGGCTGGGTTATCACTCCCATTTCTATCATGTCCAAAATTAGATATATCTGAGTGAATCAACTTGACACTTCTGTAATCTCTGGTTAAATTTATATTTTAGGTTAGCAGGTAGAAAACCCTCATTACTTAGCAGGAAAATGGCTACATGGAGAAGCAATAAAGTAGTCACAATTTCAAAAAATGTATTACATTTAAGGAAGCAATAGGCTTGGCAGATCTTGCAAAATAATTTTACATTTTCAAATACAGCCCTTCAGTTTCATAAAGCCATTTATAATCTGCAAATTGGCAGAACTGGAAGCTCGTGCTCTGCTGGGTCTTCTGGAAGAAAATGTTCTGCTTTGAAGTGCTGCTCAGGCTAAGGAAGGAATAAAAAGAACAAAGCAAGAGTTCAAGGGGGGGAAAAAATATTTGAACACCCTAATAACAAAGAAAAAGAAGCTCCAAAGCAATATGTGCAGACTAACATAAGAAATTAAATATAATCATAAAATATTTATCTGTGGAAAAGCATGGACCAAGGGAGTTTCCAATTGTCTCTTGTAGGCATTTAATTTTGCAAGTGTTGTAGGAAATCAATGCACATAGTTGTTCTTGTTGCAAGGTGCCTAATTAAAAAGCAAATAGATCTATAGCAGTTTTGTTAATGAGGTAAACAACTTCCTGTTACAATACAACTCTCTATCCACAAGACTGTTTAGCCAGCCCTTATTATCATAGAATCGTAGAATAGTTTGGGTTGGAAGGGACCTCTCAAGGTCATCTAGTCCAACCCCCCTGCCGTGGGCAGGGACATCTTCAACTAGATCAGGATGCTCAGAGCCCCGTCCAACCTATTCACATTGGTTTGTCTGTTGTCCGTTCGTTTGTCCATTCATAATTACCCAAAGAGCTACAAGCTAAAAAAAAATATGCTATCTATGAGCTGTTTCATAAAGAGGGTACAAGTACCGTAAACAGGAAGATGATCTGGTCAGGTCCATTGCTCTAGCAAACTCCATCATCCTGAGTTTTCAATAAATACTTAAGAATGTATTTTAATGCCGAAAACATGATGTCAGACCTGAGTGACTTCATGCTCTCGTGCTCCATAGTTTTTCATAAAATGAAATTCTCCCAGTGGTGAACAATGGCACATACCCATGATGAAATTCAGCAAGAACTTAACAGAAGATATAAACAAGGAGCACTGCTGAATGCTAGCAACAGAAGCCAAAGACCCTAGGAAAAAACAAGCACTGTTTTATAAAGCAGAAGCTTTCTGCATTAGGTGTACAAAACGGGGGGCTGAGCTAATATAGGCTGGAGCTTGTGCAGAAAATCTAATGCTATATTCAGAGAATCAGAGGATCATATGGGTGGGAAGGGACCTCCAGAGGTGTCTAGTCCAACCACCTACTCAAAACAGGTCCAGTTCGAGCAGGTTGCCCAGGACCTTGTCCAGCTGAATTTTGCATAACCAAAACCTCTTTAGGCAATATTATCTTTAGCTCAGTCACTCTTCCACTCTTCCATGAAATCACCCACCTGCTCCTGACTAATTACCAGTGTTTTACTTGCCAGTGAACAAAAAGGATTTAATAAAAGCTTCAGGTTAGTCAGCACAAGCACTTTGTAAACTCAATCTTCCACTCTCAAGGGAATTTTACACTTTATATGAATTATTTAACTGTCCTAATTTCTGTTCATTTTATAGTTTAGATTAAAACTACCATAACATTTTACAGACTGGAAAAAAAATAGCAATTACTTAAGAAAATCACCTATAATTGTATTTGACCTAGAAGGCACAGGGTGGCATCAATAAAAATTGCACTTTAAATTGGAGCAACATTGAACAATCAGAAAACAACATGCCTAGCAGTGAGAGGCAGAAGATACACGATTAATTAGTACTGCTGTCATCTGAAAGTTGAAAACTGTGCTTGTATCAGGCAACAAAAGATGTCAGATAATGAAGTTTGTTGGCCAGAGATGCAGTAAAATATTTTAGAAGACATGACACTGACTAGTATAGTCTGATACCACACCACAGCATAATTATTGCAAAGAAGCAATCGGAACGGAAAAGGGCAGCACTTAAGTGAAAGAAAATGGCAACACAAACACTTTTTCCCTGAGAAGATGGCATAGCCTCTCACTTATATGACTGCAGAATCTCATCAGAGCTAAGCTGTACTGAGAAGGTATGGAAATTACATTTAGATGTTATGTTTCACTGTGTACAAATGATGTTCGTGAAGTACCAGCACTGCAGAAATTCAAACCCTCTCTTGTAGGCAACTTCAAGGAATTGGGGCAGTGATGAGATAATTTAGTTTGCTCCCCATTAAATTCTGGGATATGAATAGCTCATAAAGAAGAAGAAACTTTTGAAATAGGCATTGAGAAAGGCAGAGCTAAGTTTCAAACAGGGTGAAAAAGCAGCTCTTCTGGCTATCCTGAAAGCAATTACATTTTAATAACTTTCAAAAGACCTAGGATTTGTTCATACACTTTCTATATGGCTGGTAATAACCACAGAGTTACTTGGCAGATTATTTAATTCAAATGTCCACACATGCATTTACACACTCTAAGTATGTTCTCAGATCCGTGGCATATCTTCATGTCTGGGGACTGATAAGTTTGCTTAGAGCACAGATTTTACATATACTTGTGTAACTCAGAAAAACATCCAGATTTAATAGATATGACTGCTTCCTTGCAGTACTTAACATATATTCCTCAGAATTGAAAACTTCATCTTTTCTTACGAAGAATTTTGGCTCTATTTCTGAATATTCGAAGGATTTCTTTTTCTAAATTGACTGGTATATTGAATCTGTAGGTCTTCAGACCAAATATATTCTAACAATTGTTGGAAGTATGCCGTCTTCCTTAAACTTCTAGATTAGTACACAGTGTTTCCCTAGTAAAGGTGAAATTAATTTAATCGGCAGTTATAACCACTGTAAGATGAGGTATCAAATTCCTGTCACTGGAGGCTAATTCCACAAAAACAATTTTTAAATTGTTCAAAATTATAATGGAAAATGTTGTTGTTCTAAGTTATATAGTAACAAACTTAAATAATAATGCATTTAGAGCAGGTGATCAGCACTGACCTCAACTGCATCATATAGCCCAACAGAAGAATTCCCAGATGGCAGCATAGTATTTTCATGTTCATGTTGTAATGCTTATATATTTTACTAGATAATTTAAAACAGAAACTAAATAGACAGATGACAAGGAGAGGAAAACATCCGAACAACTATAAATGTACATATAAAACAAAGGGGATTATTAAAAGAGAAAGAGCTGAAAAATACAATTAGCCATTTAATTAACTTTATAGTTATCTACGTACTTTCCACTAGGAACCCAGTTCATCGTCCTATTCATAACTCATGACATTTGACCAGGAAACCCAGCCTGGGCTGCCATCGGAGAGACCAGGGCTCTTTGAAGCCCCATGAAGAATGGCGGGTGCAGCAGGGGGGCTCAGAGGGAGGCTCCTGGGTCAGGGCTCAGCCTGCAGGAGGGTGGAGGCCTCCTGAGAAGCAGAGGTGATAGAGCTGCTGGTGCCAGGAGAAGCGAAAGAGGGTCTGAAAAGATGTGCCACAAGGTTTGCAGTGGGTGAGTGCAGTTGCACATGAATGAGGTGGAAAAGAAGGAAGGGCCTTGCAGCAGGAGAAACTTTAAAATTACTGAGTTGACTGAGCTGCAAGAGTGGATGTGAAAATACCTATCCATTATAAACAACTTTCTTAAATTCATGTTGGCATCAACAGTCTGCTCCCTACTCACCTGAGGCCTTAAGCATATGCTTGATTTTAAGTCTGTGCTTAGTTCAGTTAAGTGTATGTGTAAAGTTAAACGCATTATCAAAGGCTTCCTAAACTGGGGATCAAGATTCTACTGAATCAGGGAGGACAAAAGACAATACCAAATTTATTGTTACCTGTTTTACAGTAGCATAACACAGCAATGGCCAAGCAGATTTTTCAGGGTTGTTCCTGGGCTTGGGAGCGCCTGGTCTCTGCACTGTGGCAAGGAGAGCGAGCGGGAAGCACTGAGGGCCGAGGGCCAGAAAGGCTGGTAGAAGTGAAGATGGTGGAAAGGGGAGATTGCCAAAAAGGCAGCTCATCTCTTTCTTGGCCTCAGAGCCTGAAAGCTGCTACAGCAATCATTGTTATGGTATAGCTTACTGTCGTGGTTTAACCCCAGCCGGCAACTAAGCACCACCCAGCTGCTCACTCACTCCCCCCTGGTGGGATGGGGGAGAGAATCGGAAGAGTAAAAGTGAGAAAACTCATGGGTTGAAATAAAGACAGTTTAACAGGTAAAGCAAAAGCTGCGCACACCAGCAAAGCAAAACAAGGAATTCCTTCGCTACTTCCCATCGGCAGCAGGTGTTCAGCCATCTCCAGGAAAGCAGGGCTCCATCACACGTGACGGTGTTACTTGGAAAGACAAACACCATCGCTCGGAACGTCCCCCCTTCCTTCTTCTTCCCCCAGCTTTACATGCTGAGCATGACGTCACATGGTATGGAATATCCCTTCAGTCAGTTGGGGTCAGCTGTCCCGGCTGTGTCCCCTCCCAACTTCTTGTGCACCCCCAGCCTGCTCGCTGGTGGGGTGGGGTGAGAGGCAGAAAAGGCCTTGACTGTGTGTCAGCACTGCTCAGCAGGAACGAAAACATCCCTGTGTTATCAACGCTGTTCCCAGCACAAATCCAAAACAGCCCCATAGCAGCTGCTGTGAAGAAAATTAACTCTAGCCCAGCCAAAACAGCACATTCACCCATAGTAAGCATACCTACTTAACAATGCCTGGGTTTGTAAGGTGCCAGAAGGCCGAGGTTTATACTGGGATGGTAGTATCTGAACATGGCTGCTGGGGCTGTTGCTGCCTTCCTACCCTTCCCTTTCTGTTCTGCTAGCCCAGGCCAAGGCTTTAATACCGGTGAACAGAGTTGTAATCAACAGATGAGGCATTGGACACTGGGACAACTTTGGGCAGAAACAGGGTGTTGCCTGTGCCATGCAGCAGTGAAGGGCCACAGTGCTGCACTGCCGTGGCAGCTCGGGAAGGCTCCTTTGACTACGGGCAGACTCACTGCGCTTGCACCAGCCACAGCTGTCTAAGGCCAGCTCTGGCTAGAAAGAAATTGAGTCCATCCCCTGTCCCCATCCCCTTCTCTTATCGATCTTACTATGTCATCTCCTGAATCTGTAAGTGACAGGTTCCTCTATGAGTAGTTCAAAATTACAACACAACCCGATGAAGCTCAGAGGACCTGTGCCAGCTCCCAATTATTATGCTCCTCTTAGTGATGGTAAAAGCAAATAAATCCAGTGTAAACAAAACCCAAAAGATTGTGGAAGAGAACTGGTTAATATCTAACTACAAGATAAGATTGAGGATGGGGATGTTTCATGTTTTTACTTCACGTGCTAATGAGGTAAGATACAGAAAAAATGCAGAAAGCAGAAAGTGTTTATTAGCTGACTTGCACTTTTATGCAAGAAAGCATAAAGTGTTTATCCTATGAATCAGAAGGAAATGTGATGTAATGGAGGCTTATTAGAAGATAACGAGCGATATATTTTGAAAGATTAAAAGAGCACTGTGCCTTATCTGCTGTGCGGTGTCAGCCAGGCACAGCGCACGGTTCACGACAGTTCTGCAGCAGAAAGCCGGGGAAAGACTCCAGTCCAGCTCGCAGACAAATCTGCACCAGGTTTGAAAAATCACTCGGACCTGCCAAAGTAAAACCTCAACAAGCACAACTGCCTTTTGAATCAAAGTCTGTAGGTTTGCAGTGAACAGGCTGATGAGGGGCACAGGCAAAGATGGCTTGTAGGGGACTGGGTGCCTTGGGTATTACCTTAGTTTGAGATGAGGAGAAAGCAGTGGGGATCAGCACCAGCCCTTTGAACAACAGACAACTCGTCAGAGGATGTCCTATCAAGATGAATATGGCTCATTCAAGAATTAAATCCCTACTCATCTTCTACCTCAGTTTTTTGCTGCTCATCCATTTAAAAAGTAAGATTTGCTCTTTTTCTTATTGTTCTGACGTGCCCTCTGGGTAGATGGCTAGGCGTGCACTTCTAGCAGGAAGCTTGTTTTGTCAGAAGGCTTTAAAAATTTGATGGAGATGCCAAAAAGATTTGGTCCATGAAACTAAGTTGTATGAACTCATTGCATGATAGCTTTCCTGATCTTCATGCTTAAACTTTTTTTTTATATGAAGAATGAAAGCATTTTTAATACCTTGCTTCACATATTGAAAGCACAGCAATAAAATGTTCTGTTAAAACTGTACCTATACTTTAAAGTCTGCACTTTGATACCATTCATCTAGTAAATTTAAACCTATCTAATTAAAATCTAGACTAATTTATCCTTTGCTAAAGCTGTTCATGTTATGTATTTTAGTAGCACTCATTGCTTTTTTTTATACAAGCTTTTCTAATTACAACCTCTAGAGAAATCAGTTATTAAACAACTGTGATATATTTGGTGTTCTAAATATCTCCATTATGAGGGAGTATAAAAGTCCAACTATTTTTATAGAGAAAATATTCTCGGCAAACTTCCACATAAACAGAAGTATGCAAGATATTGGAAGTCACAATGGGTTTCCTTGATAATTTTGTTGGATGGTTGGGAGTAAATACAAGCCAAGGAGGCTAAATGGCCTCAGCTGGTGAAGCTGATATATGTTTATGAAAAGCAGTAGCTCTTGAACATGTTTAAAATGAAGACAGGCAGGATGTGTGTCTGTCTGAGGAGGCTGTTTGATTTGTGTCTGTTGAATGTGAATCGCAATAAGACAAAGCTTTGAGCAGCTGCCGTTAAACAAGAAGACTTGGCATTAGTGTACAGTGTTGTGTAATCTGGGTCACCTTCTGTTGCTGCATCACTCAAATTGTTACTTGGACAGTTTACAGCCCAACATAAATTAAAGACTGAAAAGCAAACAGATGCAGTTGGATCAACCAGCACTGAACCCCCCCCCCCCCCCCCCGAAATGTTTGAAGATATAGGAAAAAAATACAGAATGTCATAGAAACATCATTTTATCCTAGTAGTTTTCTTCCTTGGGGATGTATTGATGTGAATCAGGGAAGCCAGAATGTTCTTTCTAAATTAACGCACAACAGGACATATCCTGAAACACAAGAGAATGGATCTTGCACTTTCAAAAAGCAATTTTTAAAGTCTGTATACTATAGGATGAACAACCAGGAAGTCTCTGAGACAGAGTCTGCTATCTAATTAAAAGAAAGTAACAGGAATTCTGTTAGTTAGGATGCATTTATACATGAGGCAAGCAAATTAGAACAAAATATAAAAGCTTTGGGAAAGGGAATAAAAAGTTAAGTGCTTATAAAATTAAAAAAGGTCACATTAAAAACATCATGCACAAAGAAAGCATTGCTAGAATGTAAACAAGAAAAAAGCCCCCCCGAAGAATCAGTTAAAAAAAGAAGATAAACACAAGTTTTGGCTTTGACCTTGGGTGAGCTCTGCTCAATGCAGGATGCCAAAGGAGGGAAAAATAGTTGTATGTCATTTTGTGCCTTTTCCTTAGCACAGTTGGCTGGGATGACATTTCAGATGTGGCATGAGTTTTCTCCGGGTTATGGCCATATGGCCAGTCTCAAGCAAGAGGCTTTTGAGTCCTGGAGGACTCTCCTTCTCAGGTAGATTTGTGGCTGTTGCAAACTGATGTGATACAAATTGAAATACCAGGATGGAGCAGCTACAGCAGGAGCCAGAATCAGGCTCAGGACCATATCTGTATCTATTGATGCAGTGTATTTAATGATCTTGATAGGTATTTTCTCTCGAGAAAGTTTGTACGCCATTTGAAACTGCTAACAATTTCTGTTAATAAAAACATAACTATGAACAGAAAAAACAGAAATAGAAGCGGAAGAATTGACTGCAATTACTTCCGTACTTAAAAATTAAAGCTGAGGAAGACCAAGATAGAAAAGCTGAGGATAAAACAGAACAGAGATGATTTCTGATATTTATAAAAGTTATATCAACCATTATATTTTAAAATCAATTTACTGGACTTGTCTTCCCACAAAGGATTCTAGTCTTAGGTCCTGCTTAAAGTCTTCTTTATAATTATTTATTCTAAACAACTTGGGTAATAAATAATATTTAGAAGCCGAGCCTTCCTAAAAACATACCTGCATATAACTTCTTTCGGCTCATCCATTTTCCTGGGGTGAACAGTGGTATGCATAGGTTGAGAACTGTCCATTCAGATAGAAGGTCTTTTAGTAACAGTGGCAATGAAATTAAAGCATTTTTCAGGAATGTTGTTACATGAAAACAAAATATTCCAATATAGCATAAAATTAATATGTTGAACTAGGAAGACATATAAACAGAGTTGTTCAACCTTTTTAAAATAATTGTGTACCCTCTTATTTGCAAAATAGCTCATGTGTACTTTGGAATATATTATGAGATACTATTCTTTAATTCCCATACAACACTAAGTGTTGAATAGATGGTAAAATTTAATAAAAGTCTTCTGGCTGCACATAAAACTTCTATAAAGCCGAAGACTACGGTATTAAAGAATGTAGTTCTGTCAGCTGTGGTTCCTTTTGAATCCCCTGGATAAGTAAAAATGGTATTTTATATTATCACTCGTAACAACACTTAATATCAAACTGTACAGCAGCAGGGATTTCAACCTATAAATCACAGCCTTCCTACAAACAATACCAAATTTTATTTTTTTTAATTCCAATTGTATGGAATGCTTTTGGAAAGACCATTTGTAATTAATTTAGTCTACTGGAGCCCCAACTGATACATGATGCTGTCAGGTGCAACACCTGTACAAACATGAATATGGGTGCTCAGAAATACACGTGCTGGATAAAAAAAGAACAGGTGTAGTTCCATCCTTGCAAAGTTACATCTCCAAAAAGATTGTGGGCTTAGTGCTCTCTTGGCACAGAAAAAAGGAGCCTGTTGGAGAGCCCTTGATGCCTCTTTGTTTGTACGCTGGCCTGCCTTGGGGCAAAAGCATCCATCAGGTTGCTCTGATGTTTGCTGCTGTCATATCCCTGAGGCGAAGGGATGCTTCTGGTGAAGGTGTGGAGACTGTACACCCAGCCAGGGGCAGGATTTCTCTGCTGGCAGGCAATGTTTATCCTACTTCGCATTCTGTCTTCCTGACATCGCCACAGAGATCATCGCCACAACTATGCTACGACACAGCCAGCCTGTGGAAAGATGTGGGCAAATTGTTAGAATCTAGCCCCAAATTCATGTGTTACATGTCTCTCAGGGCTCTGCAAAACACATATTCGACAGGCTGTTTCCTTCCCACACTGGCTTACCTATGGAGCTATGAATCAATTAAGAGAAAACTGTACCTTCTTTTCTTAATTATCCTGTGCCTCTTTCTCTGTTGGAAATTTCTGTTTTGCTGACACTGGTAAATTATTTTTTTTATTGGGGCAAAATTAAATCAGATAAAATATACTACTTATCTTTCCATTGCCAGTCATTATGTACCAAAGAGTTTCTCCAACCCATAGGTGCTCAAGTCTTATATAGTCGTATATATCTTTTTTATAGTTCCCTGAATTTTTTTTTTTTACAATCTCCAAAACACAAAATATGAAGAACATGTCAGACTACACAGAACCAATTATTTTTGCCTAGGGGCTCTCTATAAACAGAGAGAGTTTGAAGCTTTGTCTAAAATTACAATCATATGAGACCCTACCAGTGAAGTAGTCTTCCCCATTCCCTTAATGTGAAGACAGTGGTACAGATCTGCAAGTTCATTTATGCCTTGTGCCCATGGTTATGAGTATTGTATGCAAGCCCTCAATATAAGTTGGTTTTATATAGTGTTTTGTGAACATAATTTGTTTCCACAGATATACCAAATGAACTACTTACAGAAAATTAATCTGGGGGGCATCCAGAGATGGTCAGCTCTGAGGAGGGACCGTGAATCATTACGTACAACAGTTGACAGGAAGCATGTCCCAAATCCAGAAGAATGTTGATAACTAATTGCTGCCATATTACTGTCTAACAGGAATTGCCAGCATATAAGTCTGGGCAGAGAGTTGCTTAAGAAACAGAGGAAGAGAAATTATGATAAATTTAGGCATCGATTTTGGAATTGATTCTGTCTAGGGTCAAGTGCAACTTGAGAATCTTTTATCTTAATCCAACATCCAACAACTCTTCTTTTATTTTATTTTTTTTAAACAAGCTTTACAATGGATTATCTATTTCTAATGCAGAATTATCTTCTTTTCCTTTTGGCAAAAAATCAGTAAAAAAATATTTTCATTTCAAAACTATTTTTCTCCATTTTAATGACTTCATGACCTTTCAGCAGAGCTGAAAAAAATTACTATTTACTTCATAATAGTTCCCCCAAATGTTCATAAATTAAGAATGGAATTTAATTTGGGATTGCTGTCAATGTGAGCAAGATATCTGAACTTTACTTGTACCCCTTTTCTGCCCCTCTGAGATGTTGGCACTATGCAATTTTTCCCCGTGGACAAGATCTTTTAATTTCCTGCAACTATTCCCATTACTCATACAACTTCTAATTACTGCTTAATTACTGCGTTAGGAATAAAGCTCTACTTATAAAGAGACTTGTGGTTTTGCTCGTACTGCTCATCCCTCGTGCACACTCAGACGGTACAAGTAGCTTTCCAGCAAAGTATTGTTAGGATGCATATTTGATGAGTTCATAGCAGATTTGGTACTTCAGCAGATCCTCATTAGCCTGTTGTGGAGTGCGGTGCCTGTCAGAGCTGCAGTCAGCAACATCTGAGCTCCAGCACCAGGAGCCCTACAGCTTTCCCTCCGTCCCAGCTGTCTTATGTTGCATCTATATCATACCAAAAATGAAATACCTTTCAGATGTTTGCAATCATCTTAAGTGAGTTTAAAGCAACAGCTTCTTGACCCAATTGTAACGGTGGTGTTTTGTTTTGCTTTTTCCTTTTCATTTATATATCTTATTATGGATAACATCTCCATCTCTGGAATCAAACGAAAGCCTAAGAATGTAAAGTAGTAATCCTATAATTTTTAGACAAGGAAGTAACTTCTGCAAGATGGATCCATTTGCATAAAAGTGACATTAAAAACATACCAACCACACCTGTATTTGAGCCTTTCAATTCAAATTCTTACAAGGCATCCTTAAGGTGCCATACCTACCATTCCAATAGCAGAGCAAGACTACCAGGTTACAGACAACCTCTCTGCTGTGTGCTTTGTAAAATGGGAACTGTCGACACTGAGGGCCTCCGGAGGTTAAACATTTCCTCATGCCCTGTAGTAGTCACCCAGAAATTGCAATGCAAGAAATCAGCATCTTTGAAAATTTAGCCCTCAAATGACGTTGATTTTGGCAATAGAGGATAAAACACTGCATGATCTATTGACAGTCAAGGAATAGAAAGGGAATTCTGTAGCAGGAACACTGGTCAAACTCTATAAGCGGGTGTTTGTGACTAATGACCTATTAGGAAAGAGTCTGATGGGAAAGAAAGGAGGTTGGGCAAAAGGGCGTTTATCACTCGTGCTCAACTAGCTGCACAGACCTCGCACATGGTCTTGAAACAGTGATATGTTGTGCAGCATCAGTGATAATATACTGGAGAAACCGATGCTGGAATGTTAAAGCGTGTCATATAAGCAGAAGACATAAAGCTAATGTTTTAACATATACATAAACCTTTCAAAGGTTTCTCCACCCAAAGTTTACAACTGTATCTAGCTATCCACAGGTTTTTTTCCCCGTGTTACTTTCGATGAACCTAGGACACCTAGGGAGTCCTGTCCCAGTGCAACTCTATACCTTTTCCTCTCTGCAGGAGGAAACTCAGGAAAAAAATAACACTGTTTAGAGAATGCTCAAACGTTGATGGCCAAATTGAGTACTCCCCTATTGAAAAGCTATATGGAAAGGCAAATATTTTGCTGTTATGTGTTGACAGGAAAATGACATGTAGGACATGGGAGAGCAATCAATCCACTATTCAGTACTGGCTATATCCAGTTTTGAGTGCTGCTGTGAGAGAGAGAGAGGCAATTAGGAAAATGCTGAAAAGGGACAGCAAAAATAGGAATACATTTAGAAAAATATGCCCTATGAGAAAGGGTCACAGGAAGAGAAGCCTGAAGGAGAACATGATTACAGTCTTACCTACACAAAAGAGAATGGCAATCAAGGAAGATGATGAGATCGGTTGCTCCCTGTGACCTTTGGAAGGGCAGGCTCTGCGAAGTAATAGATTCCACATGCAGTAGGGAAAATTTGAGTGAACTTTCCCAATTGAAGGATAATTAAATCTCTATATCAGAACTTTTTAATGAACGGGTTAGATAAATATCTGCCAGAGATTGTCTAAACTGCTATTTCACAGCTGGTGTTACACAGATGAAGGGCAGTCAGCACCACCTGGGGGTGATCTGTGAAGATCTCAGGTGATGGAGCCCCAGGGAAGCACAGGTCCCTACTTGCCCTGAGGACTGTGGTGGCACTGAGGCTCTGGGGCAGCTCAGGCACAGCTGCTGGGCTGGGCAAGTGGATGGCTCCCTGCCCTCCTGCACCACAGCTGGGGATTATCTGCTGTTCAAAACAAAGGCAGCCCTGAACCCAACCCCGTTTGTTGCATTAACAATAAAATTGTTGCCTAAATTTCAGTTAGAAAATAGTTTACTCTCATTCTTTGAGACATCAAAAGACCTCCTTCTCCAAGTGGTAGAGGAGCCAACGAGGAGAGGTGCTATGCTGGACATTGTTCTCACCAACAAGGAGGGGCTGGTGGGGAATCAAACACAAAAAGGAAGCCTACAGAGGGTGGAGGCAAGGACAAGTAGCCTGGGAGGAATACAGAGAAATTGTCCGAGCAGCCAGGGATCAGGTTAGGAAAGCTAAAGCCCTCATAGAATTAAATCTGGCCAGGGATGTGAAGGGCAACAAGAAAAGATTCTATAGGTACATCGGGGATAAAAGGAAGACAAGGGAAAATATGGGCCCTCTCTGGAACAAAATGGGAGATCTGGTTACCCGGGACACGGAGAAGGCAGAGGTACTCAATGACTTTTTTGCCTCAGTCTTCACCAGCAAGTGCTCTAGCCTCACCACCCAACCCACAGAAGGCAAAGGCGGGGACTGGGAGAATGAAGAGCCGCCCACTGTGGGAGAACATCAGCTCTGAGACCATCTAAGGCACCTGAAGGTGCACAAGTCCATGGGACCCGATGAGATCCATCTGCAGGTCCTGAAGGAACTGGCGGATGAAGTTGCTAAGCCACTATCCTTCATGTTTGAGAAGTTGTGGCAGACCGGTGAAGTTTCTGCTGACTGGAAAAGGGGAAACATAACCCCCATTTTTAAAAAGGGAAAAAAGGAAGACCCGGGGAACGACAGGCCAGTCAGTCTCACCTCTGTGCCTGGGAAGATCATGGAACAGATCCTCCTGGAAGCTATGCTAAGGCACATGGAGGACAGGGAGGTGATTCGAGACAGCCAGCATGGCTTCACCAAGGGCAAGGCCTGCCTGACTAACCCAGTGGCCTTCTATGATGGAGTGACTACATTAGTGGACATGGGAAGGGCTACAGATGTCGTCTATCTGGACCTCTGTCAGGCCTTTGACACGGTCCCCCACAACATCCTTCTCTCTAAACTGGAGAGGTATGGATTTGATGGGTGGACTGTCCGGTGGGTGAGGAATTGGTTAGATGGTCACATCCAGAGGGTAGTGGTCAACAGCTCAATGTCCAGATGGAGACTGGTGACGAGTGGCATCCCGCAGGGGTCTGTATTGGGACCGGTACTGTTTAATATCTTCATCAGTGACATAGACAGTGGGATCGGGTGCACCCTCAGCAAGTTTGCAGATGACACCAAGCTGAGTGGTGCGGTCGACACGCCAGAGGGATGGGATGCCATCCAGAGGGACCTGGACAAGCTGGAGAAGTGGGCCCGTGTGAACCTCATGAGGTTTAACAAGGCCAAGTGCAAGGTCCTGCACCTGGGTTGGGGCAACCCCTGGTATCACTACAGGCTGAGGGATGAAGGGATTGAGAGCAGCCCTGCTGAGAAGGACTTGGGGGTACTGGGGGATGAAAAGCTGGACATGTGCCAGCAATATGCGCTCGCAGCCCAGAAGGCCAATCGTATCCTGGGCTGCATCCAAAGCAGCGTGGCCAGCAGGTCGAGGGAGGGGATTCTGCCCCTCTACTCTGCTCTGGTGAGAGCCCACCTGCAGTACTGCGTCCAGCTCTGGAGCCCTCAGCATGGGAAAGACACAGACCTGTTGGAGCGGGTCCAGAGGAGGGCCACGAAAATGATCAGGGGGATGGAACACCTCTCCTATGAAGAAAGGCTGAGAGAGTTGGGGTTGTTCAGCCTAGAGAAGAGAAGGCTTTGGGGAGACCTTCTTGCAGCCTGTCAGTGCTTAAAGGGGGCTTATAAAAAAGATGGCGGCAGACTTTTTAGCAGGGCCTGTTGCGACAGGACAAGGGGGAATGGCTTCCAACTAAAGGGGGGTAGATTTAGACTAGATAGAAGGAAGAAATGTTTTACGCTGAGGGTGGTGGAGCACTGGCACAGGTTGCCCAGAGAGGTGGTGGATGCCCCATCCCTGGAAACATTCCAGGCCAGGTTGGACGGGGCTCTGAGCAACCTGATCTAGTTGAAGATGTCCCTGCCCACGGCAGGGGGGTTGGACTAGATGACCTTGAGAGGTCCCTTCCAACCCAAACTATTCTATGATTCTGTGATCAAGTACCCACTCTTAATTTTTTGGTACCCTAGGCCTTAAATAAGCACTTGGGCTATTGAAGGCATTCATTATGATGGGGATAGATAGTCCCCCCCATGCTAGAAATCATGTAGTTTGATTTCCAGATTTTGGAGTCAAATCACTTATGTTTTTACTTGCAATTTGAGTATATTTGATATATTGGCAATACGATGCAAGCAAATATCATTAATAAGTGGATTAATAGTATAATTTTCATGGTCAAAAAACTTGAAAGGAATGGAAAACATGGATTGCCTGCTGAACCTAAATTTTACAGCCAGCTTCTCACTCCATATAAAAAGGCGATGCAAGACTGGAACCTACTGCACCAAAACAAATATCAGGCAATTCCTAGGAAACTCTTTTACAGGGCCTTTCTGGACATGCTACAACAACTAATGATTAACAGTGTTCTAGGAGGCTTCATTTAAGGGAAGTTTAACATTTTATGACAATAAAAATCACTTATTTATAAAACACTAAGATTTAAAAAAAATGTACATATATATCCTGCCAACTACCAAGCAATAAAAGGATATGCGTTAGTCCATTTTCCTTAACTCCTGATACGCAGTGCATTCCCTCTAATAAGTAAGTTAGAGAAATAGCAGTCCAAGTGCCTTTGATCCTGACTACAGGGGTTTGCAGCCAAAGACCTCTCAAGGATACGTCTACTTTTTGGGGTTTTTTTATAAATCACTTCTCAGCATTAATAAAATCATTTAGACAATGCCTCAATCTCTAGGCAACCTTGATTATTCCCTTTGCTCTTTGTGGTGGCCCAAAAAGGAAAAAAGGTCCTGGTATTTACATTTTCTAAGGGAAGCCTTTAAACCTAATTGACTCATCTAGAGTCACAGACAGTAGGCAGTAAGTAGATAAATGATGCATATTATTTTCTAGATTAACCTAGTACAGGTTAATGTTGGTTTTAGAGACTGACATATTTTATCAGTTCTTACTGCACTTTTCTGTTTTCTCAGCCATTCACAGTGCCATAATATATGAAAGCCCTCTCACACTAGTAAATAGCAAAAAAAACCCCAAGGCAGATAAACCTTTTTCCAGTGAGATTCTTGTGTTTACTTTATATTGATTATACTTTATTCACCCATAAAATGGGTCAACAGAAAATTGCTTCTGTCTTTTGACAAATACTCCAATGGACAATGCTTCTCCGCGGGCAGCCTGATATGCGGTGACACACACACCACGCAGCTGCCACTGGAGCTCTAAAGGACTCCTCCGGGCTGAGCAAAACACGCTCCACTCCAGGCATCAACAAAGCAAAGCTGCAGTTGCTGCTGCAACTTCAGGGTTAGGGCAGCTTCTGTCTGCCTGAAATCTTATCAGTGGGGACAGAAATCAAAATATTTCTAGGGCTAAATATTTCTGTGGGTAGAAAAAGGGCATGGGCTGCTAACCCGTTGCGTACAGTGTCCCCGCTCCAGCAACTAAGGATCAGGGCACTTGCCTGGTGCATCCTTCTGTGCTGGGAAGTGCTGTGCTTGAATAATTGTGGCCTGGGTGGATGCCCCGGGGAGAAACGCCTTGCTTCTTTTTACTGCTCTTGCTTGCCTGCCCAAGGCTGAAAATACTGGAATCCTGTTCCCTTAACCTTTCCTTGAATAATGAGACAGACAAAGCATCTTTAATTGCATTAGTCAGGGAGTCTGCAGACAGAATGCGTTCCTTCAAAGTGCCCTCAGTCACAGTGATTGAGATCAAAATTGTGGATAAGCAAACTAACCTGCACAGCCCAACCTAAGGACTCAGCCATGGACACAATGGCCTGACATTTTCTTTGCTGACAGTTTCTGAAAGGTACCACTATGTTCCTGTATTGTGGGACTACCGAAGGCTGCCTGCCCTCCGAAGTAGTTAAGCCCAGGGCTGCTCTAATTCACATTCAGACTGCCAGGGGAGCTATAGAGGTAGGTGAAAGGCAGCATACATTGGTCACACTCTTCCCTTAACAGTTCTGTTCTCCCTTGTGGAGGTTTCCAAGAGGGATGGTACAGAGCACTTCTTTAGCTCTTTCTTCCACAAGGAGGGCCCTAGCTCTGAATTTGACTGTGACACATTTCTTCCTTTCTTTGAATGTGAGCTAGAGGACTTTGAAAACAACTTAATTTGACAGGAAGCCAAAGCAAGGACTTAGAAAGATAGACGGTCATCAGTCTGCAAGGATCCAGGCAACTGCAATTTAAATAACCTGCACTGACTGATTACTCACAGCAGGGAATCCAAAACTCTCACTGTAATAATCTAGCCTTGAAAAGACATCTGCATACAGCAGTAGCTTCAAATGTGTTTTGCTAAGCTTTGTGGCAATTTGTAGGTACTTAAAAAGCAGCTGTGGTACTGCTCCCGCTATGGCTAACCATCCATGAATCTGAACACAGTCAAGTGTCCACACAGCTGAAAGAAGAGATCAGGCTCTGTTATCAGTGAAAAGTCTGCAGTATAACTCCCCAAACTCCTAACAGCTGGAAAGAGATCCCCTGAGAGTATGTCTGAACTAATACACATTGCCTTGCTGCTGCTTGGACATCAGCCACCTCTGGTGCAGAAATGGTGTAGTTGTGTTAGCACTGTGCTGAATCCAAGCTTGTGCTCAGAGGCAGAGCATGTTAGATCAGGCACTGTGCCATGCTAATACAGCTAAATGGCACCTGGATCAGGGCTGGCTCAAAGCATGCAAAAAGGAGTTCTGTCTGCACTCATCTATCTTTACTTTGTTATTTATACAGGCATCTTTCCAGGGTCTTTCTCTTAAATGCAAGCAGGCAATGCTAAATACACCACAGCAATCTGCTGGTGATCCCGTTTTGGTGGGGTGGAAGAGCAAACTGGAGCTAAGAATTACAAACAGAGTTCTGGAAATGTTAATTATGGGCCACATGAGATGCAATTCAGTTGCAATGGCCAAGGTATGGCCACATGGTATGTAGTTCATCCTTGAGTCTGCTGACTCCAAGAGCTGTAAGAAGAGCAAAACCACTGCTGAGGTCTAACACAGTGTAAAGAAGTCCTAACTGTACCTGCCTTTCTCCAGCAGCCCCTTACCTTCCTTTGATAGCCTCACGGATAAGGTGCAGAGAGAGAAGGCACCAGTTTGTAAGATAAGCAAACAGAGGCTGCATAACGAAAGAAATACGCAGTGACAGTGAGAGAAGCAGCCAGAGAATGACACATAATCTCTGATATATCAGAGATTACACCAGAGATTACATCAGAGCTATTGAATGGGACAAAAATGTGTAAGGCCCTTGTAGGTTCTTCCTGTCCCTGTTCAATCTAAAAAGCAGAAGTTAAAAGAATGTTGAAAGTAAAGCTCCATTTTGATTCCTATGTGAAAATGTAGGAGAATATGAAAAATGTGTTTGTGGGAATGATAATCCAAGCCTCTTTGATCACTATCTCTGTATATATTTGGAGAAGTATATATCATGACAGCAGAATGCAAATAGGTGCCTCTACAATGCAACTACAAAAAGAAAATATCTGACCAACATTTTGTAGGACTCACCAACTCAGACTTTCTAGCTAAACCCATCCCTTCTCTCACATTAAACACAACTGACATTCGTAATTCTTTATTCACCACTAATGGTACCGAACATTTTGCAAGCCTCAGTCCATGTAAAAACACCCTCTGCTTGATATAACAAGAACTATCTGTTCTGTTCTCTCTTGAGTATGTCTTAAATGTCTGATTCAATTTAGTCTAACATCTACCCATTTTGGAAGCTCATGGAAAAGTGCAAGAAGAGTAAAGTGACTAAAATCAATTGCTATTTTCACATTCAAAAGGCTGTTTCCAAAGAACATTGGATTTCCTGAAGAACAAGTAGACAACTCAGAACTTCCACCGCTGTCCATGGTAGTGAAGTGACAAGTCTGAGAGGTGTTTGGAGCAACACTTTCATGGGATTAAACAGGAGAAGGAAGGATTGGCACTGAACACCTTTGAAGAATCTGGATAAAAATCTTTCCAGCAAACAGACTGACCTAATGATCTAACAAGTGATGGAAAGAAGTAAGAAAGGAAGAAGATTCAGTTCTGTGCACACAGCAGAACAAAAACAGATCTACTTCTACTACATCACTTCTACTATAGCCTAAAAGCCATAAACACTCCTTCATTTTGTTTGGGGAAGTGCCCACTGGTTCATAGATTCATACGGGCACTTTCTGTTCCCACAGATCTCTGTAAACATTCTCATTGCCCAGTGACTGAGGAAAATAGCTTACAGTGGACCTGCTGTATCCCCAACCATCATCTCCAAGCTGACAGTGGTTTTGCTGCAGTAAGATATACAAATGTTGTAGGTACTTCTGATTTCCACGAGTAGCATTCAGCAGAGTTGACTTCAGTTTTATTTATTCTGGTTTAACCTTGTAAGTCCACTTGTTTCAGTGAAGACGCTGCTGTGCTATGTCCAGTCAGGACCAGCATGGCTTTGCTTTATGTAACCAAGAAGTTTGAGGTTGTGATCAAGAGTGGCTTCTTTTCAAGTAGATGGAGAATGATGCCTTTTGAGATACTTGCGATGCATCAGAAAAAGGACTACATTCTTTAATCTTAATTGAAGAATTTGATTGGCTGGCAACAATGACCTCTGCTCATTATATCCCAGCTCTCAAATAATCTGAGGGAACTGCGTTCTTCATTACTACTAAAAGCAAATGGAGACTGTTATTACACTTTACAGGGATTTTTGTGTAGCAGATAAGCAGCAATCAGAAATGTGTTTGCATCCTGAATTGCATCATTTCTTCTTTGGGCTAGCACAGAAACATGTTGTTCTAGAGGAAACCCACACAACAACTTTCCAACGCTATTTAATTGTGCCTCAGTTTCAGACATGCTGTGTCAACTTCTCTACAGACAGGGGAACCCTTTCCTTACTTTTATTAACATAACTGCAAACATCCAGAGAGCCGAGAGACTGATTTTCTTGTCTTCTTTTAACCCTGCACATCTTTTATGCCATGGCTCTGAATCAGCCTGAAGAATTCTGGATCTTCATGGGTGACTGCTTCTTTTCTGCAATCACTGATGAGCATCAACACTTCCATTAACCACAGGCATGTGGTTACGCATGCTTACACTAAACCTGGTTTCCCAAAAATAAGGAATTTTTATGAAATCATTATGGAAAGTTCTGAGAAGTAGACATGTCATAGGTAATAAGTGCTGAGCTTTCTGCTCTAGTGATGCAGTTTTGAGCAAGTAGGTTGGACTAGATGATCTCCAGAAGTCTCTTCCAACCCCATCTATTCCATGTGAACCATTTTCAGTTTAGCTGTGCCCATTACTACAGTGCTGGTAAAGCAGTCATTTCAGGGAGTATATCAGAAGTGCTGTCCAACCAATTCTGGAACATTTATTACCATTCAATAATAAAAAGATCATTAGAGTTTGTGGGAAGCTGGTTAGTGACAGGAAAAATTGAGAAGTGGAAAGTATGAGGAAAAAGACTGCAAAGTATATTTCGACTCTATTTGGAAAAAAAAAAAAAGGACAGAAAAATCAGTTACTAGCTTCATTTAAAAAAATCTAAAATCTCCACTGTGTTACCACTCTAGTGCAGACTTGGTGACTATCTCTTCAGGACCCCCTGCAGAGCAGTAGGAATGTGAACATGATCCTGAATAATACCCCATGCTCAGAAATGTATCCTGACACCAAGGCTGAAAACAGCCTTAACACAGGGGAAACTCCTATGTGCAGAACAGAGCTTGAATGTTATAATGAATGTTCAGCTGCCACAGGAACATCTGCAAAACTTGTCACTTGGCCTTTAAAAAAATTCTAGTGTTTTTAAGATCTTGACTTCGATGAGAGGTCCAGTGATTCAGCCTTCCATACTGCAGTCAGGCCCTATTCCAGCATTACATGCCTCATTTCTGTTAATCTTCTCTAATTAGTTCTGCTTCTCAAGTGGAGTCTTGGAATCTAACATTTTTCTGTGCTAATAGTAAGGGCTTTGCTTTCATGTTCAAGGTCAGTCCAGCATTTCACCTTGTAAAACTCACTTGTCCTCCTAGCACTTACACTTGTATATTAAGTTTAGACACTCAAAGACTTCTACTGACTTTAAAGTTATTGTTAAAGGTGTTATTGTGCCCAAAGCCAGCAGAGTCATGCAAGTGTGGAGAACAGACGACTTCTGGATTCTCTCTTCCTTGAAAACGTGCAGAGAAATTTTTTTCCATAAAAATACTTTCAGCTTTTTCCTCATGAGGTGTATTGCACGTTTTACAAAACATAACCAGATTGAACCTCATAGCCTGCAAGCAGGCAGCATCTCAATTTTACAGGTGAGAATGCTGAGCTGGAGAAGGGCGAGGTGAATACCTTGCTTGCAGTGAGAGCGCTGTGAATACAACCCAAATGATCCCCCTGTTCAAACCACTAAATTTAGATCCTGTGTTTCTCACTTCATGTGTTATACATACATATAAATATATATATATTGGGGGTAGGGGACAGACACACTTTTCCAGATTTTTGTTGAGCCTGAGAGATCCGTAATATGGCAAGTATTTTTTTTTAAAGATAAAATGATTGTGTTTATTCATTCTTATAACAAATGTAGGCAGTCCTTGTATCTGTGATTTCCATTGCTAACTGTAAGGATTTCCTTTGTATATCGCTTCTTTTATTTGATAACTCTTAACCTTCTTTTGTGAAGGAATACACTCTTTGTCGTCACTAAGTTGCCATCCTGTAGACTTACCTTTGTGAGGATTGGTGAGGTTCAGTGATGACTAGAGGCACGTGATGCCTGAGGTGTGAATGCTAATGGGAGGAGGCATCTGAGCCCCAGGCAAGACACACACTCTTCTGCAGCTGATGCTCGATTCAGAATGGCAGACTATTTTCAGGTTAACAAAATTTAACTGGGCAAGGGGGAAAAGTCAACCCTAAGCAATGTATAACTTAGACTACAATCAGTTTAAACAGCTTGCTTAGAGCATTGCTGCTGCAGCTATGGATAAAATTTGCAGTTCATCTAAAAATGTCACCCAGGTTTGATGCTTTTAGATTTAATGCTGTCATGAATTGCAAATAGACATAATACAGGAGTAGGATAACAATAAAACAGCAAGCATTTCTATGGTTATTTTCAGTTATTTCATAGGCAACAAGTAAGAAAATCTGTTAACTATTCAACCTACTTCCTTAAAATAAATGACAATAAATATGTAAATGCAATATATAGAAAATACTTAGCCTTTTCAATTTCTGTCCTTGTTTCGGCTGGGATAGAGTTAATTTTCTTCCTAGTAGCTGGTACAGTGCTGTGTTTTGGATTTAGGAGGAGAACAATGTTGATAACACACCAATGTTTTAGTTGTTGCTAGGTAGTGTTTACACTGGTCAAGGACTTTCCAGCTTCCCATGCTCTACCGACTGAGAAGGCTGGAGGTGCACAAGAAGCTGGGGGGGGGCACAGCCAGGACAGCTGACCCAAACTGGCCAGAGGGACATTCCATACCATGTGACGTCATGCTCAGTACATAAACTGGGGAAAGCTGGCCGGGGGGGCCGCTGCTCGGGGACTGGCTGGGCATCGGTCGGTGGGTGGTGAGCAATTGCACTGTGCATCACTTGCTTTGTATATTCTTCTTCTTAGTAGTAGTAGTAGTAGTATTTTATTTTATTTCAATTATTAAACTGTTTTTATCTCAACCCACGAGTTTTCTCACTTTTACTCTTCTGATTCTCTCCCCCATCCCACCAGGGGGAAGGGGAGAGTGACCGAGCGGCTGTGTGGTGCACAGTTGCCAACTGAGGTTAAAACACGACAATTTTCAGTAGTGAACACCTAGTTCTTATATCTGAATATACTATCCATGAAGTATTTTGAGGAGTTTATGGTATGTTATTCCCTGGAAACTATTCAGGAGTTCATTTTTCTTAAACCTCTTCAGTGGGATTTATAAAGTCATTTAGAAGTCACTAACAGTGGGGTTTTCATGTTTCCAGAATTACGATGATATTGACTAATGTCCATCTAACCCTCTTATATCTGATTATCCTGACGTTCAGAAACAGGACAGAAATAGCAAGAAAACCCTTCATTCTCCCCACCTCTAAGACTGAGGAGGAAAACACAGCACACATGCACAAAGAGCAAATTCACAGACTTGCTGCAAGACCAGTGCTTAATTTTAAATCCTGAAAACTGCCTAAAGGTAGCACCTCACTCTGCACGAGCCTTCAGTAGAGCAAAAGTACTGCCGTACAGAGCTTTGGTGCCAGAATTTGGCCCCATATGAGCTGTACATCTGTCCCTTATTTGCCCTTGTGAGAATGTGTCTCCTTTCCAAGGATATTTCAGAAAAAATACACTGCAGGGCTGAATTAAGTATGCATCTTAATTCTGCACTGACATGGGAGCAGGATACCCAGCACCTTGCAGTGCTGAACTCTGAATACGATTAGATCACTCTCTAGACTGTTGCCACAATCATGGTGTGTCACAAGCAGACGTTGTGGCTCATGACACCCAAGAAAGTATCCTGGAATTATGTCAAGCGGGAAAACCCTCCACCTTCCTGTAGGTGGGCGATGGAATATCTTTACATGCTGAGGTATACTGTTTTGAAAGAGTAAAAAAAAAATATTTTTGAATCCTTGTTCTTTGACTTTCTCAAAAGTGTACTTGTTACAAATTAATAGGCCAGAAGCTTAAATCAGAACGGTGCCCTATTGATAGGGTATCAAGGATGGGAACATGGTCTAGAAGATAATATGGGACAAGAGTTAGGAAGGAAAGGCATCCTTGCAAATTTCTTTCTTAAGTCCTTCTTTAACTCCAAGTTGTCACCCAGACATGTTCATAGTGCAGAAACTTAAATATCTCCACTTTATTCTCTTTCTCTTGCTCAGCGCATGGTGACAATAGTTTTATCATTGAAATATTTTCTCTACAGAGCACTCTGAGTACTGACAGCTCTTTTCTCTTTCCCTCCTTCACACTGTCACCCTTCTATATTTGCCTTGACACTGTCTTCACATTGTCTTGACATTGTTCTGACAGTTATGAAAACTCAATCACTGCAGCAAACAGTGATGACAATGTGGAGAAAAAAATGAAAAGCGTTATGAAAATTGTTAAGGAACTGTGAAGAATTACAGACTAGTGAAAACAAGATCTTGCTTTTTCAAAACCATATTCCTAGTGAGTTTTTAATAAAAACTGCTTTACAAAAACTTCAGCCAAGGCTGGCAAAAGCCATCTCAACAAAGTCAGTTGGCAGTTATGGATTCTGTATCTGAAATTCAGATGTTCCTAAGTGACAACCCTCTTACTGCTGTGAGTTCAGGTCCTTTACAAGAGCTAATTCAGCTCACCTCCCGGGGAGCAGGGCATGCTGGATTAGTGTGAAATACTGAGTACAGGAACTGTCCAGCTACACTTTCTTCTAAGCATGACATTCAAACTGGGATCCCTTTTGGGGGCAGCCAGGAAAGAAATGTGGCAGAGGAGGAAGAATATCGCAACAGGTTAGCTGGCATATTACTTCCCTTGGCTAATAATAAAATAGAACTTCATTTTGTTGGTTCACAACTTAGAAGAGAGTGGACTAGAAAGAGGGCATCACCCCCTAGCAATCAATCTAACAAGTGCCAAGTATTGTGGTAACAGGCAAAAAACCCAGCATGAGTGGGGCAAGTTTAGTAACTGTTAAGTGTTCCTCTGGTTGAATTAAACTTTGGTTTTGGGACAGTAGGGACATACTGAAGTGCTTAAAGGCCATGCGTGTACTTGACAAGTTAAGCTTTGTGATTAAACAGTTTGACAAAATTACTACTGATTTGCATAGGAATTCTGATCATCAAGAACTATGTGGGGGGTTGGCTTTTTTGGGGGATTTTGGTTTTGGGGTTTTTTTTCTTTTCAGAAAAGAAATCCCTGCATATATACAGGTTTGATACTAATCCAAATTCTTGGTACTTACAAGAATATCTAGGTAATACAAAAATTACTTTTAAAAAGTACTTTATATTATGTTTGCATGCATACAATCCATATTTTACCTGAAAAGCGTAATGAAAGCACATCCATTGCAAAGCAGAACGGGGCTCATCAGCAGGGCAGACTACCTTGCTCTGTAGGCGACATGTATTGTTCCCTGCAGATCAGACAAGCACTAGTTCTCCAGAAGGAGCATAGTTGTCCCTCTCCTGCTCTGCATCTTGCTTTCTTCTCCCTAAGTTAATTAGGGAGGGAAGACAGCCTGAAACTTGTTCCCTTTGCTGCAGAGCCCCAGGCCTTTCTCAGAGACCCTAGGGACAGCAGGGCTGGTGGCTGGGCACTGAACCTCTCCTCACAGAGCACAGGCTCTTCAACAACGTCTCCCAAACTGCAGGGCTAGCCTGGCAACAGACACCCAAATGACGTGGCACAAACTTGGGCTCCAGAGCTATAAGAAACCTTAGCCATCCCCCCTCCACTCCCATTAGCTCCATAAGGAGCTGAGGAGGGGCAAGGGGCTGGAGGTGCTAATTTGTAATCTGCTGACAGACCTGCACCTGGCTCTACATATCCACCCCGACGGGAATCTGACCCATATTGCTGGGGAAATAAACTCTCTGCTTTCTCAGATGTAATCCATGAATGCAATACACGGAAAATAGAATAATTCCTGCATGTATCTCTAGCATTTATATTTAAGATTGCAGCGTGAAGAAAATCTTAGTAAAAGCTTCTTGTGACATCAGAACTTACAAAAGTAAATGTCTCTCAGTCAATGAATGTAATTTGTTGATAACAAGAATGAATCAACACATCTAATAATGAACACATGATGCTAAGAGTAAACCGAGCTTGCACATACACAAACTGATGCTCATCTGGTTAATTTTCTGGCTAATTTCATATGTTCAATCATGATGACTAAAGCACAGGTAAGACAAAAACAGAACAGAGGCAAAATTAGCCTAAAGAATTATTAGCAGAAAGAATATGTTTCCATTTATCCAGAGAGAAAATTAAGCTTTAAGTGCATCTGCCTGAGATCACATGATGAAGCATGGGCTGGATCCAATTAAGAAAAATGGCACAAAGGAGAGGGCTCCACATAAGTGCAACCACTTTTGAACTATAGACTATAATCCATAGTCTAAATGCTATATTGGATGGTGATACTCCAACTGCCCTAGCAAGCTGAATGACAAACATTTTGTCGCTTCCTTCCTACACTGTTATGCCTACAAGCTCCCTTGATTATTAATGGAATAGTATTTGTTACAGTAGGCTACCACGGTCAAATCAATACCAAAGTGTCTTGAAAAGACATCACAGCTGAACCTCTGATTAAGTAAGATATTTTGTTCCTTTTAAATGAGACACTGAGGAGTACAGTAACAGTGCCTTGTTCTGTTCAAAGCTATCATAATTAACAGTCCCAACGATCAAAGGAAATGTGATCCTAAGAGAAAATTGCTTTTGAGAATCCCCAGGTATTAAGTACTGAGAATTACTTCCTAATCTGTTCTGCAGTCTCTCAGCACAGTATGTTGTATGATGCCCTTTGGGATCATAAAACAAGCCCCGTCGTAGAGCTCTCTGCAAAAAATGCTCCCAGTGAGATAATCACTAGATATTTATCACGTATTCATTATTGCCATCAAATCTTACTTAATTTTTTCCTGACCAGACCTTTACTATTACACAGAACTCATTTATTTATCTAGCATAATTTAATACAAAGCAGGGTCAGGATGCTGCCCCATAATGTATGCTGTACTGGTAAGTCTGGACTGGTATCATTGTGCAGAAGGTCCCTTCCCCCAAAATAGGGTATTCTTTTGGTTTTTCTTCATTGTATGGCACCAAAGTTTCTTCAGGTAGAGAAAGCTTCTCAATGTCAAGCTGTGGAGGCTTTAGTTCTCTCCTCCTTCTTGCTAATCTTATCTTCCACTCCCCAGCCACTACATCACCAACATCCTGAGCTCTCCATGTGTCTTAAGAGCAGAGTTGTGCAACACAAAACTCCACTGTCACTGCAACAGGGATGGTTAAAGCTTATATTGAGGGGAATAGCAGACCAGAGCATCTTTATTGTCCTCCGGATCATTTTGTGGAGTGTGAGCACTTCAACACAGCTGCGGAGGAATCTGTGTTACCCTGTTGAGCTGGTGCCACAAGTGACCTTGTGTCCTGGGGCTACAACTACTGCAGGCTCACTTCCCAGCCACACAAAGTTACTGTAACTTCCCATTGCTGCCCTGTAAATCCAAGTTTGCTTTGGACCAGGCCTCAGAGGAAGAAAAGAAGAATGCATGGAAAAAATATGAGGCAGAAAAGTGAGAATCATAGAATCATAGAATAGTTTGGGTTGGAAGGGACCTCTCAAGGTCATCTAGTCCAACCCCCCTGCCGTGGGCAGGGACATCTTCAACTAGATCAGGTTGCTCAGAGCCCCGTCCAACCTGGCCTGGAATGTTTCCAGGGATGGGGCATCCACCACCTCTCTGGGCAACCTGTGCCAGTGCTCCACCACCCTCAGCGTAAAACATTTCTTCCTTCTATCTAGTCTAAATCTACCCCCCTTTAGTTGGAAGCCATTCCCCCTTGTCCTGTCGCAACAGGCCCTGCTAAAAAGTCTGCCGCCATCTTTTTTTATAAGCCCCCTTTAAGCACTGACAGGCTGCAAGAAGGTCTCCCCAAAGCCTTCTCTTCTCTAGGCTGAACAACCCCAACTCTCTCAGCCTGTCTTCATAGGAGAGGTGTTCCATCCCCCTGATCATTTTCGTGGCCCTCCTCTGGACCCGCTCCAACAGGTCTGTGTCTTTCCCATGCTGAGGGCTCCAGAGCTGGACGCAGTACTGCAGGGGGGGGTCTCACCAGAGCAGAGTAGAGGGGCAGAATCCCCTCCCTCGACCTGCTGGCCACGCTGCTTTGGATGCAGCCCAGGATACGATTGGCCTTCTGGGCTGCGAGCGCACATTGCTGGCTCATGTCCAGCTTTTCATCCACCAGTACCCCCAAGTCCTTCTCGGCAGGGCTGCTCTCCATCCCTTCACCCCCCAGCCTGTAGTGATACCGGGGGTTGCCCCAACCCAGGTGCAGGACCTTGCACTTGGCCTTGTTAAACCTCATGAGGTTCACACGGGCCCACTTCTCCAGCTTGTCCAGGTCCCTCTGGATGGCATCCCATCCCTCTGGCGTGTCGACCGCACCACTCAGCTTGGTGTCATCTACAAACTTGCTGAGGGTGCACCCGATCCCACTGTCTATGTCATTGATGAAGATATTAAACACTTTCCTAGAACTAGGAAAGGAAGGAGAGACAAGGAGTCAGATCTACTTCTTACATAAATTAAATAAACAGAGGAAATAAAGGAGAATATTAACAGGGAAATAAAATAATTATAAAATAAAACCCTCCAAGAAATGCCATCACTATATTGATGGCTACTGGATAGTGTTTGTTTATTCATGGTTTTAAATTTTGTATCATTTTATTGGCAAAAATCTTTCTGCTCTAATTTTGATGAAGGCTTGCTGGATACCTCCTCATTTATAGCAGATATTTCATGCCCTAGTGGCAGGTAGTTTTATTATAAAACACACCACCACATAAGGCTTATAGAAACAATTTGCCTTTTGGTGATACTCCTCTAATACGAGAGGCTTATTACTTAGCGCATTCCCCAAGGAAGGCTCCTGGGCATACCCTGATGTTGGTGAATATTCTGGTTTTGCTTTACTTGTACAATGAAGCATCTTACAAAGGTTTCAGAGAAAGGCATCCCTAATTATAGAGTGGGTTTTCAATACCTACTCTTGCTCTTCCTTTGGGTCAGTCACTCCTCCTCAAAGGACACAGGCACACTGGAGACTGGGATCGGTGCTGCGAGACCAAGAGATTCCCTGTGAGATCTCTGACTCTGCATGGCTCATGCTAGTACAGTTGGTGTAATTCCCCTGAACTATAGGATGCTTGCACAATGCTTTGAGCATGGAAAGTGCTTTGAAAGCACTAACACTTCAGTGTAACACAAAAAAAAAAAAATCATGTCCTTCTTCTCCATGTTGGGCACATGTAGGTTTGCAGCTTGAGATTTTCTTATCTTAAGCAAAGAAAACCAGTTCAATCTGAAAGGCACGGCCAGGGAGCAGCAAGTGCGGGCTGCTTTGCAAGGGAAGGGAAGCTGGGAGCTGAGGATGACAGCAGAGCAGTCAGGGCAGTGACCGTACCTTGAAGAGATCAGCCCTAGTGGACCTGAGCAAGGCAGGCAGATCAGGTGATGGCAGGTGGGGTTAGCCACGGTCCAGTGATTGACAGACAAGTCTATAGTGATGCTGCAGTCCATAAGTCAGGATCAGTTCTGGGGCACAGTAACCAGGGTCAAGCTGTGGTCCAGTGATCACCAGGCAGGTCCATAGTGAGGTGAAGCCAGGAGGTCAAGCCCAGGTTAGGGTCCAGGACTGGAGTACATGGCCAAGCAGATACCAAGGGTGAGAGCCTGACCTTAAAAGCAGCTTCCAAGCAAAGGAGGGACAGGTCACTGCTGAGGCTTCCTAAAGCCATGGAGCTGTGCTATCAGTGTTGGCCCTGAGCCCTGGCAGCCAAATCCCCAGGAGAGGGGACATGCTCTGGGCATGACAGGCAACAAGTTTCAGTAAAATCCTGTACCTGAATTGTTGGCAACCACAAAAAAACAAAGATGAGCTTGTGAGCCATCACCTCAAGCGAACTTTGGGATAAAAGGCCAGTCCGACATCCTGCTTTTCTGCGAAGAAAGGCTCCTGATACTTTTGAGTTAGAACAGAAACAGTAGTGTTGGAGAGACATAGTGTTGGAGCCAACTTTGGCTATGGCTATACTGCTAAATGATCTGGGGATGATGTATCACATTACTGAACTAGTATTTGTTAAAGTTTTCAAAAATCAGGCATAAAAAGGAGTTTGTGAATAAATTACAGCTCAAAGGTTTTTTTCTGTTATTGTTATGTAGGAGACAAGGAAGGAAAATTGTCACCTCAGTAGAGCATCTGGACTAGTGTGACACATACAGCCTTGAACCCTCTGAGAAAGTCATCAAGTGACTGTCAGCCAGACAAGTGCTATGACATAAAAATATGCCAGAGCTGATGAGAGCAGGAGGTCTACCAGCCCGGTCTGGCCTGGCAGTGTCATGAGCTCAGTGTACTTTGCTGTGAACGCCACTACACAGACTAAGCATCATGTTCTGCTGCAAAGTGAAAGGCAGCCAAATGAGCTGCATAAATAACCATGTGATAGAGCCAGATCCTTACCTGAACAGAACGCTAAATGTCAAGCTGAGGACTTGCTTTATAGATACCAGCAGAGTAAAAATTCCAATTTTCCTAGCAACCGCCAAAAATTCATGAAAATCTCATTTCAATCCAAGTTCTTGTACGACAGAGAAGACAACGTGACCTGCAGCTGCTATTCTCTTGGCTTTTATTTAACTTTCTTTCTTTCATTTGATTACACTGCATTGCTGCCAGGTGCAATCAAGTTCTGGGGTGTCATCAAGCGAGGGCTTGGCCAGTCCTCTCTAGGATTACAGTATGGACAAGGAGAGGGTGGTGGCTCTTAGGGAAAGGTGGAGCTGGTGGACCAACATCTCTGCACGTTATGTAGTGTGTTGGGGGGTGGACATAGAGTTTTGCCATTAATCAGCAAACAGTGCTTGAAATCAGGGGAAAGGAAACCATGGTGGTCTGTGGATTGGGACTAGTAATTTCATATCATGTAGTTTAGAGACTGATTAGGATCTGCTTCTGAGCTTACTCTGGAAATAAAATGTTGTAAAACCATGAAACAAATTAATTCTTCCTCTGTTACAAGTCAGTAGATTTTTTAGGATGCTACAATACAGTCTGTTTGCAGGTCAGGAAAGCTGCCACAGACGTCATGTCAGGGCCATGACCATGGTGGAGCTTCACTGTTACGTGAAACTAGCATTCAAAAGACTAGCCCCCTGCAAAAGTTCATGTTATAGCATCCTTCTATTGGGCCTGTGACTGATTTATACCTGTATGAGGTCAGTGAGGGCAACTTGTGCAGATCATGATCACATCATTGTTTTTCACCAATCTCAATGTTACGATCTTGGCCCTGTTGGTAGCTGCTCTCAGCACAGGAGCTCAGCAGGAGAGCAGATGGAAACTCTGGTTGCACCAGTTCCCCCTGTTAGACTCTAGCCTGTCCCAAAATACAGGAGCTGTGACTTTTCGCAAGCAGTCTCTAAATCCCAACTGGTAGTTAGCTCATGCAGAGCTAATTGTAGGTGATTTCTATTGAAAAGAATTTACTAAATAACAGAAAGGGCTGGACTGCGAACTCCTCTACAAAGTTAATGCTGGAAAAGAATGACCTTGCTTTCTCTGTACTCACTGTGCATCACAGCCGCACTGAAGCTTTCTCCCGATTCCTGTGGCATTTGAATCACAGTGCAGTGTATTTCCAGCAACATAATGCTGATCTGCCACAGGGCTGATTACTCTCTCCTGGGGAGACAGGAGAAGCAGCGTCATGATTTTGATATGAGAGTACTGTTACATAGTATGAAACTGAAATTGTGTGAGAAAAGGACTGCATTCAGCAAGCCTGGAGGGACAGCATGCACTCCGGTGGCTATGGATATCAGTGTGATGCTAGTCTAAAGTTGGAGCTGATGTTGCTGTTCTGCTGCATTTTGTTGGCTTCAGCAACATTTAGTTCTCAGCTGTGTTACTGAGAACCTACTGGAGGCACTCTCAACATCTGCACACATCAATACACAGCTTTGCACCTAGAAACTTTAAAACATTCATTTCCTTACGGACTTCAAAGCAGAGCATAGTAAGCCAGCTGGGAAAAATCTATAAAAACCCTTATGTGTTTTGTCATGGTTTTTGCCCCTGTTCTAGTATGCTAAAAACCATCATTTTCTGAATGTGCATTTTGTTGCTAGAGGTTTGGCTGTGCAGAAGGGATATGGTGCATCTGATATAATATGCCTTGATGGGATCTTCTAGTTATCCGAATGCTATAAAAACAAGTATTTGTGGAGACTGTGTTGAATCGGGAGTCATCAAAACCTGGCTGTGAACATATGCCTGTGTGATACACCTGACAATAGCATCTTCCCTATGATTTACTAGTGTAGTACCAATGAGCATATGCATATTTTCTTGAAGCCAAAATTTAAGCGTGACTTACAGAGGGAAAATCTAATTTTCTGAAATCTGTGACTAGCAAAGTGGAGGTGAAAATATCCCTCACCAGAAGAGAAATTCTTGGCCCATGTTACAGGTTGGTATGATGCTTTTCTAACAATCAGGGCTTTAAGCCTATCCAATTTTGTCTCACAGAAAGAAATTACACCTGGGTCAGTGTTACAGACATTTGAGAGTATATTTTAAACTCACAGCATCTTTATGCACTACTGTATATCGGAATCACTGCTGTATGCTGTTTTCATATTAAGAAAAGGAAAGAGGCAATGAAGTGGAGGGTAGAACCACAGATAAAGGAGACTGAAGAGGATGCTTTCTAATGGCTTTCGAAAGCAAACAATGCACGGACACAGAATTTAGAACTGAAGTCAGTCTTGTACTCAATTTTTAGCCCCTCTACTCCAAGCTCAGTATATCAATGATTTAGCAGCAATCGGCAGCATTTCTGATTACTTTTTATTTCCCATGTTAGTAGCTGAGCACAGCAGTAGCACGGCTGCTTGCGTGTTCTGACCTAAATGAAATCTCAGTGCGGCAAGTCAGCGGTAGCTGGTCTGCATGAGGGGCAGAGTCTCCCAGCTCAGGCGAGCACCCAGCTCCTTGCTGAGGCTGAATTCAGTGGGAGCCAGGAGCTCAACGGGAGCCGGGGGCCTCTGTCCTACACAAAGGCAAAGTGCCACAAACTCTTTCCAGACTCCAGAGAAGCTGTGAGACCTTGTGTCTCTCAAGGTGAGATTTGGCCTTTTCAAGAGGCAACAGCGCCTTTGCCCCCTGTTTTCCACTATTTGGAACTCAGACAGAACCAGAAGCAACTGGATTTCACCCAAACTCACAAACTGACAGTTTTACGCTGCGTTACTCCCTCTGTGTTCCCGAAAATTCCCCCATTGATGCAGAGAAGAAGTGAGACCATGCTTTGGTCTTTCTGCAACCCTTTTTGTCTCTGGCACCATTTCCCTCCTTATTTTGCCATGTGTCTGCTTTCAAGGTGTATGTTTTGGCCTTCCTCCTTAGCATAGCTGTGAGTACAGGTGGTATCTTTCCAACTGCAAGCATTGCTTTCATTTTTCCACTTCCCCAGCACCACTTGCACGCCTCACTGGGTTCACATATCAGGTTTGGAAACACCAGATTATGCTTCCATTAATTTTAAAAGGCTTGATGCTGCCATCTTTGTAACTCTTGGGAGCAAGGCAGGAGAAACACCTTTCACAAAAGCATTACAAACCCACCCATCTGAACAAGTTCATCTAGGCATGCTGAGAAACCTCACTAAGGGCAAGCAGTATATGATAACATTTTAAAGTATAAGACATAATTCACACCCCTAACTAAACCACCTAAGTTTTCTCTGTTTATTTCTCTCTTTATTTCTGCAAAACCTTTCATCTCACAGGAGAGATCTTTACACACATGGCTCTGTATCCTGAGTTATATGGTGAGCATGTCCCCAGCTTTAATGAAGCCCTAAGAGCAGTGCAGGCGGGAAAGGTATTGATTGAATCCTTGGGACAAAGACATTTAACCTGCAGAATCACCAAATCTTTCCTATAAGCAATCAGGTTTATGACCTAAATAAAATTGTTTCAGGTTTTGAGCACAATAAATTTTCCATGTTCTTTGCCTCTGAAGAGCTGATAGAAAGGCAAACTTGAAGCTGGCCCCCAGGTTCCCACCACCATGTGTCGCAGTTGTTGCTCACCTGCCTATTTATCTCCCATGTCCCTGTGTGGAGGAATCCTGTTCTGTAGTATTAAGAATAAATTCTGCTGTGTGAATTCAACTAAAAAGAAATTTCATCACTCCTAAAGGGAGAAAGAACACCTCATTACACTCATATCTTTATTCTTCTGCAGAGTTAGAAGATAAGAATGTGGAGACATATCATGAAACTATTAAAGAGGAAAGTTATATTCAGGTAGAGTGTATACAGTAGTGGGGATTGCACAGCAGAAATCAGTTCAGTTTCTACATCAGTGTCTGCATCATTTTCTGTAATGGATATCAGCTACCTTCTGGGACTGATCAGCCAACTGTCCTGCATCTTATACAAACAAAAATATCTGTGCATAGTAAAAGCACGACAATCACTGTGCACTATCAACTTAAACTGCAGCGCTGTAGTGCTAAACGTAAAGGTAAAGAAGTAGTGGGTGAACTCCTTTATTCACATTAGAAGCCAGTCTGTTTGCATTGCTAGTAGCACCATGCCTTGATGGCCAATTGAAGCAAAAATCCTCCAAATTCTATCTGTAGGAGCCCTGTTGAGCTCATGGGCCTGATTCTCCTCCTGTTCCCAGCACAGACACTAGGGTATGATGCAAAACAAAGTGAGAGCCAAAAAGTATTTACTGCATTGAAGCAAAGGATAGAAGTGAAGGGGGGCTATGAGAAGAAAGCATTTCCCTCATTTTTGAGATGTTTGTTTTATTTGTCCACTGATGACAACACAACTCACAAGCTAATGAGCTGCACCCATTCCCCGCCTTTTCTCCAGCACTCTTGCACTAGCCAGAAAGCAGCTGTGTGTGTACGCACGCCAAGCGAATGCCTTTGAACTAGCACACCTCACCGCGGCGTGATGAAACAGTCACTGCATGGCTGCTTTGTAGGAGAGCCTGTCAAATTGTTGCTGTGTTTAGTATCATCAGTCGGTGCAGCTGTAAGGACTGCTGCTGCTGAAGTGGTCGCAGGGTAAGGAACTCTGGGACAGCACAAAGCTAAAAAGACAGCGAAGGAAAATGACAGCCAACAGTAACGGCCTTCATTCTTGGGGAGCAGCACCAAATTAGTGTGAGCTTGCAGAAATGTTTGGAGAATAGTGAAATGGAGACACTGATTTAATAACCAGTTCTGTAATTTGAATCACAGACAGCTTTAATCTTAAAAAAGTGTTTCCTAAACAACATTTTAAAATTTTAATGCTATTCAGTTGTTACTCTTACACTAATATACAATACTTCTGCTTCAGAAAATAAGTTGTTAATTTACTTTCCTTGTTTTTGCTGATGCAAATGTACTTGAAAACAAAATGGGCTTTTTTGATAGAAATGGAGTATTTGTGTAACCACCTTTTTCCTTTTCTGCCCGTGTGCGGTGGTGGTTACTATGGTAATAATTGTGTTTCAAGATTTAAAGCCTGAAAGTGGTTTCTATAACAACATGCTAGGATGTTTTGGACACACAATTGAAGTTAAAGATTCAGGATTAACCCTTTATGATCACAATATTTGTAGACACAATGACAAGTGCTTGCTTGTTTGGCAAAAGTTTGTTCATACCTTCCCAAGGTACACTTTTTCATTGAGCAGATTGAGTAATAATTCCAGCTGTGGATAGAGCAGGTCAGGTCCTGGGGCTGGCACTTCTGTCGCAGGTAAAGCTTGCAAAGGAGAAATGGCGCCACAGTAACTACAAGCTGCTCATTACATTAAATAATTAAGATGGTAGACAAATGTTTTGGGAGATGTGCCGGGAAGGGGTAAAATAATGTTAGTGCAGTGTTTAGGAAGTTTGATACTTTAGTCTGGCAATCAGAACTGTGTGGAAACACTGAAGTTATCTATTCATAGAGAATCTCGATGGAAAAGCTATTTTGAGGGCTAAGATAGCCCCTTACCTGGCTTTGTTTTATCCAGAATGGCATGGTTTCATGTCCTTTTCTTCCCCATCTGCCAAATGCTGATCCACAAGCGGCATCTCTGCCTTTCAGCCCATGGTGAAGGTATCTGATCCCAATCTCTGTCACTGTCGATTATGCAGCTGTGCTCATCTCTTCTCTAGTTCGCCAGGATACGTCCAGATTGAATATATATGCACACCCACAACTTTCTAAGGCTGTCTTTGCAAGGAAGTTATTGTCATAGTGATGAACTGTATTTTCTATGTCATGGTGCACTGCAGATAAACTGAGATATGCCTAGTTATGCCGAGCCAAGCGCTCTTCAATGCAGCACTAAATGCCTTGGGCAATATTTTAATATTTCCAGTTAAATGCTAATTATTTCAAGATCTCACTAAAGTCACAGAGCTTGATATTTTAGTGACACAGATTTGCACACTTGTTTTAAAATCCCAGGGGCAAGTTTTAAACAAGAAATGAACATGAGCACTGAAGGTTCTCGTTTCTAACTCCACACACTGGGCTATCTAAACCCTTGCTACCATCATGTTATCCCATGACTTCTTTAGTGAGCTTATTTGATCATAAAGTAAGCCTTCAGTTGTGAACAAATGCTGTATGCTGTTGTTGAGTCAACAGCATAGTTGATAGTATTGTAATACTTGATAGCATTAGTAATAGCACTAAGAGAAGCAACAGTTCCTTCACTTATCCCAATGAAATTTTATCTCTAGTTACTGACCACAACCAAGATGTCAATTGTATAAGCTATTTTAGGAAATTAAAAAGAACAAAAGCCCCCAACCAACACACATTTTCTGGGTTTTAAAAAAAAACCCACTTTTTTTTTTGCTATTGTAATTCGATCATTTTTTCCTTAGGAGTATTTTTAAAAAGTTTCATTTCTCAACTCATAGACCAGCTTATTCATTTTTTGCTATCCATTTCTTTCCAAAATGTATGAGTTGTTAAAAAATCAGATTTTGCTGTGAACTGCTTTATCTGCATTAGCTGGTGTAGCTTCCTAGTTTTAACTCAAACGTGTGAAGTAATAACTCTGTTTAAAAAAAAAAAGTAAAGAAAAAAAGAAAGAAGTCCTCCTCAAAGCACAGTAAACTCATCAATGTTGATGACTATATGGGTATCAAGAAGTTCTCTCTCTCTCATAGATTTTTTTTTTTTCTAGAAAATAGACTGGCTCTGTTAAGAAGGTCAGAAAATCTCCGTGGCATATGTAAAAGACCCTGAAGCTGTAAGTGTTGAGAGCTTCTGTGAAGCTTCGAGTCCTCCTTCAGGGGAAGAAGGCACATTTGAAGAATAGCATTGCAAATTACAAACAGCCTCCAGCATGATGAGATGATTAGCAAAGTGCAGGCATGACCACAGTCAAGTGAACTCCAGTTCATAACAATGTGATTAGCAGTGATTGAAATTTGATTTTAAATTCTGCTGCTGATTATGATATTTCAACAACTTGTAAGGAGAGTCGTGTCCAGAAAGAACAAGTCTTTGCTGAAAGACATTTCTGCCAAAAGCAACCCAACACAGCTCGCTAGGTTTTGTTTGTGGACTTTGAATGGCTAAGATTGCTAATCAGATTCTCAGAATTGGGGATCATCAATTTACTTTACTTTTGATTTTATCAACTTAAGGTAACAGATTATTTTGAAAAGCACACGTGAACTCTCTAGGTCTCTGATTCAACCAAAAAAACCCAACCAAATTGTCCGGAAAGATATAGGGATGAGCTCTTCAAAATTACCTGCTTTACTGAGGAACGTTAGTTTCCTTATCAGGAGTCAGAAGATCTGTGCCAAATTGCTTTGGCCCTTTAAAAACTCCTGCTCTGTTTATGTTAACTTTCCAACTAATTTAATTTTGCCCTCCTGTGCTCATTGTCATGCACTTCCAACACCCAAATTGTTTTGTATCACTTCAGTGGTTTCTGATCAGCAAGAAGTCTACCAGACCAAAATAATGCATTTTTAGTGCTGATCAGTTATATATTATTCATACACTAACAACATCACTTTAATGCATTTAAGTAAGCTTATCCAAGAGGAAAAAACTGGCTCTTTCTCAGCGTTTCTTACATTTAATAGTTTGCGCCAACTGTCGAAAGCTGCAGGTACCGACATGTTTCCGGCAGTACTGGTGGCCTGCCAGCAGATGGCAAGCTTTACTGCAGAGAATTTTACTGCCAAACATCTCGTCGGCATCGAAAGGATTTCACTGTGGGGTAAAATGCTTGGCACTAATTCCTCTCGTAACTAGATTAATGTACCAGTGTTTACAAAGAGACTGATAATTACCTCACGTGTCAGTCAGTGTAAATCCAAAGTGATCGGCATTTTGTTTCCATTTTTCTAATGTTACATACAAGTTTTAAGACTCTGTCAGAACAAGTCACTGCTGAAGCGACCTTAATTGCTTAAGAATGAAGACGACTCCTCTGCATATCTGAGCTAGAACATGAGGCCTTTTCAGGTTATCCCTCTGCAACCTTACCAAAAATCAAGCCCCTCAAAACACTGAAACATTTCTGTCCTCTTTCTGCAAATGTAGTAGAGAATATTCTTCTACCATTAGCTCAAACTGAACCAGCCTTTGCATCAGCACCGCCATGCTCTGCCACATCACATCACAGAGCATGGGGGAGTTCAGCTTCCACGTGCTATGATCTTCTCCCTCTCTCATTTCCACATAGCTCTCAATAGCTCAATAGGTTCCCAAATCCACCCTTCCGCATCACTCCAGAGCAGCAGGGAAACTGAGTTTCTGTGGGGCAGAAAGGGAAGTGGGGTAAATAACTTGTCTTAAATAGCTGGAAAATGGTGCTCTAACTAGCGGTCCAGGATTCCAGGGTTTTCTGAAGCATTCATGTCATTTAGGAACATGACTTTTCTCAAAAAAATCATGGGAATGTCCTGGTGAACGGCATACCATTTGATAACCACAGTATGATAATTGTATATCCTTTGATGATCACCTTTTTGAGATGCAATTTTGCTGCTGGGGCAAAACTACTGTATAGCACCCCTAACAAAAACTCTTGGTCCTAGCCTTTAAATCACAAGTAAGCTAAAACTCAGCAGTTATTAGATGTCTGCTAAGACCTTCAGAACTCTTGTGTTCCTCGAGAACTATACAAATAATAAAAAACATGGCACAGCGCATTAGAATGAAGATAAAACTCCAAAAACTTTATTGCTTCACTGTAAACTTGTAGTACGAATCAGACAAAAGCATCCTCTAGGGAGTATTGGATTTATTGAATTGTTTGTTGGCAATTTCTGCATAAGAAATTTGTTTTATAAAAGCCAGAGGATTTGAAATTAAGATACTAGTTAAAAAAAAATCCAGGCAAGGTTTTCTGTTTCATGTTTTTCCCATCGTGGCGTCACCTTGGAGACAAATAGGTTGCCTTCACTACAGACTGTGTTTTTAGGGCTTTCTTTCCTCTTCTCTCATTTTCCATCCACTATTACTGCCTCAGAGAGCTATGAAGCTTTTTAACCAGTGCTCAAAGCTAGTATGTTGCTATCAAAACTGCGGACTGGCAAATGCTTCAGTTTCTCTCACACACAGTCATTACAACAAATTGAGTTGTTGAATGCAAATTATCTCTGGAAAAGCAGTAATAATTAACTAAATTGCTTCTCACGTCACAGTGGTCCTACTTAAGAAGCACTTGAATGATTGACCTCACCTCTTGTAGTTTACACAGTACAGTAGTTAGATAATGTTATAACTTAATCATAGATAATTTCTTCAAATTTGCAGTGCTGCTTCAGACATGCACTTTTAATGAATTTTAAGTAGGCAGACAGACTGAAAAGAAAGCTCTTTAAAGTTGTGCAATCCAAAGAAAAATGTGGGATGCGAAAGTTCCTAAGGAAGGCAGTTTTGCTCATTTTAACTGTAATTAATAGATTGCAGTAAGCTCTTTATTATCCAGGCTAAAGAAAAGAAACTAAATACATGGGTAATATACAAAATCATGTAAACTAGGACATCAGAACATACATGAGGGTGTGTTGAGGAGGAGAAAGGTCCATGATACTGCCAACCGTGGAGCCAGTCAGTACACCATGGCCAATGTCTTGAATTTTGCATTCAGTGAGAGCTGTGAGACGGGGGAAGTACAACTGACACCGCATTAGGATGAAATACCTGCTCCCAGTGCAAAACTGAACATTAACAGGTTTGGGGACGGTCATTTTAAAGGCAGGCTAAATCAGAAGTACTATCTTTGTCCTGTTTTCCTTCAAAGAACAGGAGGTAAAGCTCCAGTTCTCCTACTGCTAATCAATGTTTATCTTGCCTTCTTAATCAGGTCTATCTTAGCCTGCATTAAATAAAGATATCTTTACCAAGAAAAGACCATACCTTTTCTAGATATTTCTCCTCTGCATCTCTGGTATATATGAGCATGACAACAGCTAAAAATAGTTCAAACAAAAACATTTATCAGGTTTTACTTATGCATGCAACACCCCAAAAGAAACAATCAAGAAACTATTTCTATGTAATCCTTAAGACCACTGTTAGTTTGTTTTAAATCACAATGTCACTGTTACTATCAATGTTACTACATAAATCTCTATTCTGCTTGTTCAAACAAGTATTAATTAGGTATTTGACTCAGTAAATGTACCTATTTATGAGCATCAAGTTCATTCAGATCGGTGCTTTTTATTCTCGGAGGCACTGCTGCTCCTGTGTACACCTCAAGTCAGAAGGCACAACAATGAAACACAGCTAACTTTTCCAACCTCCCCATTTATTACCACAGTGTCATCTCTACATAAGCTGTCTTTCCTAAGCTGGTAAAGCCTTCTGAGGCTTTCTTCCTCCACTTCCCCTTCCTGGGAAAAAACAGATTAAATTATATTATGTATTAAAATACACATTATGAAAATGCACCCTCATCAGTCTGTTTGTATTCTCTGACAATCCCCAGTGGTCGGTTGTTATCCTCGGGTGACCAACCGTAGCCTCTCACTTTCCCAGCCAGCCAGGCATCTGTCCCAGGACTTTATCAGCATTGGTCTAGCCCCAGTTATTGATAAGCATCTCTACATGCTGCTTCTCTTCCCGTGCCCCATCTCCTTCTCTATTGTGTCCACCCTCCTGAATCTCAGTTCCAAGAACCAGGAAGAAATCAGAGACTGGTGGTAGATGGGTCTGAATTTCTTTGAGAAGTTCAGCTCATCCACAACACCCTGTTTGCACAAACATACGCTGTTCTGCTATTCATTTTCAGGTAACTGCTGTAGAAGACACATACCCTTCGTATTTCCAAACAAGACTCCAGAATAAAAGTATAAACTGAAAGAAGAAAATAGTATGTTTACAGGACTCTCATACAGATCATTTAATGCAATTTACTTTCTCCAGCCCACTAGTCTTTCCCTTCTGAATCACTACCTTCTCTCCAAAAGGAACATTCAGCTTTATTTCATAGATTCTTGGCCAAGATATGACTGCTTTTTTTCCCCTCCTGTGATACAAATAATTTTTTTTCTCTAGCCATATGCAAAATATTTGTTTAGAGTTTTACCCTCATATTTTGAGGAATGTCACATCATAATCACATTAGAAGTCTGATGGTATTCAGATGTTCACTATACAGTAGAGGATTTCTTATAACATGGTGAAAATCAGTTGCAAAAGAAAAAAATTGTACTGGATAGAACTCTTCTTATTATACTCCAGATCAGATTTGCCAATTTGATCAGTAGGAACTGAAAAACTATACATGCATTTGACTTTTTAGGTCAGTATTTATATGGTCCCTGTCTTCTAGGTGGTTTATGTCAGTAAATAACTACTTGCCTTTCTTCTCTCCATTAATCACTGTCTATGAGGTTTGACCGGCCATTGTTTTATTTTACTAGCACAGTATTTGGAGGCAACTCCAGGATTTCTTCCACTAGCCTCTCCTCAGCATTCAAAAGCTTGACCTTTAGACCAAGATAGAGGTCTAGAGCAAACACCCCATTTGGAATCATCCCTTTGGGTCTTACCATCTCCACAGCCTTGAGTCAGTTTATATGGGAGTAAAAAAAATTCCCGAACGCTGCAGGATGTGTACTGGTGATTAACACCGTTTCCACTGACCCACACCAAAACAACAGCAAGTCATGACAGAAGCAACATGATATTATGAGATGAATTTAGTGATCAGTAGAACCCCACTGCACTCTTCACCTATGTCTGTGCTGCATGTGGGAGACCTGATTATAGCACACATAAAAGTACACAAGCTTCAGTCTAGCTCACTTGATATTGTTGGCAGTGAAGCTGTGACTGCAGAGGATTCAGCCCAGGTCAACACACCTACCTCAGGCACTCAGTATTTGGCACCTTGCCGCTATTGCTTAGTATGCCCAACACTGAATTTAAGGCAGCAAGTATATACCTACATATGTATGCTCTGCTTATCTGAATACAGCCATTTATTTTGGTATGGAGACAATAATGATTTAAAAACGTTATACAGTTTCATGGTGAAATTCTTGTTTTCTTTTACTAGAAAGAACATCCTTCACTACTTTCACTGCTTTAACTCTATCAGTGTTTCTCAGTCGTGGGTTATGAACAATGCTGGTAACAGCTTGCTCCTCCTTGATTGGGAAGTGAGAAGTAGCTATTGTTATTGTCAGCCAGTCTTTACAGCAGCAAGGCACTCCCAGCGGCCTTTAATTACTGCCAGGAGCTCAGTTCCTGGAGGGTAAGGAACATGTTTAACACCGTGTTCACCATGTCCTTTCAGCCTCAGAGGCTGCAAGGCTCTCAGAGGGCTATTTTGAATCTCAGGTGTTTGGGAGATTCTTTGTGGTGGAAATGCTGTACAGCTGTCAAATTACTATTTATAATCAGGAAGTAAATATCAAAGTGCATGATGGTTTGAGCCGCTTACTTGAGCTATAACTGCATCCAAGTCATTTAGCTTTGTTGAAATCTAATACAAAAAACTTTCACCACAGAAGAATATAAAGTGGTATTGAACTGAAAAATGTGGTTCGACTCCTCTTTCTAGTAAAAAAAAATAAATTTGTCTTAAATATGCCTAAATGCATTCCATATTGTTGGATAGCTGTTGACAACCACCAATATTGTTACAACTGTACTCTTAATATAGTATTCAGCAATCCTGACACCTCAGGCCATGGTTGTTGGAAGAGGCAAGAACAGGAAATTACAACCTACTCATATTTTCATAATTGTTTTCATTTGACATTTATTAGTCTACTGATACATGTCACACAGTAACCAGCCCTGTTTTCTTCTCAACAAGCCAACAATTGGAGGTGTTAGTTTTGAAACACAGTTGTGTTGAGTTGCACTTCTTTCACTCGTGTTTATTCCCAGTGCTGTGGAAGTCCTCAGGATTTTTTGTGTTTCCTTTCTAGAGACACTTTGCATGAGGAATGATTCCAGGTGCCTGCCAAACTCTTGCCAAAAGAACTCTACATGCGTTGCTGGTCGTAAAGACGATACTTGCCGTTGTGCAGATGTATCAGCGGCCAGTGTGGAGGAACTCTGCAATAAAACCTCTGATCCTTGCTCCTCAAACCCTTGTCTTCAAAATGCTACCTGTTTAAACTCTGCTGGAAATCTCAGCTTTACTTGCGAGTGCCCTGCTGGGTATAATGGACCTACCTGTGAAATAGCCATCAGCGTGTGTGACACAAACCCTTGTGAGCATGGAGGCACCTGCCAAAATGGCCTGGCTGGGCCCACCTGCCTTTGTAGCGCAGGATACACAGGTACACTCTGTGAAATGGATTTTGATGAATGCGTTTCCGAACCGTGCCACAACGGAGCAGTGTGCAGGGATGGGGTTGATGAATACTCCTGCTACTGTGTCCCAGGCTACCAAGGCAAGCACTGTGACCTGGAAGTGAACGAATGTGTGTCAGATCCATGCCTGAACGGGGCAACGTGTCTCAACCAGATAGGACAGTATGACTGCATCTGTCCACTTGGGTACACAGGTAAGCACTATTAAAATAACTTTTTCTTTGCATCGTGGACAACCATCATAATTCATGGTCCAAGTTCAACTCTGCCACCCACACACTTATTTAGTCGTATCTGTATTACCACCTCGCCTTCAGCTGTTGGTGCATTATGGGTTACCTTATCACTGTGAACTACTGATATCAGATAGAGAAAGATTAAAGAAATCTCACATTTACCAAAAACTACAGAGCAGTTTCGTGAACATCAAGCTATGTCACAGGGCTAGGTTAACTTTCCTTTTAAAAGAAACATTCTCAAAATGCTTGTCCTCAGAGTGCTGTACATAGTTTTTGGTCCTCAGAAAAAACCTATGTTTGACAGGGTTAAAAATTAGATCTAATTAGACTAGCTTGATTTACTAATCATGACAAACTGTACTCTTAAACCTAGATGTTTCACGTTAACCTCCCCTCCTCCACCCTTCCCAGAAACAGAGGATTCATTTGCAACTAGAACATTGTGTAAGTTAAATAGAAAGAAAAGTATTATCAGGTTCCCAAACTGCCCATTTTTTGATAATCCCATTTTATGTGGCTCCATTTTTAAGGTACGGGTGTGACTTTTCTTGCCTACTTCCTCTACTGGAGAGCATATAATCCTTGTGGGAGACAGCTCCCTTCAAATTTCAAAGCTGTATTCAGGGGTAGGACTGCAAGAGATAGCACACTGAATCATTAAAGGGAGAAAAGGGGAGGCATTTTAGTGATAGATTGCCAGTCAGGTAAGCAAAGAAAAAAAAAAGAATCATACAGCAAAAGGGGGGAAAAAACAGCTACTGCTTCAAGTGATTCAAATGAATAAGAAATAAGAGATGTGGTTTACAGCTCCATCCCCAAATCCCCATGCAGGAGGGGAAGTCAGAGGGAAAAAGCAGCTTTCCTGTGTCTGACACAGCACTCACTGGAAGCCAGCCCTCATTTAATATCCCTCACGAGCACGGAGAATGTTATTTGAAGGAAGCTTGTTACCTTCCCACCACCCCGCTGCTGCCAGCGGGTGTCTGAGCCCAGGCCAGCCGTGGAGAGAACTACATAACCAGGGGAAAGCCGAAGAGCAGAAGGAAGGAAAAACCTATTAACAACCAGCATGGTTACTCTGCAATGATCAGACTCAACCCAGACCTCCTGTTGTATTCAGGAAACTGTATTTGTTTAACTGGCACTGTTAGTGGGGTCCAGGCCTGGATCTATAGCCCGGGAACTCGGTTTGAAAGAGGCAGAATAGACACCTTAGAGAGAAAGAGAGAGAAAACATAATAAAATAGTAAAGCCCAAACAAAAAGAAATGAAGATTTAGATCAACACAAACTGCTGGAGGAAACTCGCTCTGCTGGAGTCACTCCACTTTCATCACGAAATTCTGCTGTTTCCCAGGCTGGTGCTCTCTGCTCTCACCAAAAATCAAGCGATGTCACTGACTGCTCCGCACAAGCAGAGTGAAGAAATGAGGAGAGAGCCAAGGAAGGAGAAGAGGGCTAAAATACAAGGCAGAAGAGGCCACGGTGTTTTGACATGCAGCTCCAACACTGCTTCCAGCAGCAAAGAGACTAATCATCATAATTCTGTAAAGGAGTAGCGGACTGTTCCTTCAGCAGTAAAACACCAGCTTTTAAAGGCTACTTAACAAAATGATTTATCAGAAGCATTCTTTTTTGTTGTTTTCTGCACATTGCTGTGAGTTGCACTAAATGCATGAGCCAGAGGGATTACTGGATGAAAGCCCTGAGGTGTCCCCACTGGTAATAAAAACCCTCATTTACTCCATCAGGGGATCTTGCCAACCATTATTATCCTGGCCTGACACCATGAATTACTGTGGGAAATCATCCAGCCTCATCTCATTTCCCTAAGATGTTAAAAAGGTTATATTATCTTGATATGTAGGTAGAGAATGTACAGTAAATCTACAGCAGTAATGTTAACCAAATGCTTGAGTTACTGGCTGCGGTTGCTACTTGTTTCATGGACTATGACTGCTATTTTGTATGATTGGTATGCTGCAGCACTCCTTAAAATAGCTGAGAAATGTCACACATAATTCTTACACAAATGGAAGAGGTTAGAACGCACCAAGAGCCAAAGAGTGGAAAATTCAGCATGAAATCCACAGTTTCTATGATAATGCTCTGCACGTGTGAAATTATTTACAAGACATGTGTCATGCAGCTGTTAAATAATGAAGCTCAATTGGTTTGTTGAAGTTTTGCTGGCTACCTTAATCAAATGCATTTTTTCCTCCATTGCACTAATTGCACTTGCTTTTAATTCACCCCAACAGAGCATGGTGTAAGAGCCTGTTATTACCCACAGCTAGGTACGTTAATTACCTTGCTGGACACAGCTGAAGCCAGTCCTCCATTGCCAGTGAACATTTTAGTGTGAACTATCAGGGGTTCATGGCAGTTCCAAAAACCAGTCTTAGCCCAAGACAAAAGCAGGAGAAAGTGTTTCAGTGGCAGACGCAATAGGAACAATGGGCTAGATTCATTCTTGGTGCAATACCTTTTACTATGATGCAACCATAGCTGGGATGAACTCTGTACAATAGGAAGAAATCATTCCTGATGGATCTTTAAGTTCTCATGCAGTATTCTTATCAATAATATGTACGCCATGCCAATATTTAGAGTAGATGCGTCGTAAGTCTTAGGCACTTAAAGGCAAGCAGAGGCACAGCAGCCTCTACCATGGGATGAAGTACCTCAAGTACAGATCTTGCTTCCCAACAAGCTCATGGTAGTATCACTGTGGATATTGACAGCAAATGGCATTGTCCATCCAACAGCAATTGCCAGCAAAGTGGAAGGTCTGTTCCCTTCCTCAGCTTTCAAGTTTCAAACCTGTGCTCTCCGCCTCATGCCCTAGCCAGCCTGAGAAGAGGACTGGGCCCAGGTTATCAGCTTGCTGCTGAGACGCCTAACCGCAAGACTGTGAAGTGAGAGGCTCCCGGCAGTACTGGCCACATTTCAAAGGGTTGTCAAAATAAAGATTACCAGAGGGCATATACATCCAAGGAGTGCTTGTCGCAGTTCATAATTCCCAGCGCTGAAACCCTTGGTTGGATTTAGCCCCACTGTTCTCCAGTTGCATCTGGTTAGTGCAGTGTTGTAAGACCTGTAACATCTTATGTCTGTGCATGCACACAGGTAACTGGTAGTTTGTACAGACCTGTGTGCAAAAAGGACAAGCCTTGCTCCAAGAAAATGAACTCTTCCCTCTATCTAGTTTTTTATGAACTCTCTTCCTGTCCTTTCAAAGCTGGTGTCTCAAAAATAGCTATCTGACATTCTCCATCCAGATGACGGCACTTAAGATTACTATATACAGATTGAGGAATTTTGGGACAGTCTTCCGTACCTGCCGTGCCCGAGCACAGCACTACAGCGCAGGAGAGCGGAAGGGGTGACCTGGATACCAATTTCCAGCCGCACTAAGAACACGCAGGTCCACCTGGAACTACACTGAGCCTGCAAACCTCTAGTATCTTTGACCGGAAGGTGACTTTACAATATATCTGTAGGCAGGCAAGTCTGAAAATGTTGGCTGTATCTCTTTCATCCTCACCCGCATTTACTTTTTATTGACTGGGGCTGTACATAGAAGTGCACAGTAGGACTCGTTTAAAAAGCAAGCAGTATAAGAAATAATCTTAGTTCTTCAAAGAAACCACAAAAGTTATAAATATCCCTTATATCCACCTGCCCAGTCTTTCAATTCAAACCACTTGTGCAGCTTGGTATCTGCTGAAACACTTCGCCTGCTCTAGGACAGGACGCCTTTGCTCTTGATGCTGTAGCCCCATGCAATAACCATGGCAGGGCTTGTTGGTGCTTTTTTTTTTTTTTTACTTTCTGGCATATGATATTTGGCATACAGCATATTTACGACACAACATTAGACTGAGGTGCAAATGTAGATCTAATCTTTTCATCTCTCTTCTTCACATATAAGAAAGCTTGACAGGAGATTCAGTAGAGGCTAGGAAGGAATTCCTCCCGTTTGCATGGCATATCACGTTGGCTGGATGCATTATACAGAGAGAAGTTTTCTTCTGAGGCAACATTGCCGAAGGCAGGTTACTGGGCTTGATAGATTAAAGACATGAACCAAAACAACAACGCTGTTTTCTCATGTTAATTGTCAGGCTGTTCTCAGGCCTGTAGTTTCAAATTTGGCTGAACTGAGGATCAGTTGAGCAGGGCTTGTTTTGTCACATGATTTTTAGTGTTCGCAGTAAGCTGTTAACAAGCTCTGGCAGATTTACGGTCACTAGACATACTTCTGCAAACACATTGTTTACAATTACAGTGAATTCACAGGGCAATGACCACAGAGGGATTGCTCACTATATCTGGATGTAATGTACATTACCATAAAGCCATAAGAGACCGTTCCTGTGCTACGGTCTCACAGCAAGCTCCCGCCGAAAGTAGTGGCTAGCTGAATCAGTGAACCTTAAACTGGAGGCATGGGACCAGCGACTTCACCCATTCAGTGTTCTATATGTGGTCTCAAGAAACTATAAAAATATATTCTCTAAAATTACATCAATAATTTTTCATAACTACTAGAAAGATGAACTTGCACTTTTATGTTTAAATACAATGAAAAATAGCTATGACACATCCTCAAATTTTGTTTTGATATTTTAAGAAATTTCCAGGTATTTATCTAGAATATGGATTTTTAATTTTTTTAAAAAAAGATTCTACATTCAAAAGGTCAAAAAAATATTAGCAATCTCAGTGTTTTGAGAAAAATATTCTTAAAATGTACAAATTTCACATCAGGACAGAGCTGGCAAAAATAGCATAAAGAAAGAATTAGAGGTGAGCTCCTAAATAAATTGCTAAGACAATACCCATCATCAAAACATGTCTGTTCCCATCCTTTGATGGAACTGCCCCATCATCTTGTACTGAAAACTTCACCTCTCCAAAAAAACGGAACCCATTCTCATGGCTGCAAATTCTCTTTCAAGTAGGAAATTCCCCTGAAAATTATTTACAATAATACTGCTACTTTGGTAAGCCAAATAAAAGATAGGGAATTCCACTTAAAAGCAGCTTCTTCATTATAATTTGCCATTTTGCATCTGTTTTGTGGCTGACACTGTAGCTTTTAAAACAAATTGACTTGGCAGGTGAAAATTATTTAAAAACAGTATCACTATTACTCAAAACACTAAATAAGTTGTCCTGGTTTCGGCTGGGATAGAGTTAATTTTCTTCCTAGTAGCTGGTACAGTGCTGTGTTCTGGATTGAGGAGGAGAACAAAGTTGATAACACACCGATGTTTTAGTTGTTGCTGAGCAGTGCTTACACTAGTCAAGGACTTTCCAGCTTCCCATGCCCTGCCAGCGAGAAGCTGGGAGGGGGCACAGCCAGGACAGCTGACCCAAACCAGCCAAAGGGGTATTCCATACCATGTGATGTCGTGCTCAGTACATAAACTGGGGGAGGGGGTGTTAGCCAGAGGAGGGGTGACCGCTGCTCGGGGACTGGCTGGGCATCGGTCGGTGGGTGGTGAGCAACTGCACTGTGCATCACTTATTTTGTATATTCTTTTATCATCATTATTATTATTTTCCCTTCCTTTTCTGTCCTATTAAACGGTCTTTATCTCAACCCACGAATTTTACTTATTTTTCCGATTCTCTCTCCCATCCCACTGAGGGGGGGAGAGTGAGCGAATGGCTGTGTGGTGTTTAGCTGCCTGCCAGGTTAAACCACAACATAAGTGCATAAGCATACAAAACCCTGAAATAATCAAAGCAGGAGCTGCAAGGCATTAGTTATGAAGTTTTCTTAGTATCTCCTGGACTGTGCTAGAGATAAGAAAAAGGAGTGTATATTTAACCTGCCAACTATCATAAATAGCTGTAAACTAGTATTAGTACTGATTTAGTTCCATCAGTAATCTCTGAAGAGCAGCTCCAAGATTCTGACCTGTTGCAAACATGGCATCATAGACCAATTTATTTACACATTGCTAAATCTTAAAAAAAAAATTGAGCAATAAAACACAGCTAAACAGACAGCTTTCCAATGAATTCAATTAACTGTGCAGCTTTAAATGGACTCTTCTGAGGTTATTAAATTACTAGCCACTTCTGTATTATATAAATATGATAGTAGCATGGTTTGAATACTATGAAAATTAGTTTGTTCTGTTTCCATGTTCAAGCTAACATAAGAAGTTGTTATTCTACCTATTCTTGTGAATAACAGCTGGTTTGTTCTTTTGTAAATTCTCCCAAGCCTTGAAAAAACTAGTCTTGCAATGAACATTGAGGAGGAAATACCTTTTAAAAATACGCAATTACTTAAAAAAAAAAAAAGATTAGTTGAATATTGTACTTCTAAGTTTGGGGTTTGCTTGTTTTCTTTGCTTTTGAAGGTACAAACTGTGAGCTGGAAATAGATGAGTGCTCATCGCAGCCGTGCCTGAACGGCGCAACCTGCTGGGATTCCCTGGGGAGCTTCACCTGCTCCTGTGCGCCGGGCTTTCTCGGAGACCTCTGCGACACCAACATCGACGAGTGTATCAGCCAGCCGTGCCTCAATGGGGGACAGTGCACAGACGACGCCAACGGGTATGTCTTCTACAGCTGGGTAACGCTTATGTGAGGTGCTATTAGCTCCTCTGTTTGCAGGTGGGAATGCTACAAGAGCCTGCACTGCTGGCTCACTACCTAGCTGATTTAGTTTCAAATTGTGGATTTCACTCCTGGATCCTGCACTGATTTAACTTTAAATTTGAAAAGAATTAAAGAATGCAAGTCTGGTGTCAGAGCCAGTAGGACAACAAAACATTTATGGCAAAGACCGATCAAGTGGTACATCTTTCACATTTGTACTTTTACTTTAAATATTTACAATGTGTTGTTTGTCTGGCCCTGAAGACTGTCATTTACAGATGAATTCTGTTTCTAATGCTCATCAAACTTTAGTTTCCAAGAGAGATGTGAGAGTGTATAAAATTGAATTTGCCAACAGCAGCTGCCCACACTGACAGACAGAAGCATTAGAAAAGAGAGGCAGAGGAAAACTGTAATAATAGTAACCATAGTAATAGATATCATTAGGAAATGTGTCAGGAACTTCACAGGCATATAGCACAACAGCTCCTTATTCAAAACAACCTGCAGTCCACGGACAAAGAAAAAATAAATAAAGAGAATACAAGGTAACAGAAAAGTAAGTTTCTCCACCTGATGTTAATAGTCCTACACAGAGGTCCAAGCGCAGCCCAGGCAGCTAGAGCTCTGGCATTCGTTCACCAATACTGGCTTTGCATACTCAGCATGAGATTCCCAAAACTGAAAATGTGTATGTATGTGCTCAAGTCTATGTTATAGAAAAAAAAACAACACAAAAAAAGCTGAAAGTTCATGAGTGTATTCATGCAGGTGCTCCCCTTGCCAGTATAAGATTTATCTTCTACTGTGTATTTACCAGTTTTTATAAAGCAGTTTTGAAGATTTTAGTGCTGCAAACATCAGTCCAAAAATCATGTCAGTGAAAGGCATGCTTGCCTTGAGTGACAGGGGGAAGGAGATCATGTTCTGGGAATGAGCTTTTGTACAGTGTGGTGACATGGCACCAACTTTGTGGAGCTCCTTTTCAGCAGCGCTGAATGACTCTGAACAGGACAAAGCAATTTACCATTTTCCAGTGTAGCTAAAGCATGACAGCAGGGAGAGGGAGGTCACCTTGCACCCAGCTAGTTCACAGCAGACCCACTTAGTAACCTGCAAGCCTTTCGAGGATACATGCATGAGGTGAGCAACTGGAACGCTCATTCAGGCCAGACTTAATCCTACTCATTTTTCTCCTAGCTTTTAAAGCTGAGACGCATGTAAGAGTGATTTTAATTGGCTTGTAATACTGCAGGATATCTGGAGAACGATTGGAGCTTTTTCCACATTTGTTACATGATGAAAAGGGTTGGACAACAAAGCAATTCAAAACAGAAGGGTGTCTAGCAATTTCCTTCCTTTTGTGTATTTTTTGGGTTAAATGAAGAATTGTAGTCTTTAGACAGTAGTTTTCCTTTTCTGACTAATGCTACAGTACAGCTGAGGCTTTTGTGTGTGCCACCAGCTCCCACAGAAATGTGCAAGGTGACAGATTTAGCATTTAAAGCCGTAAATACAAACACCAAAGGAAATTCTCTCCCAAATTTCAGACCAATTCTTCCAGTGAGGTTTCATGAATGCAACAAAGTATAACTTGTTCTCTTAAAAAAAAAACTTTCACATTATTGCACATTTCTTATTTAAATTCAACGATTTACAGAGGTGCCTTAGTTGGACCTACGAAACCTGGTGTGCACAGGTACAAAGGATACCTTTGCACGCTCCAAGCCTTTTTTCCATAGGAAGTATTCCCAGGACCTTCAATGGTCTTTTGATTGCATAGGAAGGAACATCTGCATGTGTTGCTTTCTGCATATTGCGAGAACATCAAACAAGAAGCCCCAAAAATATGTTCGGTAGAGTATCACTCTTAATAGAAAAAGTCATCTGCCTGCTCAGCCACAGCCTCCCTGAAGGTCAACAGCAACATTAAATGCTTAAAGATACCCAAGAAAGAAAGCACACGGGTGGGACTTCACATTAAGCAGCGAGTTGTGAATATTCCTCACTGCTCCTTCATTCTGGACCAAAGGGAAAAAAGAGCATGGGCTAAGGCAGAAAAAAATCTTTCACCACAAAGCTGAACAGCACCAAACTGAAGGCACATGGAGGAAATGTGTGAAAAATACAGCAAAAGAAAGAGACTTCTGTTTTGAGAACATACTTCGGAAGGAAAATTACTTTTCTGATTCACTTCTTCCTCATTACTTTTTATATCCTAAATTCAAATGCCACCTTGTCTAAGTCACCTCTGATTTTGATTTAAGAATAATCCATACACTAGTAATAAACTGGCCTGCCAGAAGTTTCTGCTTATGTGCGCTTAAATAGTGTAGTAAAAAGTTTACGCTTTTTGGTTTGTTAGACTGCAGGAGCCAGTTGTTCTCTGATGCTCCCTTATGTTCAACAATTTCACTTTCTTTCCATATATTTACTCCAAGTCTAAGACCTAGATATTAGGCACAGAAATTATCAAATAAGTATACTTATCTCTTGTTCAGCAAGATTCCCCATGATTTCAATTGTACAATAACTAGTGTATCATTTTAATGTAAAATAAAACAAGAATAATTTTTTGTTTCTGATAATTATTGTTAGACAAAGACCATCCAAGCATGCACATTTAACGTAGTTATCTTGCAGAGGCCTGTCTTGTCTTGACACATACAAGTTGACCTTATACTTTATGAGCATAGGAGCATAGGAGTTGTGTATTTTATAATAATTAGTTCACCTGAAAAAAACCACAAACAAAAAACCCCAGATGTTACTGATTATCTATACATTGCCCCTTTATATATACTAGTTTGTTTACTTCTAAACCCGTAACAGTAACATTGCTATCAAAAGGAAGCTCATATTACTGTTATTATTGGAACTATGCAAGCAACTGACATTTTTGTACTAACCTAACAACAAAAAATATTGGTTTGCATCAAAGAGAAAATATCACTTAGTCGAGGAACAGAAATTGCCTTATTTTTTTGCCAATTCAATTTCTACCAGTCCAAGAGAAAGGGTTACTAACACACTTACTGACTCTCCCCTTTTCATTTTGTGAATAATGTTAAGCCTACAAAAATTGCATTGGAAATGACAGAAACCTCCCCCCTCCAAATTAAAAAAAGGGGGGGAAAAACCAATAATTCTTAGAAGAAATGATCTGTCAAAACCAATTTGAATTCACAAGCAGGTTTTTTTCCCCAGACAAAGCCACATATTTCAGGAAAAAGCTCACTGTCGGTTCCTAATGGCTGCAGTTTCTCCTAGAGCACCAGATGGTGGTCTTGGGACTGGACTCAACTGTGCAAGCTGCTAGCCAAGGCTACACAAGAAGTCTGCGTAGGTTTGGGAACAAAGCCCAGATCTCCTGACTTCCAGCGAGAGTGAACATTGCATTTTGTGTTGCAGGTACAGCTGCAACTGTACTGGTACTGGATTTATGGGCATACACTGTGAAACCCTAACTCCCTTATGCTGGTCACAACCATGCTACAATAACGGCACTTGTGAGGACAACGCTGACAATTACACATGCCACTGTTGGCCAGGTAAGGTCTAAGTTCTCCTACAAACACTCTCTTTCCTTGTGTAGTAGATATGTCCTGATTTTTTTGCTGGTACAATAAAAGGTTGAAGCTATATAGCCTTAAAAATACTCTATGGGCTTGTGTTTAGATGGGCTTCACTCCTCAGCATCATGACTCAGAGTCCTATGGGGAAGTTGTTCTCTTTTCCAGCTAAGGATTTCCCTGCACAGCAGAAGTTGGCAAAAACAAAAGTGCCAGCCTTACGGAGTAAAGACAGGAGATAAGTCAAAGTTGGGATCCATCTTCCAGTTTCTTAATCCTTCAACCCACGCGATACATAAATGAATCACTGCTGCAGCTGATCCTTTTTTACTCTTCACTAACATGACCTTTAAATCAGTCTAAAAACCTACTTTTCAATGCAAAATATTGTCTGTTTATAAATAAAAATTAAACTAGGTGTTACGTTGGGAAACTGATCTCCTTCGTATGACCAGTGCAAGTTCTTCTGTCTAGCAGTGTGGGGTGAAACGCACTGGGCTGCGTTCTCCTCTACCTGCAATGCTTGCATATCCAGCCGTTTGCAAAAAGGCTCCCACAGCCCCAGTGGGGACACAGACACTCTGCTCTTTGAGAGACACTGTGAATCTTTCAGCGTGCGGACTAACTACAAGAAGTCTCTCTAGAAAGTTTAACGTCTGTCCCTACTGAGGACACAAGAGCACAGCACACTGTGAGGAGTAAATGCCACAGCGTTGTTGGACTACATGTTTCTTGGTGCATTAGAAATGGAAAGATTAGACAGAGCACTCAGCCTTTTTCAGAATTCGGGAGTTAAGAGATAAAGCACTTCACAAACACCAAATAATTTATACTCCCTGCCCTCCTCTGTCGTAGGGAGGCGATGCAAAAGGAAAACTTCACACAACCTGAGAGCGTATCTACACCACAATGCAGCACCTTGTTATTCACACAGATCTCCACCTTCCTTCCTAAAAAATACCAAAGTCTGCAGAGCACAGCAAAGCTCAGCTAGCTAATACAGAGTAGCCGTAGCAATATCCTCCTGCTGAGCCCTGACAGAGAGCTGCAAGGAAACGTTCACACCTTCAAGAAGCAGAGGAAATCTTTTAGCACATGACAGTCTGAAACCAAGTGCATCTAATATTCACAATAATATTTTCAGGTCTGGAATGAATGGATAGCACATCAATTAAATGCCTTCTCTTCATGGCTCTCCGCAGGCTATGCGGGTTCCCGCTGCGAAGAGGACATCGGGGAGTGCAGCAGCAGCCCCTGCCTCTCCGGGGGTGACTGCGTGGAGCGCTCCTGGGCCGGCCGCTACGGGAGCGTCCCAGGCCTGCCGCCGGCCTTCAGCTACGACAAGGCCGAGGGCTATATCTGTAGCTGTAAGCCAGGCTTTACCGGTAAGATTCCTTTGGTGAAAGCTTAGGAAATGATCTACTGCAGTATCCTGTTGTTTAGGCCTGGCTGCAAATAGATCTTTAAGATGTTACGCGTTTAAGGTGCCACAGTGCAAAGGGTCCCTCTGGCGGCCATCGTTCAGGCCTTTCGGCCGCCATATGTGTGGCATAAAGGCAGCCGGTCGCACAAGCCGCGAAGGCGGCCCGAGGGCGGCGGGCTGCAGGTACGGCCCCTGAGGCAGCCCGGGCAGCAGGCGGGAGAGGTGGGCCCTTCCACCGTCTTGTCCGCAGAGCTTCGTCCTTCGCAGCCGCATTTGCTTGAATTACGCCATAAACTTCAGTTACGGGTGTTTTATCACCAGTTTGAACTTCACTGTGGACAGGTGTTATATTACATGTATGAAAACAATGAATACTAAAAGAGTACTTTCCTAAAGCAACCATGAAACAAAACTCTCAAGTTTTCAGTGTTTCTGTCCTCATGTAATTCTACATAGCGGCGCTGGGGACTGGCAGGAACACGTCTTCATCTGAGCACGAGGTGACATTTTGTATAAATTTGGCTGTTGGTGATATTTTACAGCTTAAATGAAAAATAATTTCAAGTTGTGTGCATAGCTGTGTTCTTAAGGAAAAAAAAACCTACCGAAATTACAGATACCCACAATCCTAAGAAAGAAGATGTGTTGAGATTTGCATTTAACACGGCCTACACTATTTAGCACAGCCACAAACAAGTTGGGTTTAGATTGTATGCTTCTGGGTTTACAGTATTTGTCTTTCCACTCCACTCCCTTTTTCTTTCAGAAGGAAAAAAAATACTTAATAGCTAGATTAATTTAACCAGTCTCTCATTCCATTCATCTCCTGAGCAGCTCACAAACTTTCCTGTGTCTCCCAGTGGGTTGCATGACTGATGCCTCCAACATAGCAGATACAAAAGTACATGGAGAGCACAGCTTTCACTCTGAATTCCCAATTTATTTTTCTGCAAAGTGGCATTGAGACTTGCTTGCTTTTGTTCCATCCCTTCCCCTTAACTGTCCTTCCCTGTCCTGTCACTAAGTGTTGCTGTTGTACTTTCGTTCTGCCTAAGAGAGTATAATATGAGGCTTCTACTAAGGCTTGCGATATCCCCCAGGCTGTCCTAAGCACCCCTACCTCTTCACATACCACTTCTTTCTCTTCACTTCCTTCCAGTGATGTCCAGCTCTCAAGCTTCTTTTCCTCCCCTCTTGCACTAATGTAAAAACTCCTCTGCTCTGTCAGACAAGCTGGAAGGGGTTTCCTTTTTTTAATCATCATCCTTTATCCTCCCACTTCCCTATCAATTGCCTTCACCTGGCTTGTTTGCCTGATTTGGGTCATGATTCTGCTGGTTTCATTCACATGGAGGAGTCCTTTACTCCCCAGGGAGTCAGTGGACCCATGTACTGGCAGATTCTAATCAGTCTGAAAAAAGTGTGTCAGAATCTATTTAAATCAATTAATCTTAAACCAATTTTTTCAATAGGTAAGCTCCTAAATCACAATGCAGGACTCTCCAAAGCACGACTGAGAGAAGTCTTGGAGATCCTGAAATTTCTGCTGACTTCATATGCAAATACATTACATTTTTTAAAACCTTACGTAAGTTTAGTTATCCACATACCTGTTGGATACTATATGTAACTTTCATTAGAAAAAACCCAAAGTAGTTATTCTTACCAAACAGTGTGCCCAGGCAGCTGGAGGCAGGAAGAACATAATCTGTAACAGGGATGGCTGTAAAAGCTGCATGTGAAATGTCATTTAGTAACATGCTGCAAAGTAATGGCAAAACAAGGTTAATCTTGCTACTCTTGTCAGCTCCTTCCCTGCCTTTGTTTTTCAGCAGGGCCTAAATTTTAAACTTTTCTTGCTGGCCTGTGCAAGATACAATGCAGTCAAGCAATTTACATATTAATAGAGAAAACAGCAGTATTGCTCTAACTGGCACTTAGCATTCTAGGCTGCCAGGCTTTGCTCCAACAGCCCTTAGGTACAACACAGCCAACCTCCCGGGTCCTCCCAGTAGCACTGCGCATTTCTCTCTGGCCCTTCTCCTTCCCCCAGGTAATCTGGAAGAGGAAAGTGCTCAAAATGAGCCTCAGCCTCCTTGTATGTCAGAAGCATTGACACAAAAAGCCTATAACGTGGAGTGGAAACATTCACTTCTGATGGTGATAAGTAAATTTTCTAATTATAGCCAAATTCATAATAAATAAACCACATGTTTTAATAGGAATTAAGGAAGATTTAGGATTAGAGCTGATAGCAGTAATATGATTCAAGGTAGCAGATGAATCCCTGATCAGGATCACCCGGTATACGGGTGTTTATCTAATGTATATGAACTAACAGTCAGCTAGAAAAAAGGTCAGATCCTTTCATCTGAGTATCAGTACATCTCACTGACAGCCAAAGTCCTACATTTCTGCAGCTGCAGGTCAGGAGTTCTTCCAGCCTTAACACCTGAATAGTTGTATGTTCTTTAGATCTAAAACCTTAGATTCCTATTGAAACAGGGCAAAGATTTTCTTTAATAAATTACATTCAATATTTTATTATACCTCTTTCCTCAGTAAAGCACTTGTAGAACATTATAATCATACTTCACCGTTCAGGGTAATACGAAGAAATAGTAATCCACATACCCTGCATTGTGAGGGCCTGTTCCAAAAGCTGTTGAAATCAATGGAAAGAATTTGAGGACAGTTGCAAATTTTGTAACAAGCATAAAATTGCATCTTTGAACTCACTGGATAAGATTGCAAACAAATTACTGTAATTCGACTGAAAAACTGAGAATATCTACCTTTTGGACTACAGTTTTTAGCCCCAAGGGCAGGAGATGATGGAGCCTAAACATATGCCTATGTCAGGATAGAATATTTCCCCACCCAGCTGGGAGAAAGGGATAAATATTATCTGGCATTGTCTTGTTATAGATGGTGATCATTCAGGTGACTTTAAAAATAGTCAGTAGTCCTACTAAAAGTCTTGGAAGGAACAAATCTGCAACGAACATTATTTACACAATTTGATTTTCAAAATAAAATATAAAAATCCCAGTCTGGAGACTTTATCCCAGCTAGGAACCCTTTGAGGCCATTGGATATATGCCTTATCCCAGATCCAAGATTGAAAATTCCTGTGCAGTTTCTACAAAGAGTTAAAACTTCTCCAGCTCCCTTTTAAATCAAAGGGTTCGGGGATACTCAGATTTCAAGAGGTCGCAACAGTTCTGCAGTAGCAAGCCCTAGATTTTTTATATTACATTGGTCTGCTGGCCTCCTAACACAACAGTACTTTTAATAGATTGGACTTTCTTATAAAGGGCTTGTGATTTGTTACCTCTAGCTAAAGGCAATAGTTACCCTAGAACTGTGTCCTTTCATATCGTGGATATATTGTATTGCTCTAGCACTGCCTGTTTTGTTAAAAGACTGTTATGTGAAAGGTTAGACTTTTCACTCTCCTCATGAAAACATGTGGGAAAGGAGGAGGGCAGAGCTATGGATTTGGTAGCGACTCATTTCACCAGGTTGTAATAAACTTAACACCATGTCAAAATTAAAGAGCCTCTGAACTTGCAAGGTCTATCAAGTGACACATTCCAGTGTTGAACTGAGCCCGAGGAAGGGTGAGTGTGTAAGGCTCCCCATGCCTCGAAAGCAGTGCTGCCCATGGTCCCCAGGTGGGAGGGACAGCGCTGCTAGCAAGGATGAAGACCTTCAGCAGAATGAGTGTAAGAGGAGCAGAGCCCGCTAACCCATTTGTAGGCAGGGTGCCTGCTGCCTGCTGACATGCAGATGAGCACTGGCTGCTGAGGACCTTACCACTTCTGGTATCTTATCATCAGCTATGTGCCAGTTGTGCCAGCAGCGCTGCTGCTTGCTTTGGCATCATGAATTCCTAAGTGTTTTTTGGCCTTTTCATTTATATTTGTCTTGTTTTCTGTTTTCCCCTTTTAAATCTCCTTGGCCCTTTTCCCAGTCTGTTGGACTGCTGCAAGAGAAAATGATATGATCAGACTGGTGTCTTATGCGTATTGAATTCCTGGCATATGCATGAGGGAAAGAAACTGTCTCCTGGAGCCAGAAGATGAGGCAGATAAATGGCCAGTGTGGGAGAGTACTGAACACTCAACTAACTAAAGAAAACCTCAACCCAGATACTGAACTGTGAACATCATGGGACCAGTGCTTAAAAACTGAATCATTTGGACTCTCATTCTGCACTTAAGCCAGGGTAAAAGAAACACAAGCACAGAGGGCATCGGGCTTCTATTTCTCTGCACATCTTTAGATGCTGCTATAGGCAGACCACCCAGCAGACGACAGGGTAGACTATGTCTCAGCCAGCCGTACTCTTCTCCCCTGGCCTGTGACATTATTATATATATGTCACAGACATAAATATTATTTATGAGTAATGGGTAGGATAGTAGGCGCATTATCACTAACTTGGGAAGCTTAAAATACATACATATATTTTTCGTTTCTTTATTTTTTAAATCCCCTTCTTAACCATCAGTGTAATGATCACAGAGCTGCCATCTTTCTTAGATATAAAAAGCAATGTGAGTCTTACAAAAATGAAATCAAGCAGATGAATAGCAGAGTTCTCACCTTGTCCCCAAACTCCAAATTTTATTTTTTCCTTTATTTCCTCGTCTGTCCTTCAGCTGTTCACACCATGGTAGTCAATTATTCCTCCATTACACCAGGTTAATTCACTTTTTTTCATGGCCCATCATCACAGTTTAAAAGGTTATTTTCTCTTGATTCTGAGACCTTAGAAGAAGGCAAGACTGTTGAAGGAAAGAATGAGGATAAAGAAGGAGGGGATACAGAGAGAAAAGACAGTTTTTAAATTAAGAAGGTGTCAGGGGCACCTCTTGTCTTTTCAGTGGGACTCAGGCTTCTCCCTCAGGCAAGGCAAGAACTCAAGTTCAAAATTAACCGGTCTGGAGGTACTGTTAGCTAATTATTATTCCCATACAAGCAAAGGTTCAAGAAGGAAAATGCTGCTACTATCAAGCACCCATTCAAGGTTAGCTGGTTTAAGGAGAAATTCCAAATAGAAGTACTATACATGTGAAACGCTGAAAAACAGAATTAGGGCTTGATGTATTTATAGGCTTCTTACCACTCTGGAACTGCAGAGAGGCTGTAACAGCGATGCAAACATACATCTTTTCCACCTAAATTCAATTCACAGTCAGTACAGGATCCCTTTTACACTGTTAGACTGCTGTGAAAGGTTCCTTTACAAAATCGACTTTGTGGTGCTGGGCAGTTGTGCAGCAAAACGTGAAAGAGTGTCGCTATTTTCTGAGCATGGGAAAGAAGTTACTGCTTTCCTAGAGATATTTCTACAGTGCTGCCCTATCTCCGTTCCAGACTCTGTGATCTCCAGATATTCCTGTGTTCAAAAGCATAGGGGGGAAGGAGGAGGAGGACCTTCTCTCACTGCTCCCAGCCCGTCTCTAGCAGCTCCAGCATTGTAAGACCAGCGTAGGCAGGGGCTGTACCGACACAGGATGCCCTCAAGGCCTGGCAGGCACTTGCTGCCTGTAAAAACTCTACACAAAAAAAAAGACAATTAGCACTTTGAAGTACTTTTTCCACCTCTGCTAAAGCCTCTGATCTTGAAAGAACATTTGGACAGGCTTTGAATGATTCTATCCTCTAATACTATTTAACATTTCTTCACTCGGTAGCATCCTGGTAAGGAATTCACATTGTCATCAGAATTGGTTCCTTCTCAGTTTTCCCCTCCTCCTCTACTTTTGTCACTGAGTTCTTCCTTCTCCTCTTTTTTCTTAATTTTTGGAACTCGTCAGGATATTCTCTTTGAATGACAGAGTGTGTCCTTTAGCCCTGGCCTGTGGACTACTCCAGGGAAAGAGGCAGACAGCTTTGCAAATGGTTTCAGACTCTGAGAATGCAGCATGCTCACTAGTTTCTTGCTTGTCTCTTTATTCACTATTGATCAAACTGCTTGCTTTGCAATAAGCACTAATCACTTCTCACATGTTTAGCTTCCAGACGAAACTCATTGTTAGGTTAGTCTAATTAGTCTTTCTCTGGATACTCCCCCAGAAGAAAAGCTGAGGTTGAACTCACAATTCTCACACTCTGTACTGTAATGGCCATATGAAGGAAGCATACCTCAGAACACTGATGGCAGCACTGAAATTAGGCTATATCTGGAGGAATTTATGAATTTGACATTCCTTTATCAGTTTCCATTACAGAACTCATGGGACATTTCTATTTCATTTCTACTGCAGGTAGTGCTTCTCTTCAACAACTGTAAGAAATAACCATTTAGTGCAAGAAAGGGTAATTTTTACACTCTTCAGCCATATAAATCACCACAGCAGCTAAGACTGACTTGTGTTATTCATGACAGCTCTTTCCTTAAGAGCCTATATCTTGAGATACTTTGTGAAAGCTTAATCGCATTTTTTTGCAAAAATTAATCTTCTTATGACTCAACTTGCCCCCCTGCATGGCAGTGGACTGCGAGAGCGATTGTTTAAATGCACAAACTCGAGTTGTAACCGTTACCTAGTGTTTATCACTGTTAAAGAATTCCAATTTAGGGGGAGACACTTCAGAAAACAGCAGCATATATCTCTAACTGATATTGATACCACCTGATAGTCTTTCTGTATTTACCACAATATTCTGCAGCTTGGGTTTTGCCTCACTAAAACCTGAACATTTCATGAATACAAACAAATTCAGTCGTATATCATTACTGTGAAGTACATAAGCATTATCCCCACTTCAGTAAAACAGAAAAAAAGACTAAGGTCCAATATGATCATAAGGTATGACATTACCTTATGAACAGTGGAGTCTCACAACAATCCATGGAGGATGCATTTGTATATCATCAGATCCAGTTACCATATTTAATGTGCTCCCAGTAGAGACTGAAATAGTTTCAGATCCTAGGTACAAAATATGAACCTAGCAGGGACATTAACTATGCAGAGGACTCCTTTTAATGAAATAAAATTCAGCTTTATTGAAAACTTCAGCTTGTCCCTATTATTCCTATTGTAGAAGGAAACCTTTTGACAGAAGAATATTTTTACTGGCAATGACGATCTGTGTTAAAATTTTGTAAAAGCTGAACCATGATAATTAAGAAAGGAGCCCTTGAACTTTTCATGACAACGCTTTACAGAATTAGCCCCCAGACCTGACAATTTGTTTGTAACTCTGAGAATGATATTTAGGGCCCTGATACACCTCTGTATATTTTTTCATGAGAAAGATGTATTACATGAGAAGTATCTCTCCTCTTCTTGATGCAAGTTGCACTGGAAATGCAAAGAGATCGCAGCCATCACTTCTGCATTATTCAGCACCAAAAGAATGCACAAATGTCAAGATGTTTTGGCGTTTTTTTTGAGTTACAAATTAAAACACTAGGAAGCATCTACCAATATTATTTTCAGAACATGTTTAGAGTTTTATGCTTTAAAATTTCACAACTGACCCATCTATGATCTATTTTCTCTAGTTACACTGATATGTTAAGTTGTATAATGTAGTCCAACATGATTTACAGAGCCTGCAAGCAGTGGATATTTTGAATCTGGCACATCTCTCTGTGTTAAACAGTGCTGCACATAAACACTTTTTAGCATGAAAAGCTTTTTTCCTTGAAGGGAAGGAGGAAGGGATGAATGACTTTTCATCCATAAGCTCCCAGATCTTGCAACACACAGACAGGTAACGTTCTTAGATTTAAGGAATGTCTAAATCCAATACCTGACAGAAAGTGCTTTAAAAAACAAAACAAAACAAAAACCCAAAAAACCAACCCCAAAACCCCAACAATTGTATATTATTTGGCAGCAGGAATAATGCTTTTCAAGCACCTATTATTTTCCTGACACTCATTCCTGGTGGGTCTTTCCATCATATGATTGACTACTTGTTAAAACTAGTCTAAATATCCAGTAAGAATTTTCCTTCTGAGGCTTTCTTCAGGTTCTACCTAGTTACTTTCTTGATTTCTTTCTTAATGCTGTGAATAAACCTTTCCTAGCCTTTTTAATTGGCATACCTCAGATATTTATAGTCTCCTACAATCCAGTTTTGCCACCTCTTGGCTGAGTTTATGAACCTGCTCGGTTCCATCTTTCCCTATTGAACAATCTCTCTGGCCTTTTCATTTCTTGCTTGCTGTGCCTCCAGCCCAGCAACATGTTATGCAGTCTGGAACTGAACATAGGCTCACTTTGCCTTACTTTTCCTGTTGTTGAAAAAACAGTAATCTTCATTTCCTTAATATAAACAGAAACTCCTGTGTATCTCCTGATACATATCCTAATGCTAGTTCTATGTGTCTAGTGCACTCTGCCATTACAGTTGATCCTATATGTTTCGTAAAGAGAGGTATTTCTTGCATATACACATACATCCAATGGCAAAGACAACCACTAATGAAAGTAGAGTTTAAAGTGTGGTCTAAGTGATAACCACGCAGTGGTGAAATCAAAGGTATTGCACATACTAAACTGACAGCAGAACTTCGCTCGTCTTCTTAAGAATTTGATTGTCCATCTTAGGAGGTACTTTACAGTGTATGCTTTTTAGCATTGTATTGTATAAGCCTACATTGTTCTGGTCGAATTACAGTCAAATTGCAAAGTCAAGCAGATGCACAACTTTTCCCCAAACAGAAATGAACTTTCTTTAAATCTACACATCATACGGTTATCACTAATCTGGAGAAAGTGCTTAACAAGCAGAAAGTAAAGAGAAGACTTGTGCTATGGGACTAATATATTTTACTTTCTCAATACATTCTAATTTATGGAATATTTAAGGTCAAATGTCAAGTGATAAACAAAATGACCCAATTTAATAGTTCAATGTTTTACTCAACAGAAGATTTTGACAACAGCCTTAATAATCTCACCATTGTGAACCCCATTAAAATCCAGTTTATTGGAAATACAGTAAATTATACAACCAAACATTTAAAAGGCATTACTTCTCTTTTCCCCGTAATGGAGGAACTCAGGAGTGACATTGGAGAAGCTGGAGGAGTTCAGTCAGAAATAGCACATGGGCAAGTAGTTCTGAACCATATGCCTGTATGTATAGATGTGTGTACACACACACATGTATGTGCTAATACACACATACATATATATGTAAACACATACATAATAGCTACTTCAGAGTACTTTATTGCTTTGCTTATAGAACGCCTTTCTTTGATCACTGATTAAAAAGGTCCACAACTTTCATCTTTTCTATTTTGAAGTGCACAGTTTTCTGGCTGGATTGTTTTGCGTTAAGAATGAAAGATTTGTCTTTGTTCCTTTCTGCAAGATTTGCAGCATGCCATGTGTATGCTTGTTAATAAGCAGAGTTTATGTTGGTCTTCATTACTAATTAATTATTTTAATTGCATGGCTTCTGACAGTGGGAAATGTGTAATGTTTGCGTGCTAAACCTGTATATACTCGTTATGCAAGGAATATTAACCTATATTCAGATGAAAAGATGCATGAGTAAATTTATTTAAAGATTAGAGTATGCAGACTGCTGTTACCTTGCTATGGCATCAAATATAAATGGTGTAATTCCACTCATTACTTTGTTCTTGTAGAGAACAGCTACTCTGTTTTCATGCTCACAGATTTTTACACACCTTTGAAATACCATTTCTCACATATAAACATCCCCAAATAACCCACAGCAGTGGGATGGCATTCTTGTTCACCCTTGGTAAAGGGCTTTACTTGGTAAACTGCTATTTGTATTACCCCCCAAAAAAAAGTATAAGCTGCCCTAAGATGTGAAAATAAGCAATTTGTTTGAAATAGCATCAGTATTTTAGTACCAGCAAAGCTCTGAGAGAACTAAGAGCTCTTTGAGAACCAAGTTCTCTGTACTCCTTCTGTACCTATTAGCCAGTAGAGGGGGCATGAAATACTCTCTGTGTGTGTGTAGCATCTACTACACGTTAGTAACATCTAGTTTTGGCTGATATTTCAATGCAGTCATTAGAGCCTGATCTGGAAGATGCTGTTTCTCAAAGACTTTGTGATGAACACTGTTTGCTAATCCAAATTCTTAACATCAATTTTTAGCTTTTGCACTACACAGTTTGATTAGCAGAATCTTCCACGTGGGGTTCAGGGATATTGGTCTTTGGCTAGTCATGCAAAGTCCACTCAGAGCTGTAAGAGCTATGGAAAAAACAAGCACTACGGTTTTAAGTACAGAAGAGTAATTTGATGACCCAGATCAGGGCTATTCCTAATTAAAATCTGTTAGCACTTTGGAGGCTTGGCTTTCACACAAGAAAAATAACATAATTTTCCATCGCAAAGTATTGGGTTTTGCTGATTATGCCAGCCGTCCTGCTGATGGAGCTATTGGCGTGAAAGGAGGCAGAGGAATTCCTGTCCTGCTAAAGGCTAAGCACCCACAATGAATTTTGCACACTTACTTGACAAAAAATACGTGTTTGAGCCAAGCATTGTGCAAAGCATTCATGTTTTCCTCTTGATCCTTAAAATACCAGCAAAGGACTATTTCAGACCCTTACATAAGGTTCCCATAATGCCAGTGGCATAAATGACATCAGTTTTTAAAGCATAAAAGGCACCTCATCTAGGCTTAGAAATGTCAGTAGTAATTACAAACTTTGTTTTCAAGTATAATCAATTCTTTATTTATGGTGTGAAATGTTTTTTACCCTTTTGAACTTTCACTATTCTAAGCCAAGCAATATTGTTGGCATGTTCCTTTAAAAAATAATTGCATCTGGACTGAGAAATTGAATGTCAAGTTCCAACTTGATGTAAATTAAATGGGTTACATTAATAGTCTGGCCTGTGGTAGAAGTGAGTGTTTCAATTCTGGGTTTGACTTCAGGACATGACCTCTTGATCACACAGGTCAGCACAGATGGGAAATATTGAAGAGGTTCCCTTGGTTGACGTGGGGAAGAAAGCGTCTTGTACTGATGTATCACAAACTGTCTGATCCATTAAACAGAAGCAATGTCAGACTCCACAGAGAATAAAGCTTAGTTGTCATAGGTCATTATGGTCTTCAAAAAAAAAAAGAGTTGGAAGGAAAATCACAATGATGGAAATCCTCAAGGCTGTCATGTACACATAATCTTCTAAACCTTCCTGCATTAATGCTGCCAAGACTATATAGAGGGGGGAACGGAGTAAAGAATCCAAATATTCTTAACTTCTACAGTACAAGTACATCTCAGGTTTCCCACTTGTACCTGTTATAAAGGATTATTTAACAACATACAGCATTTTAAATTTAAAAGCAGGATATCTATACAGCTGAGCCTCACACTTGTGTGATCAGGTCTTAAGAAGAATTGCATGCATGAGAGCAATCATGTTCGCAAGATCAGGCAATATATAGTTCTTCAAGGGGAAGGAACAGGTGAATTGGGAAGAAGTTTAAATGTGTTTTTTTCTTTGAAATGCTATCTCCTGCCTTTAAAATTTACTTTCATTTCAACTTCTGAGCAACCCCAGCTCTCTCAGCCTCTCCTCATGACAGATGTTCCAATCCCTTAATCATCTTCATGGTCCTTTGCTGGACCTGCTCCAGTACGTCCACTTCCTTCTTGTACCTGGGAAGCCCAGACCTAGACTTGATGTGGTCTTACCAGTGCTGAGTAGAGGTGAAGAGTCACCTCCCTTGACCTGCTGGCAACATGATTCCTAATAGAGCCCAGGAGGCTGTTGGCCCTCTTTGCTGCAAGGGCACACTGCTGGCTCACGTCCAACTTGTTCACCAGCATGGCAAAGCTGCTTTCCAGCCAGTCGGCCCCCAGCATGTACTAGTGGATGGGGTTATTTGTCCCGAGGTGCAGGGCTTTGCAAATCCCTTTGCAGAACTTCATGAGGTTCCTGAAGATTTCCCATTTCTCCAGTTTGTTGAGGTCCCTCTGAAAGGCAGCACAGCTTTCTGGTGTATAAACAATTCCTCCCAATTTTGTATACATATATATATTATTCCAGTTTTAATCCACCATCAAAAAAAAAAACCCCTGATCACTTTAATGCTTTTGTTCAATTGGACTCAGGAGTTTTATACTTTGCTGGCAGTTAATTATCACTGATAAGTCCCAGGTCCAAGGTCTTCTCAAGGACATAAAACGTGTGTTTGGACACTGAGTAATAAAAATAAGCTGGTAAAGTGAGCACCAAAATTAATTTTATGTGCTATACTACATAAAAACTCTTACGTGAATTGTTCCCTGTAGCATCTAGCTCTTAATTATTCAGTGTTTGCTAATAGGAGGAACAAGTGATAAAGCCTGGTATTTTTATGTCTGCTCATTTGCACTGTTTGAAATAAACTCTGAGGTGACTATAGTAAGGCACAACCTGCTTCTGTTTAGATACCCTGACTGATTTTTTTTCAGGTACAAGGAGAATTTCAAAGAAGTTAAGCTAGCCTTTTACTGATCAGCTGGGTGCTGATCCCTTTAAAAAAAAATTTTGAATTAACTTAGGAAAGGAATTCTGCTGATTGTGTAGGGAGACATGGATTAAGGAAAGCACACTCCTTCCCTGGTTGACAAAGAACTTTACACTTTCAATAAACAGCCTCAGACAGAAGAAAAAAAGCCTAGTATAGACAGCTAATTTGTACTGATAATTAACTGCTAGAAATAGATTCGGTGGATCTGATTCAGATTGCTCTCCCACCGCTGTAATTCTTCGAGTCTGGCTGTGTTAACAACACGACACTATTACAGAAAATCATAATGATCAATACAGTTATAGCTGTAGCCACTGTCCTATGGGCACTATTTTTTCTTAAGAAAGAGGGTTCATAATCTGTTATTAGTCCTGTTTATGAGGCCAGAACATCACGTTCAATCACTCTCTATAGTAACAAATAAAGAAAATTATTTAAATGCTGTACTGCAAATATGTCTGCACAGCTACAGAAGTTAACTGTAACATATAAAGACATATAAAAACTAGACTTAATCTAGGTAAATCACATACGCATACTATGACCCAGGAAATCCCCCAATAAGACAGCCAGAAGTCAATGGCTGTCTTAGAGATATTGGAAACAGCCGACTGAGTTAATCCCAGTCACAATCCCAGCTGAAGTCCATGCTATCCCATTGCCATTGGGATTGTTATGTGACCTAACGAAAGTGAAGCTACTTTTGGTCTCACGCTTCTCAGCTTCAAGATCTGTTAAGCATATGAAACCTTGGATAAACAGAGCCATTGTTTAGATGAGTTTTTACAGTGCAAAAGAACTAACATTGGAAGGAACGAGAGAAATGAACACTGCTGCTGAAGTCAAAAGAGGTATGATCGTCTGCCATTCCCATTGATAGGGATTTTGATTGAAAGCTCACAGTCCAAAGTCTGTCTTCTGCATCTACATCTGCTCTATAGCAAGTCACAGCTATTTATACGGGAAAGAAAACATACATCAGGTAGAGTAATTGCCTTATAAAAAATTGTGGAAGTGGGTAGTTCAGGGTAAAAGACTTGTTTTTCTGTATTTAAAATGATAATAAATTATGTACAAATATATACTGTAGGAATAGAGAAGTGTAATTATACACAGCATAAATACAGATCATATTCATGCTATTTATACAGCTATGCACAGCTCAAAATACACACAGCATAAATGTGTTACGTATGTTCACACATTCATATTTCATATTTTCCTATTCTCAGGTCTCCATTCTCAGTCAAGCTCTATAGGCCCTATTAAAACTATGATTTTCTAGCCTACTGGCTTTTTCAGTTTGTTTCAATATGGACTGACAATGAAGTTATGTAAACACAGTCACTTTTGTGTGTTGTGGAGATTTACATTGGTTTTAACAAAATGAGAAAATCTTGCAAATGACTGAATATTTTCAAAGCATCGATTCCAGGGCAGAAGCCATTTCACACTAGACAGCACAGTGGCTGTGCTTGCCTACCTCAGTTAAAACAAATAGGAAGCAGCCAAGAGACAAGGTAGAAAATCCCTTTTCGGGGAGACTAGACACAGCATACGTTTCTCAATGGATGTGTTCATCAACAGCAAGCACTCTTTTAAAGCCCTTAAGTGTTTGTAGGACTGAAAATTAATTTGTTTTCCAACTCCGAAGTGAATCATATGCTCCAAACAGATTTTCAAGTCAATGAAATATGACCTTGTGTGATCTAATTAAACAACTCAAAGGTATTGGTTGTTTTAAGATCCCTCTGGATATACTTCAGTTCACATGCACACACATCATCTGTATGTACAAGCTCATAAATCCACAAAAAATGCAAATCAGATCATTAATGCTTTGAATTTGACAGTCTTACCACAGTTTTCTAAAGGGTAAAACATGAAAAATTCCTGAATTATATATACTCTTTTTACAACTTAAAGAACACACAAAAAACATACTGAAAGCAGAACACCAAATATCTTTCTTTGGCTTCCAAATATCTGGTCCATAATCAGGTATAAACTAATCAAATTCTCTGAAACCCACTATTCCAATTTCTTCTCTGGATGATGTCCTGACCCTTTGAGTGGAACATTGGACCAGAAAACCTTCAAAGATCCTTTACAATCTAAATTTTTCTATGATTCTGTCTTTTTGTGAATTGATTTCTCTCCTCCATCACACATGACTCTCTTTATTTTATTACAAAAAATCTATGACTGGTTTTTTTCTAATTTTTTTTTCAGTCTTTTGTTTTTGTTTTTAGCATTGGTCCTGTGGTCTCCTTTCTCCACACTCAGTTTTAGCTCAGACCTTATCTCTGATCTGCAGTCTTTCTAAGCATCCCTCACATATCCTATATAGGTTAATGGTCATACACACTTGCTCGTCTTGCTACCCATAAATGCCTTTGTGTCCAACAAGAATGCTGCCTCAAATGCCAACACAAGTGTCTTTGGGGGCACCACTGATTCCTGTATTTTCTTTTCCTTTATACTGAGTTCCCAGTCACATTTTTCTCTACTTTTTCATCTGTTTAATCTCCAAAATCTTACCTGCTATTTTCTCTTCTTTCTTAATGGTACCCTCCATAAATCACCTTTCTCCACTTTGACCTGTCACACCCTGTGCTCTCCCTCCTCTCATCGACCCTTCCTAGCTCATATCAATGACGTGGCCATAGCTACATACACCTTAGTGCAGCCAGAAAACCCACTCAAGAAGGATGCTGCCTGGGAAAACTGGGCTGCCACTGTTTGATATTCTTTCTTACCTCCATCAGTCAAACGCAACAGCAGCTGCCTCTTTACCTATATATAAAGCCGACTCTAGAAGCAGGGAAATGAAAGGAAAATGAGTGCCATGCAGGGACATATTTCTTCACCAAGTTTTTCCTTACTCCAGATTCAGACCCTAATCCTACAATTGGATCCACATGGCTGGCTGTGTTAATCGAAATATGGGACGAAGGTGTAGGCTACAAGCAACAGTTTTGCCGTGCTGCCCTTCTAGGACATGGCCCCTTGCCATTCACAGGCTATGTGTGTCTGACCTCTGGCTGCGCCGCTCACGCAACTTTGCCTAAGGAGCACTCACCGTCTGCAGAGCCCGCTCGTGAAAAAGGCGGGCTGATCTACCCGGAAGCTGAAGCCAATGCTTCACTCAGTCGGCTGTTTCCAATATCTATAAAATAAAATAAACACACCAGATTTCACTAAACAACTAATCAGCTACAGAATGTACATTTTTTTTCTTTTTTTTTTTTAAATGAAAACTATTTTAGGTGTGACAAAACATGTGAAACAAGTGGAAAAAGATTTCCAAGTACTTTTGCTCTCAGAAAATGTTTAATGAATGAAGAGATTAAGGGATTGGGGGTTTTTACTACTTAAAAAAAATCCATTTTTACTGAAAACTCAAACTAGTCTGTGAAGCTTCAGGCCAGCAACATTTTAAAAGATTGAGTTACAGCATGCCATTCTGAATGTAGCACGTTATGAATTCCATATCCCTCAGCTAGAGTGACATATTTAATGATTAAGCCAAGTCACTCAACTCTATTTCTATTTTATTTTTTTTTCCTAGCCAGTATTAACTTTATATGTACATTTCAAATGGCAAGAGGAAAAACAGCAGAATAGTGAATTTGTCTGAAATAAAGGAATAACTAGCAAGGTCTTACAACTTTACAAAATTAGAGTTCTGTGCGAAAAGTATCATGCAAATTAGCCCAATGTTAGCAAATGCTTATTATCCTACTATTTTAAAGTACCCAATTTTCCATGTGCTCCAGCTCTGCCCTGTATTCTGTCCTTCATTTTGCATGAGCTTTTTCTGCTAAGATGGCAACAAAAATTGCCATACTAGATCAGATCACTGGTCACATTAAGTTCAATATCTAATATAAGCCAGTTCTTTATTGAAGAAAAATAGGAGAAAAAAAAATCCATTTAAATACCCCTCACTTCCTCTACACTGATGTACGTAAGAGTAAAACCTCCTTCCTGACCTCCATGACAACTGATTTATGCCCAGAAGCATGAGTTTTAATTACGATGACATAGAGATGGTCAATTTATTTCCTTGCGCTTACTCACTCATGAACGTGCATTTCCTCCTTCCAGCAAAGAGTAATTATCTCTTTGCAATTATCAGCACAGATGTGGCAAAGTTAGAATTTTCATGATTGTCTGCTAAGACCTGGTGCCCTGAAGAATGTATGTTTTGCCAGATCTTTCCGCTGGCCTCAGGATTAATGAGTCCCTTGTAAGAAGTTGTTTCTGCCTGAGGTAGGATTTTGTAACAGACATTTCCAAAACTGTAAAATATAGGTGGAGGAAGCATTATTGCAAACTCTTTGTCTTTGTCTTCCATGAAGCATATTCTAAAGGGTATAATACAATTTGAGTTTCTCCAAGGTTTACTCCTACTTGCATTTTATATGTATATGTGTATAGATACATGTATGTGCATGTATAGTTTGACACATCTACAGCTCAGTTGCTGGGAATTACTTTATTCAAGGAAATCACAGAAACATGGAAAAAATAGAATTGGAAGGGACAGACATGCAGGTATCATTTGGGCTATCTATGTGTCTAAGATAGGATCAGCTGACTCGTGTTGCACTGCACTTTTGTCTCTAACCTATTTTTAAGGATCCAAAATAGACCTTGTGGTTCCCAGTGGATATCTTATGCCAAGGCTTTCTTGTCTTATTATCATTAGAAATATTTTCCTAAAGTGTGCCTTGGATCTTCCTTAGTGCAGGTCAAACCCATGACTTCTTCACTCGGTTACTGTGGTATCAGGGAACAGTGTGCTCTCTTTTTTGTACTGAAAGACTGTTACCGTGTCCCATTTCATCTGCTTTTCAACTGAACAGCCCTACTGTTTTAGTCTCTCCTCACAAGCCTCTCTCCTCACAATTTTCTAGACCTGTGATTATTCTCATTGCTCTCCTCTGAATTCTCTGCAGTTGAACCAAATCTTCCTTGCAATGCAGAACTAAAAGTGGGCTCAGTATTCCCGCTAAGGCGTGACCAAGGTTTTGTAAACTGGAACTATTGTTCCGCCTGATTGCTGGTTATTCGGGCCTGAGACTATAGAAACTGAATGAGTCCTTCTGGAATTGAATCCAGTATTTTTCAGACCATTTCTTCAATTTCTTATGTTCACCTATAAAGATAATTTTGTCTTTAACGCACTCAAAAGTTTTACTTAACCCTGCTTTATCAGACAACTTAATAAGCAAACTTTCTATACCATCATCCACATCTTTTATGAAAACACCGACCAGAGCAAACCCAGGACAATCCAAACCATACTCAATAGAGCCTCCCAGTTTGACAGGCAACCTCTGACAATTACTTTCTGGGCAGGATTACACAAGTTTTATACCCCCTTTATGGTGGTTCCACGTAGATCTTCCTCCTTTGTTTGTGTATGAGAATGTTATTAAAGACAGTATCAAACCCTTACTGTAATTAGAGTAACTACCACCTTCTGTAACCCACTTGTTCTTGACAGGTTTGTTCAAAACACTGACTAGCGGTTCTGACATGGCTTCAGGCAGTTTGCTAAATATCCTGGCATGAAGTTCCTCTGTCTTGGAGTGTCATCAACTCCATGTTTTCACTGAGCTGTAATAGTGTACGCCTATCCCAACTTTTTGACAGTGTATATGTTCATAATCTTACCTCAGAACATTTATCAGGGTCATAGTGCAAAAGGACTGACAATTACCAAGAACCTCCAACTTTTTATTGTTATTTTCAAAATAAAAATGCGTATTAAACTTCAAGCTGTAGCATGAGACATCTGATAAGCACTACTAGTAAAGTACATGCATACAAACTTATCAACATGAACTTTATTTTGTTTAAAGCTTCCTTACTTACCTTTCAAAGAGTCTGGATGACATTCTTACCCCATGGTCTTTGAATTTATTATAGGAAAAATCACTCAATGCCTCTATCAGAGGCTGGAAGGAGAAGCAGTTTTCTGAGCATCGCCATAAAAGCAATTGTGAACTGTAGATTAAATGAATCCAAAATTGTATTCTGTGTATGAGTCTTTTGGTGAACCTAGAAACAAATTTGACACAAGGTCAGGAATTTCCTAATTAATGAATAAATGAGTTAAGGGAGAAGAAGGAATTGAAAAACATGTTTGCCAAAAATCAACATTTTCTTGGGGACAGGCTGAGAGACACTTCAGGATCCATTGTTGAAGTTTTAAAATGGGAGACTGCCAAAACAAAGATCTGAATCCACAGTTTGACATATGCCAGTTAGATGGTATAAATACCAACCCAGGGAAAGACTCTCTTGCATTATAATTATTTCACAAATTACACAAAGAGATATTGCTCTAGCAATATTTTAAGCAATTCATCATCTAAATAAAGTATAATGAAAAAAAAAAGTCTGCTGCTTAAATTATCACAGAAATAAGTAGTTCAGTCTCCTGAACTCTGTTTTCCTTTCATTAAATTAGGTCCAAATCAAAATGTCTTGTTCAAGAGCTGAAGAAAGAAAATGTTTTTTCCCTGTCTTCAGCACACTCAAAAATCTACAGACATAAATTTCCATTAAGTAGTATAATGATAGCCAATGGAACAAAAATACTTTATAAAATAAAGAAACAAGATACAATTTTAGGTCTTTTCTATCTGCTTACTGAGATGTACAGTTTCTCTGAATGACAGTGACCATGAAAGAGTTGATCTGGGTTAACAAACCTCTTGAAAATGAAAGAAAATATGGTCTTAAAAAACAACACCTTGTAAAACAACAAAAAGTGACAAATCAATTTTGAACAGCTCCTAAAAATATACCTTTCTGTGAAACATAATCAAAGCTTAGTGTGAGCACACTTGGACAGAACATGCTGAAAAAGAATTTAAGTAGAATACATATCTATTGCGTAAGCAGTTTAATGAGTCTTACTTTAAGCCTTGTTGATCTGGCTTGGGCAAAATACACCATCAGACTACATCAGCAGGTACAGAAGTGGAGCAAGCTAATCCTGGAAAGGAAGCCTTTATACTAAGAACTGTTTTGAATTTTACAGAAACTTACTTTGTGGACTGCTTAAGTGCTAAACAATCTTTTTCCTTTGGAAAAAGATGGTTGCAACTAGGATACAGGTTTACATCATTTTAATGACAATGTTTACAGGTAAATATTTTCTTTTTGTGAAGCTATATGTGCACTTTTAGACTGTATTGAATGTGTAGTATCTATCCAGACTGCTTGCTTGTATTTGCTTGATATTTATATAGTGTCAAGGAACTGGAAAGGCAGAAGGCTGTAAACAGATTTTTAACCAACTTTTTTGTATCAAAAAGTGTAACTTGGATAATATTTTTATAATTGTTTAATCAAAATGAAAACTAGTGGCATTCAGCAGAATTATGCTTGAATAATTGCTTTTGTCATCCTGCTTCTGCGGGAAATCTTTGCTGCTAAATTTGAAACAGATAGTTTAATTAAGAGGTTAACAGTTAGAAAATAGCTACCCTATAGTAATAATGTGTAAGTGAAAAAAGGAGACAGATATGAGTGGTGTTATCAAACTGAGTCAAAGGAGTTGTTTCATCTCTGGTTTGAATAAAACTTCACAGGAGGAAACAGTAATCATTATCTATAAAAATATGATAAAAATATTCACAGTATCTGAAATTTTAGGTAGGTGTGTAATGTATTTAGAAGAGAAAATGCTGAATGGTTTTACTTTACTTTTTACTTTAAAAACACAAACACATTTAGCTGAGCTAATGCATGTAACCACTGAAAAGAAAATAATAGATCTCCTTGCACTTGCTTTTGGTATGTCTTACATCTTTTGAGAATAGCTTTTTTTACATGCTAAACTTCTCCTCCAGTCTAAGCTATTTGAACTGCTTATACAGTTCTATAAATATTGACTAATCCTTTTATCTAGAGTGCTTTTATCTTGAGTGACAGTGGTCTTTGCTTGTATAGCAATTGGCAGATAACAAGCATTATCAACACCACTTGTAAGAACAGCTGATTTATTTATTCTTGGTATGAAAAAATGGCTTATTATTTGTCTTTTGGTGTGACCTATATTTATGTTTGAGATAATCTTATTATGAAATAGTAGGTGTATAGATGTAAGTGTATACACATGTGTGTATATATATACACACACACAACCCCGCAAAATAATTACTTTGCAACACATTATTAACACCATTACTTAAAAAATAAGCATTGTGTTCAGACACTGAAATGCTTATGAAATTACACGTATTTAAGTGGCTCTATGATAGTCACTTTGTATTTAGTAACTGATGTTATTCATTTCCTGTAGGCAAGGAATACACTAACAATAATATGTGTACCTCCTCATAAAACTAATTTTATTTCTTTATTAGACATTGATGCTTTTGTGATCAAATGTGTTATCTAAATTTAAAAGTAGAAACATACATGATTTCCAAAGAAGTTTAGCATTCTCATGAAATCCTTTCATTAATTTTATGTCTAATTTGACGAAGTAGAGAACAACACAGACACTAAACATTATTGTAAAGTTGGGTTCAGTTTACGCATCTGTTTCATCCTTTCCAGAGACAAGTCACTATTGCAAGGTGTGACTCAGACCACAAGCTACAAGGCAAAGGTGATGCCTCGCAGGTGCTGTGGGATAATAAACTAAAATACAGAGTCATCACGCATTACTGAAAATGCAGCAACTAAGTATCTAGCCATTCACTATGCTGATTTTTTCTATGAAAGGTTTTATAGGAGCTCCCAGACTATAAATCCTTAAGCATGCTCTGACCACTCTGAAGCCCTATGACAAGGCTAAGTACATCCCTGATCCTACTGCTTCTAGGCTGCACTAATTTTTATCTCTGACACAAAAACCTGAAGAGACCTGCCTTTCTACAGCCGTCACATTGAGACTAAGTTGTACACAAGACCTGTGGACATACTGTTCTTGATGTCAAAGCAGGGAAGGGAGCAATATGAGGCGGGAGATGTACTAAAATATTGAGCAAAACAGAAACAGCTCATGGTAACTTCACTTTTTGTGTACTAGAATAGCAAAAGCAGGACAAGTTGCTAACACAGAAATTGACACAAACTGGGCAAAGCAGACATCGTTCTGGCCCCCAGTCAGTAACGGTTTGGAAAGTGCACTTCACTTTGAGAAAGTCAGTCCCAATGAGTCATATTTCTGCCAGATGCCACTACACATTAAGGTATACATAGACATCTCATGTTGGAATAAATATGAGCCTGGCTGGAAAACAGAGAGAGACTGCTACTGTTAAACCCCACTGCCAGATCAGGGAGATAGCACTAGCTGCGTTTGATAATCTGAAGCTTCAAGTAGAAACTATATGCTATAATTGAAGACTGATGAGTGAGGAGGATCACTGTGGAGAGAGCCTTTCATATACATGCTATGACTGCTTCACTCTGGGTAATCTTTCAAACAAATATCAACCAATTCTCAGTTCCCTTCTGGCTCTCCAGTAACTTACCGCTCTCTGAGATGTGTCTAGTTACAACTGTGATTGAATAAAGTGGACAGGCAAGGAATTAGCCTGAGTAACTACATTTATCTACTGCTATTTGAAGCAATTCATTGTGGCTGAATGCTGCTCTGTAATTTTCCATGAAAAATGGCTGCGTTTTGCTGTAAAAATAAAGCTTGATGCGAATTTGTATGTAAAGCTAGGTGTGGTGCCTGGTACCTAGCTGCAACTCTGTGAGCCTCAGCATACCTCATTATGTCATTTACAGGCACCAGTTTTGCTGTGGGGACAGGCATAATTATGTCTATTAACTACTTTGTGCTGATGATACTAGTTTGAAAACTAACTGCAAAGCCTTTCTTATTTTTCTCTAGAATAACTATGAAGGGAAGTGGAAGTATTAGGAGTTGCACTTAGCATGAGTATTCAAAAAAGTATTTGGGTATTTTGACTGCTTCCAAGGGAGATAAGAAACAGATTTTCCTTGATCCATTGCATACATATCGGTCACTTCATTGCTCAAGGGAGAAGTTACTATAATTACCACTTTACAGATGAACAACAGTGCAGAGGGATAAACAGATTAGTTTTACAAGAGGAATAGACTTGTTTTTCTTTGTGAAGTCTGATCCAGTATACATACTTAGGTCACATCTATCAAATTACCATGACGTTGAGATGAGGAGCTCTCCTTTTACCCAATATACCAGAAGCCAAGTATTACATGAAAGGAAAGGAAACATGAGTCTGTATTGCTCATCTTCTACGGAAGTGCTGTCATCACTAAGCTCTGAGACGTTTGAGAAAATATGCCTTTCATCTTTTCTTGCTTTATATTTTGTGTATAGGAGAGGTAAAGAAAGTTCCACTGTAGATACACGGTACCAGGAATATTCTGCTGGGACATACAGGTTCAAACCCCTCCAACAGCTTCTCTCAGATCCTCACGTCCCAAGTGAACTCTCCTCACAGTATGAGACCATGGCTGACAGACCAGAAGTCACTGCTGCCTTGTTTTTGGAAGAATTAAGATCCGTTGTTCATTCGTGAACAACTGCAGTACGCACCTAACCCTGAAATGTGGCAACTGCCCACTCATTGTGGACGGGGTGCATCTCACTGCATCTTGCCCAGACCACCGACAGGATGTAGGTTTAAGCTCTCCTTTGGATTTCTTATTGTCACACTGTGCAGCTCCCTCCTTACTCCCTGAGTTTCATTCTTCAGATAGCCAGCTCACTGTACGTACATTCTGCAGGGATGTTCACCTACTTGTCAGTCTGTCCCACTATATCATATGGTACTTATAAGTCCTGTGGCTCTCACTTGAAGATTGTTGCTCCAAGATGTTTCGTATGGGACCAGGAATACTAGTCTGTAATTCTTCTACTGTTTGAATGAATGTGAAGGGAAGAAAAGACCAGCAGACTATACTGCAGCTCACCAACATACTGTATTATGAATATGGATTAAGTAACAATTCTTGGCTTTTTATATGTGATAAATAATTCAGTTCCTCTCAAAGTATTCTAGATTTCTACCACAGAATAGGTGGGAAACAATTACTTGATCGCATCTTTTGGAGGTAATGTTTATCTCAATTTCATCACATTATCCATATCAAAACTGTCAATTTGTTTGGTTCTTTTCTCCAAAATGTGATTATCGCTACAGTGTTTATATAAAACTTTGCACACAAAAACCATGGCATGTGAATGGTATTTTTATATTTAACATATTTTAGACTTGTGAGTCCATCATCTATTTATCAAGACATTTCCCTCTAATTAAAAATAATTTAATAAAACACATGTTATTAAAAATGTCATTTTGGGCTCTGGTTATCCAATCCAGAATATCTAATTCTTTGTTTATTCTTCAGGTACTCACTGTGATGAAGACATCAACGAATGTCACACAAACCCTTGCCAAAATGGTGGAATCTGTGAGAATTTTCCTGGGAATTACACTTGCCATTGCCCACCTGCAGACAAAGAAGGGATTTATTATGGTGGCTGGAACTGTACAGAAGTTCTCCATGGCTGTACTGATCAGCAATGCCAAAACAATGGAATATGTATCCCACATTTAAAAAATGGCCAACACGGATTCAGCTGTGTATGTTCACCTGGGTATACAGGAATACACTGTGAAACTGTAACCACCTTTTCTTTTCAAGGAAACAGTTTCCTTTTGTTGAAGAATCCCCTGATCCCTAAAAAGGAATTTTTCTATAATATAAACCTGAGGTTTCAAACTGTGCAACCTACAGCTTTTCTGTTTTACCGAGGGGAGAAAAATACATTCGCGAAGCTGGAGTTACTGAATGGCTACTTACACTTATCCGTGCAAGTCAATAAGCAGCCACAGGCTCTTTTGCATATTTCACATAATGTCAGTGATGGAGAATGGCATTCAGTGGAGGTAACCTTGGCAAGAGCTGTTACTCTTCATTTGCTTGACAGCTCTTGTATAGAATCGTGTCTAAATAAAACGTCTGCTATGATAGATAACGATCACGTGATGATTGCATTTCAGAGCACGTTTTTGGGCGGCTTACCAGTAGGGAACATTAGCGGCAGCTCTCTACTTAACATCTATAATATACGTTCTGCACCTTCATTTGTAGGCTGTCTCCAGGACATTGAAATAGACTTGAATGTTATTACTCCAGAGAACGTATCACCTGAATCATCTTTAAATGTCAGGACAGGATGTACTAAAAAGGACTGGTGTGAAACCCACCCTTGTCAGAACAGAGGACGCTGTACCAACCTGTGGCTGAGCTACCGCTGCGATTGCTACCGGCCGTACACAGGGCCAAGCTGTGCAACAGGTAAGGGAATGCTGTTGGCATTTGTGGTTTAAGTGGTTGCTGAAAACGTGATCATAAACAATCCTATTTACCTGGTGTTGAAATGGCATGACCCTTAGGATCTCTGAGCTTAATGTCAACTGGTAAGAAAGTGCAAGAGGTTAGGAGTAGCATGCCTTCGTTATTTTCTAGTTACTTTCCCAGGAAGGTTGCTTTTCAGCCTGACAAAAAAAGTCAGGCTAAACTGGTGGATTCCACTCATCCAGTTTTAAAATCTTCTTAGTGCTCTTAGCACACCATAAACTCTGGAAAAACTGTAGTTCACTGGAGGTTATGCACCCCGAGTAAAATTTAGAAAGCAACCAAGTCACTTGGAGTTTAAGTCTTACTTTCAAAGCATTCTTTGAAAATTTTATCCTCAAGATCTCTAGGCTTTTATAAAGAAACTCATTTAAGGCAATGAAAGGCAAGCAAAAGTACTGCAAGTTAAAAAAAGACATATTCCAATTTTAAAAAATGAACAAGATTATACTATTAACTTAATCTGATTAGCCCAAGGAGAAGGCAGGGCTTCAGAGGCTGGAAACAGGGCCCATTCATCTCTCAGCTGGTCCCAAGGCAGCTCTGGACAACCGCTAACAAAGGCGGCTGTTAGCAGAGAGCTGCTTGGTGAGCAGAGGGAAACGTGTCCATGTCTCAGTGGACAAAAGAGCACAGCTCAGCAAACAACCTCTTTGGCAGTGACGAGCAGGAATACAAAAGCTGCAGATCCCCGTAGCACTTTCCCTGCTACAAATGATCTTTCCAAGCGCAGGCTGAGGCAAAGTGGAAGGACAACAGGAGGTCCCTGCCCAGCTCCCTGCTATACTGCATCTGGTGTGTGAAACCCTCTGGAACTATAAATACAGCACATCTTGGGAACATTTTGGGGTGGACTTTGCAATCCTTCCTCAGCAAAAGTTCTAGGGATTTCAAACAAGCAGTTTTGTTTAAGAAAATTGTACAGGACTGAGTCTTCCATGCAGCGCCCTTGCCCCTGCTTCCCTCTTGCCCCCTTACTAACCATCCACACGTGGTCAATCATAGCAATGTTTAGGGAGGAAGAAATACATACATACACATATACATACATACATATATTTATGTATATGTATTTGCCAAGTGGACTGGAAAAAATGAAGTGCAACAGCAGAGCCATGGTCAGATTGGAATGGACAGATCCTAAACTGGTGTAAACTGGCGTAGCTGCACTGCCGCCAGTGAAGCTGCATTGATTTACATCAGTTGAACGACTGGCCCCAGGGCTTTATTGAATGCATTGCTGCAGAAAGCTGTAGCTTGAAATACATTTCAAAATGTTTAAATACAATTTCATTTTGTATGCTATACTTAATAGTTATCAATACTTTTCAATAGTTTTTCTTTTGGATTTTATTGCAAAATGACAAAGTCTGAGAGGTAATTGTAACAGACTTCTTTGAAGTCTAGCTGTAATTTATCCAAAGATTTGGAAAGCAACTTTGGAGTATAGGACAACATCTGGTAAATATGTTTGCCTCCTTATATGAAGCAAAATTAAAACCAGTCAGGGCCAGGAGAGGCTTATACTGGCATTAGAACTGTTGAGAATGATTAGAAAGCATGCATTATATTTTTTTTCCTGCTGACCACAATATTCCTTGCAAATCATGGCATCATGCCATTTTGATACATAGGTTCTAGATATATGCCATACTTAAAAGACTGTGGCAGGTTCCTTAAAAGGCAGAGTGGGGGAGACTTGCGGTAAAGGACAACATAAGAAATGCTAGTGTCTTTTTGAAGAAAAGTTGCTGCCAAGTATTTAATTGACAAGAGGCAATATTTTCTCTACATATACAAAATAACAAACAGATGTTGACTCATTTTGATCAACATCCAGATGTTGTGACCCAAGAGGTTAATATTGACCAAGGTGATGCTAGCCATCTCATCAAACAGATCAGATTGATGAGATATATATGTATATTTATAAATAGAGAGAAATGTAACAAAGTAATCGTAAACATGAAATACCTTTTTGAAGGTTAATGTTTCCTTCTAATACTACAAATGTGTAATCCTCATTCCAGCAGAAATTTTCCTTTTACCCTCATGAAAAAATGTCTCAGTCTCTAGTACCACCTTACAGAGAAGATATAACTTAAAGAGATTTAATGCCTCAAAACACCCATTTCAACAAATGTTTATTTTTACATACCACAGCTTTAACAAGCAGATGTAGATATATAGGTAATCTTATTCACAGAATTAAAATATTTCAAATTTAATTTATTTATGAAATTGTCTGTTTAGGAACAAGTAAGGCATTTATTCCTGTTGCTAAATAATATTACTGTGCCACATAGCAGTGCAGGGTGGTTATTAAGGGTCTGTTGGGGCTTCACAGTCAGTCCCCTATTTTCATTGGGTTTTTTAATGTAGTCATAAAAAAAAGTAGTGCTGCAGGCAGAAACTTGGCCTATGAGGTCTTGCTCTAGGAGTTTTACTGCACAAAAGAGGACTGACTCTTTAGTTATTTGAGCATTTAAAAAAAGCTTGGTTTATTCTTTCTATGAATTTGATATATTAAAAATAGCTCTTGAAAGTGTTTAGGCAGGAAGTCTATAATATTGAGGACAAGATCACGAAACTTAAAGTGTAAAAATAGAAACACTTTGTTGTGCTTTAATGAGATGATTCCTCAGAATAAAATACGGTTTGGGCTATGTATTTAGTATCCTTATAAGTCTGAAAATCATTACTGAAAATAAAGAGTAAGGGAGAGAGACAGATGGTTTTGGTTTAATCGTTTTAATTGATAAGCATTAAAAAAAAAGAGAAAAAGGCTTACTCGATCCTGGATCATTTTTCCTCCACGACACCATAGCATTATGGGCACTCACAGGGCTGAGCAGGATTCATAACGGGATACAAGTTGATATATATGAGCACGTGTTGAACCCCAGCAACAGAAAGTCTGTCAGAGAACTGGGGAGTACACGCAGCACCAAATAGGTGCCCTATTTGGAGGTTTTACACAAGAAGGGTTTGCTGAGCAGCTTTCGGCTATTTCTACAGTTAGAATCAGTGCAAAAAATATCATAAAGTTCCAGAATTACATTAACTTCCATGGTCATCAAAGCCTCTAGGTTCTTTTCAAAATGATCTTTCTGAGGACAAATCCAGGAAACTGTAGAAATCTGCCCTTGTTTAACCATTTGAAAACGCAGCATTACAGAGAGCATGATAAAGGAGAAAAATATGCCAAATAATATAACATCTGGTCCTGTACTGGGGCTTAATGCTACAGCCATGGAAGCCAACAGGAGTTTTGAAGTAGAAGCTATTTACAGCTGGATCAAGTCTTTATTCATCCATAAATACCAGCACATCTTACTTCCATACGTAAATATTACCAGAAGCAGCTATTTGATCACTGCATTGGCTCCCCTGTCATTTAGCCCTAACTATTTTATTTTTCTCCCTTCTTCTCTTTTTTTTTTTTTATCTTTTCCCATATCTCTAACCTCAAGAGTACATTCCAGGCCGGTTTGGATCTGAGGACTCTGCAGGCTATGCTGCTTTTTCTGTTGGTGCCACTCAGAATGAAAATTTGAACATATCAATGTTTGTCCGAACACGCAAATATTCTGGCTTGTTACTGGCTTTGAGAAACAGTACTTACCTCTACGCAAGAGTCTACTTGGAAGGTGGGAAACTCACAATGTTAGCTCTAAATTCCATGAAGTTATTAGGGAAACACTCCATGAATGATGGAAACTTTTACTTAATAACATTAAAAATAGAACCAAATAAGATGGAATTGTTCCAGTCCTCTCAATACCTAGGGTTTATTTCTACTCCAGTACTAACCATCCAAAGTAAGGATATTCTTTACATTGGAGGCCTACCAGATAACAAAGAAACTGATAGAAATGGCAGGTATTTCAAAGGCTGCATCCAGGATGTAAGAGTGAATAACCAGCCACTAGAATTCTTCCCCATCACCAATCCACTGGATTCTCTTATGAACCGAACTCTGATCAATGTCACCCAAGGCTGCACTGGTGACAACCTCTGCAAGGTAAGAATGACATTTTTCAGAACATTTTCACATGTTAATAATGGGGAATTTCTTTTAATTTTTCGTACATTCCCATACATTAGTTGATGATAATGACATCTTAGGAAAATATGTAAAAATGCTAGAAAGAGCAGATTTTGTTGAGTTATGCTATATATGATGAATATCAGCAGGAAAATGTATTTGTAAAGGGGAGAATTAAAATATTTTAAGGTTGAAATACTGTTTTTCACCAATTGTTGAATATGCTGTGCTGTCATAATACTGGTCTTTATCACTTTCCATCTGGAATAAACAGAATTCTCCTTTTTGCCAAACAGTCCCCCATCCTTAGAGTTGGGAGTCCACCAGCTTTTATTCATACTTAGATTGCCTCTTCTCTTTCTCCATAGTCCAACCCTTGCCACAACGGTGGTGTGTGCTATTCAATCTGGGATGACTTCACTTGCACATGCCCCCCTAACACAGTGGGGAAGGCATGCGAGGAAGTTAAGTGGTGTGAGCTTGGGCCCTGTCCTCATGAAGCACAATGCCAGCTGGTGCACCAAGGATTTGAATGTAGGTACATTTCAGTTATTCCTATCATCTCTGGAGATTAGAAACAATAGAAATTTCCATCAGCATTTCCTTAAAACTGCCTTTAAAGCTCATTCAAATGTTATTTCTGTAATAAATAATATTTATGTCAATTGTAAGTAACATTAACAGGAAGAGTCTGCCCTACCAAACCCAGAAATTTTCAACCACACCTCCTGACACAGATACCAATGTTTACAGGACTTTTGATTTTGACTTTTTCAACACAACTTGTTGAGGTTGTACAATAGATCAGTACATTGCCAGAACACGAGTGTACCCCTCATAATTCCACTGCAAAGAGATAAGAGGATATCCAGTGTTGGATTAACCTTAGGCTGTTCTCCATCCTCCTGAAAAGACAAGCTACCTGACATACTTTGCATCATTTGATTTTCTTAAATGTTAAATGTCTTTGAAGAAAGTCACCTTAATACCAGCAGCACAGTTATTCAACTAGTATCTTCATAAGAAGCACCTGCATGCCAAGCAGTCTATTTGAAAATTGATGATGAAAATTGAAAATCATCAGCTGTCTTAAGAGCATTAGCCACCCTGCATATCTCTTTCCTTCTCCACTTTCCTTCTCCTTCCCACCCTGGAGTGGAATTTAAAAAGCAAGTAAGGATTTTGAAGCAATATTTTTTCTTTTTGCTATCAAAGAAAGCCCTAATGATGCTGTGAAGGAAGATAAATACACACACAGCCTGACGGAAGCTGTTAGAATGGCTGACTCTTAGGAATGAGAAGGTTGGTCAACAAAAGATTTCTATCATAGACAATTTGCTGACAGACCAATATGATGCTATTTTTGTTGAGATTGTTAGAATCAGCATTGCAGCACTTGATAAAATTTATAACTGAAATTAAAATAATTGCACCTTCTCTAATAAACGTCTTTAATGATAACATCAAAATATGTTCTCTCATAAACTTTACTATTGCATATTACGGTAAAATATAAACACACACAGACCGAGAAGTGAAAAGTATCTGAACTGTTCCCTTTTGCTAAACTCAGTCATTTACACGGTTAGATCACCTTTAGATTTCTGTGCTGTTTTATGTGGCAATAGTAGGGAGTTTCCCTAATAGATATTCAAAAATTCCTGCACTACAGAGCTGTATTTTTAGCTAGTTGTTTTCTTAGCTACAACATAGACTTCTTGTTGTTCAACACAGGGTAATGAAAAAAAGGAGATTTACTGGCCAGTGAGTTCTCTGCCAGCCTGGTGTCTTATGTTCTGAATACCATTTTAAGCTAAGGCAGAAAAAGAGCTGTTTTCCAGGGGCTGTGGCTATAGTTCCACCTAGATGGCTACAATTAGCAAGCCCTTTAGGAAAACATGAACTCCAAGGAAAGAGAAAAAGCCAGTACGGGAAGCTGCTGTGGGGAACATCAAGTAACAGCAAAACTGTATGCCCAGTGTCACAACTGAGAGTAAAAGCACATCCAGGTGGCTTGCTGTGCTCAGGACTTAATAAGAGTTCTACAGGAGTATTTTAGCTTTATGAGCTTAAAAAACTCAGCTTTGTGAGACATTTAAAAAAGCAGAAATAATTTTGAAAAGCTCTGACTTTCATTTTTAGTATGGTTTCCTCTGAGGAAACTTTTCCTATGAGAAAGACACCACATTTGATGCGCCAGGCAATGAAGCTACAACTCTGCTGCCTTAGTATCAGGATATACAGTCAATAATTTCGTACTGGGACTCCCAGGGGTTCTTTTCATCAAGAAACTATCTCTGAGCCCAGAGATAGTTCAGGAACCCACCTTATCTCAGTGCTAGGATCTTGCAAAGCTAAATTTGTCTGAAGTACAGGCAGAAGACATTCCTTCCTGTCCCTCCTCCCTGTCTATAATCCTCATAAATCTCAGAACGTGCAAATTTACAGCCCGGCGAGTTAGTGCATTTTAGTAGAAACCATGCTAAATGAAAGATGTCAAATACCTCTGTGAAAATGTCCATAAAACTGCCACAGTGTTGCCCATCAATTTTTACTCTCAGCAGTGCAAACTGAGTACTCTGCTGCCCTCCCAGTCCCACCAGCACAGGCTCGGAGCCGCCAGCAGGGCTGTGGCAGTGCGTACACAGCAGGAGAAGCTGGCTTTAAACGTGACAGGCATGACTCTTCTCACATTGGTTTTGCAGGGGCTTTTTGCCAACTGACTTCTATTAAATTCATCCTTTTTGCATCAGTGAGAGTAAATTGCGATCCAGTCAAATACTTTCTAAAACCTCTTTAGTGCTTTACCTAAGAAAAGAGGAATTGAGGACAAAGGTTCACCCCGGCCAGATCTGTCATGGGGAATAACTAGCTGCCAATACTTAGGGAACGAACATAAAATGACAAATATATATCTTCATTTGAAATACCCTCTCAGCCTCAGGTTTGAGTTGTATACTCATGTTATGATCACCTCCTTCTCTTTGTCTAAAGAGGAAAAAGAGAGATAACACTAATGTAGAATTGTATCTTTATAACGGTAACTTGGGATGATGCAAAGCAGCACACTTTTGATGTTAATATAGCTGGTGCTGGCACTGCCCTGTAATTTCTATAGCCATGAGGGCAGGCAAGGATAACTGAAACACTGGTGGAATTTGATTGTTTTTCAGCAAACCCAAAAGGACTTACATGACAGGGAGCATGGGGCATTGAAGAGATATTGTTCCACATGTATTGGTTTAAAGTTGGCCTGGTTTCTCAATTATTATCTTTGCACAGGTCTTGCTAACGCAGTGTTTAGTGGCCGAAGCAGTGCGATATTTTACAGAAGCAACGGAAAAATCAGCAGAGACCTCACCAATATCGTATTTGGCTTTCGAACTAGGGACACTGACGTGATACTTCTGTATGCAGAGAAGGAGCCAGAGTTTGTTACCATCAGTATTCACAACTCCAAATTACTCTTTCAATTGCAAAGCGGCAACAGCTTTTATAAGCTGACCCTCGCTAGTTCACAGCCTGTGAGTGATGGGAAATGGCATCAAGTGACGGTCTCTATGGTAGAGCCCCTGTCCCAGTTCTCTAGATGGCACATTGATATAGATAACAAGAAAGACACTGCAACTAGCACAACTGCCGCAGGAAGCCTCAACTTTTTAAGAGAAGAGACAGACATCTATGTGGCTGACAAGGCTTTTGACAGTCTGGATGGCCTGCGAGGATGTATGAGCACCATAGAAATCAGTGGCATTTATCTCTCATACTTCGAAAATGCTGACATCCCTACTAAAAAACCTCAAGAGGAGCAATTTCTCAAAATATCCGCAAACCCTGCTCTTACTGGCTGTTTGCAGGTAGATGTCTGCAGCTCAGATCCCTGTATGCATGAGGGGATATGTGAAGACTTCTATACTTCCTACCATTGTGTATGTCCCAAAGGATGGACTGGCACCCATTGCGAAGTCAACATCGATGAATGCTCTTCAAACCCCTGCATTCATGGAAACTGCACTGACGGGATCACCTCTTATGAGTGCAGTTGTGAACCTGGTTACACGGGGGTAAATTGTGAAGAGAACATAGACAACTGCCGTGGCCACCAGTGTGCAAATGGGGCCACTTGCATTGATGGGATTAATGGATATTCTTGCCTGTGTGCTGGCAACTTCACTGGAAAATTTTGCAGGTACTATAAACAAGGCAGATCCGTGTAATTTTGTCAGGTGTCTTCTGAAGGGTTATTACATCACTGATGTCTCCATTTTAAACACAGATGTTATGCATCTATCTATATATTAACCATGGCTGCAGAATTAATGTATGAAGAGTCTGCAGTACAGAAAGCTGTACAGATCAATTAGATGTGGACTGAGGCAGTGGAGAGCTGGCAGCTGAGGCAGAGACTGATGAGGTAAGGAGACAGGGAACAAGGCATAGCTCTGCTGCCCAGCTCTGCTGCCAGACTGGGTCCTACAGCTCTCCGATGACAGGATTACAGGTCTGCCAGAGCTCGGAGATAGATGTGTTACATCTTTTTTAGAAAAAAAGATTTTAAGGGTTTTGAATTTCTAAAACTATACTTTATTAGAGTAATAGAGCTCTAGAACTATAAGTAGAGAAATTCAGAGTTGATGGGTAAGAGAAAATAACATTAGAATGTCTTGTAAAGAAGTTTTTCTCCCCACCCACAGCATCTTTGCTTAGGTGGGTCTTTTCCTCCAAGATTGCGCTCTCAGCCCAGCAGTCCTGGTGGCTGCAGACACCACACAGCCCACTCTTTCCATCACTTCTGAGACTCCTCACATGCCTGTTCCCTGTTCTTCTCAGACACTCCTCTGTAAAGGCTGCAGGCTCTTCCCTGGCCTCTCCTTTAATTGCCCTTCTCTGCACACCATAAACTTCTCCCTTCTGAGCCTGTCCCGTTGTTCTCAGAGAAGGCAAAATCCTTCTCCTTCCTCCAGAGGACTCCAACAAACCCAGTCTGCTGCAGCCTGAAGGATGCAAACAGACAATTGTCTTCATGCTGCCCAACCACAGTCTTTTAGGCTATAAGTACACAATTGTCAATTTTTGTTGACTTTTTTTGAGTAGTAATGACATCCTGAGATTTGAAGATGCCTTATATTGGCCCAATATGGTCTATCTCTTTTGAACTCTTCTACTCTGCTGTCCAGGTATCACACAGAGCCACATCAGTAATGTAGGTAGTGTTGTCCCCCCCCCTTTTTTTTTTTTTGCTAAGAAATGAATCATTAACTTGCCAGTAAATACTTGGAAAAGGAAAACCAAATTCAGCAAATTAAAAAGTTAAGCAAAACGTGTTTTGTGTGTCTTAAACCTCAGTTCCTGCTGTCTTTCCTTTGGATGATACCCCAGCCAGTAATGGCATTGCTCCCCCAGTTCAGTTGCTGCCTACCACTAACCGTGAGCACCCCGAGTACCCTAGGCACCAGGTGTGTCAATGCACACAGATTTGGGGTTTCCTTTCCAAAGAGGAAAACAAGGAGGCGCTAAGTATGTGCAGCCCCTGCAACTGTGTGTTCATTTACAGGTAAAATGTAACGCCTTTCCCATTGGTATTGAATAGTATTTGCCAGCAGGAGCACTGCTCCCTCTATTTGGAGAGTAACAGTACTAGGTTCTGCATTCAAATAACAAATTTGCAAGGTAAATCTAAATATTTTCCACTAAAGCAGTGGACTAGAGTCAAATGAAAAGCTGAGAGAGCACAAGACATCCAGAAACAAGGAAAGTGCAAATAACAACTGCCAATGCCTTCTTATTTATCTAGATACAGAAGATTACCATATACAGTTTGTGGGAATGAAGAGAGAAACCTCACATGTTTCAACTATGGCAACTGCACCAATCTCAGCGGCAAGTTGACATGTGTGTGCCTGCCAGGATTTGCTGGAGAACGGTGAGATGCTTTGCCTAGCACATCTTTGTGGAGCAATTCTTCCTAGAGCTGTTCCAGAATGGCCCAGAGGGTAATGGCCACAGGGGTTTTGCCCTCTTACAGAAATACAGACAAAGCAGTGGTTTAAGTTCAGCAGTTCCTTGCTTGAGTGACTTTGAGGGTCTGAAAGTATAGCAGTTTTACTTAGACAAAAAATCACAAATTAATGCAGCAAGAGTCAATCCAACCATTAACTCCAGTGCAAGATACTATTTCTTAGACAGCATTGTACACTTCTATGTTTTTTGGATTCCACGCCAATTTTATATATTGCAAGCTAGAATGTTATCTTTCTGTAGGTGGGGACAGAAACACACATATCCTGCTCATATATAAAAATCAGCTACAATACACTGACACATGAATATGCAAAGCTGTTTCATTTTCAAGTATGTGTTGTGAATATGCAATCTATTCTTCCACGGGGATGGTATGAGATGAAGTACCTGGTGGCATTGCAGCTTGTTACTTTCTTACTGAATGCTGAAGTATGAAAACAGAATTATTATTTTAAAAAGAAGTTAAGAAATACTTTTTACATGTTATATTTTAGTCTGAAACAGAGGGGTATTCCTCACAGTGAAATTTGTATCTTGTAGCATATTGTCGTAATTCACACTTACCATTTGATAATTTTCTACAAACAGCTCTGGAGCAGGGAGTCCTGACATCCTTAGGGCATTAGGTGCTGTAGAAACGTAGGAAGACATTGTCCCAGTCATAATATAGTCTGAATAGGTAAGGGCACCTTTTTGGGTAGTGAGAAAGGAAATACCGTACGTGCTCTTAGTGAAATTAGTATTACATCAGAGCATAATATCCAAAAGCTCAACAGGACCAAGCTATGCTGGCTCTGCAAACACAGAGAGTTTTCAACAAAAGGTTTTCATTCTCTCAAAAACTTATTAACGCACTGATTTTGTGAAAACAGTACAGTAAGCTATAAAAGATAGAAAAAATTAAAATTTCCACCCACTCAGTGCATAGTGTAGTTGGCAGACATGTCTGCATTGTACTGTTTAATTCAGCCAGAAGGTCTGTGTCCCACCTCACAATATTCAAAAAAATGTGAAAAAAATAAAATAAAATAAAATATAAAAAAGTAAAAGCGTATTCTCAGACAGTTCTTTGGTGTGTATATTTCTTGGTACTTCAAGGTAGAAGGAAAGTACTTTTTCCTTCTTCCTTCCCCTGCCAGGCAACTTGCTAACTACAGCTTTGGGAGTGAGCCCTCCTTACATCCATCCCACTGGTTGGCAATAATCTCTATTTTATGGTTCCCATGATTCTCATGTTGGACGGCAGCCCTGTACCAAGCGTACCGCACTTTAACTGACTATCACAGCAAGGCATTCTTCTCCAATGTCTAAAATTGACTATTTGTCCTCTTTTTCTCCAGGCTGCCAAATCATAAACCAGTAGTACTTCCGTGCTTGCAGATCTTAGGATACCAAATGAGAAAATTTCACCCCTTCTTTTTTTCAGAACAAATTCAAATATATCAGTTAATAAGAAAATTAAAACCCAAACCCTTTGTATATTTATCTATTAGATTGATAAAGTAGACATTTTCCTTTAAGACAATATTTCATCCCTCAGAAAGTCATTGATGCAGAGTACAGAGAAAATAGTATCTTTCTATGTCAATCAATTGACTTGGGATCACAAAAAAAAATTAAAAAATTATCTTAATAGGTGGAAAGGGAAATGTGAAAAGATTACTCTTCATAAAAGGAGACCTAGCTGTCTCTTGAACACAAATTTATCATTGAGTTCAGGCTGGGATTTTTTAAAATTACTTAAAGGAATTAGGGTTTTAAGTTTTCCTGAAATTCAGTTGGATTCAGATGCCTAATTCCCTGGATGATTTGGTTGGGGGTTTTTTATTTGCATAGGTAAGTTCATAGCTATAAAATTTTTATACATTGGGTTAATGCTTTTAGTTAGTTTTTTGAAGTATATGAACATAACTTACCATTGAAGGAAACTGTTGAAACTTTTTTATAGATTAATAAAGAAAATCAGCTAAAAGTGTTTAATATAAAGAACAGCTCTTCTCTAATGTAAGACTAAAAAATTACTGCATGGTTATGAATATGATGGAACAAAGCAATTCCTTATAATGCAGAGGAAGATTCTTTTTCAAGAATAAATCTGCTTTTTTATCTGGAAAAATTAGGTTTCATCATTAGCATTATTTGAGAAAAATGGGGGCAGGGAATTAAGGGGAAGCTTTGTCAGAACAGCACATCACCAAATCATTACTAGTTTTCAGACAGCCTCACACATTCTTCGTTAACGTTCAATTGGTTGCCTTGAGAAATTATGAGAACTCAAATGTTCTTTGTCATCAGAATTAACTCAAAAACATTTAATGATACATATTTAAGCTTGTAAAGCCCTGTTCTGCACCATTCTTACCATTCTCGGGGGCCATGTCCTCAGGGAGACCGTATAGGAGATTCTGCTGAGCACTTACTGGCATTTCAAATTGAGAAAAAAAAAAGCAGGTGAGCATTCCCAGGGGCACTCAGCTGGGAAAAACACACATTTTTTTTGACTTATATCCAGACTACTGAGAAGGAAAATGTGCCCTCAGCTCCCCATAACAATGAAAATGGATAAGCAAGCTGTCGGCAGGACTTGCGCCAGATCTAGCTCTAAAAGCATACACAAACTTTCATTTTACATTGCTAAGCACCATTAACTATGAAATGCTTTACAGAGATGAAATTTCCGGCTTAACTATCTGTGTTTGAAAATAATACAGGAAGTCCAGGATTTCAGTGTAGCTAATCAGGTAGTTAATAAAATCATAAACACGTGTGGAAATATACCACAGATTTCAAACAGAGCATCCTCCTCTCCCTTCCCCTAAAAGCTTCTGAATTAAAAACGTGCCTGTTTGGTACGTTTTATTTGTGATTTCAGATGCTCACTATTCGCAGTCTTTCCTCTAGGTGTGAAAAGGACATTGATGAGTGCAGCTCCGACCCGTGTCTGAACGGGGGCCTCTGCCAGAACCTACTCAACAAGTTCCACTGCCTCTGTGACGTGAACTATGCTGGAGACCGCTGTGAGATAGATGTAAGCGACCTCTCCTTTTTTGTCTCTTTACTGTTGTGGCAGAATCTCTTTCAGCTTCTCTCCTATCTTATTCTACGAATGGATGATGATCCAGCGGTCGAGTGGGGTGACCAGGAAGACTATTAAGCAGTCTTTAAACTTTTGTATTTTAATGCAGCAGAAGATGCCTTGACCAAATAGCTTAGCAAAGCAATATGAACATCAGAGTTTTAAAAATTGTTTTATATTTCTTTGAATGATTTTCTATGAATCGCTTTGGATCTGTTTTAATTCTTTCACTTAATTTTAGAACAAATGCTAGCAGATCTTAAAAAGTGTTTCATCCCACCTCCACCTGAGCATTTCACCACATACACACTGTCAGTGGGCAACAGTGGGACACACCAACAGACAATATGTATTAACAAGAACTATAAGATATGCTGATGGTGGCATTCAAACCCTACTGCAAAGAGTGGCAAAGATCAGGAGGATAATTTCCTTGCTGTATTTATCATACCAGAAAAGTGACTGGGGTAATTTTCTTGTTAATCTCTTATTTAAAAGTGCAATGAGTGGCACTGCCTTCAATATGGCAAATTTTACTATTAAATCTTACAGATGGTCACTATCTTTGCATCACATACCATGTTCATTGCTGTTTCTTTGGCAGTTTGGTCTTACACCTGTGAAATCATGTGTGATATTTTTGGGTAATTAGATAATGGTTTGGATTAGCAATTGGCAACATACTGAGAACACTCACATCCGCTTGAATTAGTGGCAATCCTGCACTGATATCACTGACCCTGAACCTCTGCTCTGGTAGCCTGTGCATCTCCAATATCTTCTACTGAGATAAAATACAGCTGTCTTAATCTTCATCAATCTTTCAAGAAAGGCCCAGTAAGTACATCAGACCTTAAAATCATAGATTTGTTGTTTATTCAAAGATTTCTACAGCTTTAAGTACATCTATGTTATCCATCAATAGACATGAGTGTCATCAGACAAAAATACATTGGGGTTTTTTTTCCCTCTTAGGAAGCAATCAAGGTAGTTCAGTTGATTGGTTGTCCATGGATTCTTTAAAGAATGAAAATAAGGGGCCTGAAAATTATGAATACCAGGAGGTTCAGCAAAAAATGTAATAGCAAAATATCTGTGTAGTTGCCTTTGAGAGTGTAGACACAACTGAAGTACACCGTTAAATACAAAACAGTAGTGAAAAATGAGTTTTTGTTTTTCTGAACAATTCTTTAAGGTAAAAACCATTTATGAACAGTGCAACCATTTATTTGGGCTTCATGATCGTATTATATTTGTATAGATTCTGTACCCCTCTTAGTCATTTAAATAGTGTCCTTGAGTGATGATTCAAAAAAGTAAGTGTGTATAAGGTGGTGTTTTATTATTAGGTGATATGGCATGTAGCAGAGTTACAGGAAAGCCTGACTAACATTATACAATGAAGTTTTATGACTCCAGAGAGAACAGCTGATCTTTTGCAGGCGTCCTTGAGCCCACTGATATTACAGTCTCTCCACTTCAAAACTGACCTTGTTTCTTCAGTCCTACCCAACTTGCTGCGGATTGGAGTGTTCACGAAGAGCAAATCCCACCTTTAATTCTACAGTTGCATTAAGACATCTTAAAACATGTATAAGTGAGATGTTCAGGTTCCTGTTTTGCCACGGCAGAAGTCACTGCCTGGGAATCAAGCCTCTATTTTTTGTTTCCCACCTTTCATAAATGTCCCAAAGTCTGTTATTTTTCTGAATACCATTCAGCGCATAATTGCAGCAACACTAGTGTTATTAAAAAGCCTATTCCTATTTTCAGGGGGAAAAAAAACCCCAAACACATTTTTTGCACATTTATGGAAAATACCATGATTCATCCCTGTGATATGTCACATATTCCTGTGTCAAGCACCTGCCTTAGTATGAAAACTTAAGCACAATATATTAACTTACAATAATTGTATTACATGAGGATAATTTCTTTGCTGTCTTTATCATACCAGAAAAGCAATTGGGGTAATTTTCTTGTTAATCTCTTATTTAAAAAAAAAAAAAAAAACAATCCACCAAAAGTTCCTTTCCTCTTTGTAAGCAAACAATAAACACAAGATGGGAATGCATGTTCCAGCACTGGGGATGAAATTAATCTAGCAGTGTCAGAAACAAAACTGCGTATTCTATCAGATGTAGGGTTTAGTTATCTTACTGGGAATCACATGTAACATCATGAATTATATAACACAGACAAAGACAACAAACCAAAACCAAACTGCATTTTTTTTCAATGAAAATACAGTTTTGGAAAACAGTTTTTTTACTCCAGATAAAGTAGTGTGATCAAACTTACAATGTCAGAGGAAAAGATTTTTTTCTTTTATGAAATCTATATTTCTGTGTGAAATGTCTACATTTTCGTTTAAAATATTAGAGTAAGACAAAACAAAATGAAAACATTCACTTTGTTTTGAGTTAAAATGTCATTTTTCCTTCATATGAGGAAATTTAAAATAATAAACAACATATTATGTTGGAATATATTGAAATTTTATTCCAAACTGTAGTTTTTATTTAATCATAGCTAAAAATGTTACTTGGTTCGGTATTATTGAAATGAAAAATGAAAAATTTAAACACAAATAACTTGAAATGAAAACTATCCTGTCATTTCAGAATGCTGACTAAAAGCAAAGCAAAGAAATTTTTGAAAATTCAAATGAAAAAAAATGATGCTACTAATCAAAGCTGTTCAAGTTTTTTTAAAAAAATCAAAATTAAGAGAAACACAATAAAGTTTGGGGTTTTTTTCTCACTGGGTTTATTTCAGCTCCCACATAAGTAAATTGAGCTGTTAGGTACTTTATAGAGTATACATTACAGGATACACTACAATAAGCAAAAATTTCATCCTGGTATTAATGTTGAAGAAAGGTAGAAAGCAATACATGTAATAACAACATGTCTGACATACTATAGCTGTAGGCATAACACTGAAAACAAAAAAATACATCTGTATAGAGATTCCAAAACCCTTTCTCTTCAATACTAGAAACTTGATATAAGAGTGTACATACAATATTAAATACTGGTTTTATATGGATTTACAGGAATATGCAAGTTATTAATCTAGAATATATTCGCAGAGCATCAGTTCAGTCTTTCAGAGTACACACCTGTAATTGAATTCTTTCCTTCCTCTAATGCCTTGTCATCATGAAACATCCCCTGACTTCAGAAATGCTGCTCCTTTCCTCTTTGTACTTCTGTATTCTCCACTCCATTGTGCACGTGTACATAACTTTCCTACCTTTATACACAAAATAAACCTTCTGCCTTTGTCTCTTTATGTCTACTCCTCATTTTCTGCTGATGCCTCCATTTACTTAGTGTGCCATGTTTTCTGAACATTTGCACTTTACACGTACACCACACAAACACTAAGGTTGTACCTTCCCTATGTCTTCTCCAGGAGTGCTGACTCCTGAGTGCAGGGCCAGGTGCTTCCCAATAAAGCGGTCCAGCCGCTCGAACCACTTCAGCTGCAATACCGTGTTACCCATCAAGGGTGATTGATTACCTCTGCTGGGTAGCTCTTGGTACCTTACAGAGCACCACAAAACAAACAAGCCCCCAGACCAACGATTCGGAGAGGAAGGGATTTTATCCACGTGGCTTAAAGTGACTCATTACTTGGTTCCTCCTTACGTACTGTCAATGCTTACAAAACTGTTGAGCGTTACGAGGTCTCCGTTAACATTTTGATGGGTCATCCGTTTCTATTGAGCTATTATAGCCCATAGGCTGGACCTGTCCCGTGCACTGGTCTTCCAACACACCCAGTGGAGAACAGACTTGATATTTCTAGTTTAAAAGGTTAAAAAATAAAGAAACAAATGCCAGATCAATTAAAGTAACTGTCTTGAACATATGTATATATATTTAAAAGAAATGCAGGTGTAGGACATTTAAAGGGAAACAGCTATAGAAGCAAACATGAAAAAACAGCTGGATGAATAATGACACTAAGCACTGATTTTTTTGAAAATACATCCAATTGCTAAGATTTTTTAGAATTTGAGAGGTTGAAAAGGCCATTATTCATGTTTAAGATTAAGATATAACAGCAAGACCTTCATACATCTCCAGTGTTGCAATTTTTTTGCAAATCTTTTGATATTTGATTTTTTAATTTAGAACACAAACTCATAGACGAGTTCATGCTTTTATGAGAATCTCAGTATTCATTAAGAAAAAAGAAAGTAAAAAAAAAGGATCATACCATTTTGGGTGTTGAGAGGAGCTTGGAAAACCATCGTCTCAATATGCTCAAAATTATAGGAGGGATACCAGACATGCAAATGAAAGAAAGCAAACAAGCAAGGTCATGATTTTTGGAGGCATGGCTTGTGATGCTGAACACTGATACTATCTGTAATGGATCCCCCTATGTTTTGATACTAAGATTCAAATTGTTTTTCAGACACCAGCAACTGTCATTCAGAAATATGGGTAATGAGAAGTACTAGTGTTTGGGCTTGAGGAAGAAGTAAGATTTCTGAAAAGAAGGGAAAGACAGCAGCGATGGAGGTACTGGAAGGAAGAGCAAAGGGATTTGCATCAGCTGTGGGATGAATGAAAGGGTATTCTTTAATGTGTTTGGCAAACACGAGAGGTATTTCACTGGGGAAGTATACACAGGGAATGACAGAGCTGCTTTATTGACAATAGCTCCTACTTCTGACCCTTAAAAAACAGGCTCTGACTGACCCTCCTCTGCAGGTACTCTAATACAGTTCAGACTCTGCCAGCAGTATCCTATCACAATTTTAACTACAAAGAGACCATGTGTTTGTGAATTGGAAAATATCCTTGATGTTGTATGCTTACTTGAATTCTCTTGTTCCCAGAACATTTAATTTTTAAGAAACTAGATCCAATACTCAATTTACTCAGTGCATGTGACTACAGTATGTTGGTGAAACTAAAAATAGGAAAAAATCTGCTTCAAACTCGCAGTGATGACATCAGGTTTCATTCTTTCATTGCACATACTTTTCCTGGCTTGACACCCAAAAGTTCAGCCAAAGGAGGACTTTACTTGTACCTATTAACTTTTAGCACTTGAACTTACATTTTATATCTTGAGCTAGTGATTCTCCCTAAAAATAAGGAAACTTTTGTTTGCAATGAAAAATTCTTAAAAATTTTTACTTCAAGAACCACAAACCCTGGTTCTAAGAACTATAGCCTAAAAAAAGCCACAAAAACCATCCAGCAAGTCTTCTTTCTGTGTTACTTAGATTACTATTATCTGAAATAGATCTCCAGAGAGTAAAAAAAAATGCAGAGTTTGGTTGTTCATTTTACTTTGTGTTTCAAGAGTGCCCTGAGGCCCCATTAGGCTCAAGAGCACGTCCTGCTAGTGCTGCGTTCTGCTTGTGCTAGCAAAAGGCAGACTTGTCCCTGCACCGACTGGCGAACAGCTCGGTCTGTACTTTGAAATTGTTTCTTGAACATTATCATCAGCTGCACCTTTGGGACAGCACTTCCTCACAAAGCATACCCGCTCCTATTGTACACGTGAATATACATGAAACTTGAAAGTGGTGGTGGATTTCATGTCCCAGAATTAAAGTTCTGCTTAAGGTAGCTACTGCTATGTGCTCTGATGTGCACCGTTGTTGCTTTCATATCCTCTTCCAGCTGGTACCATTCCATCCTCCTGGGTGCAAGGACAAGCATCATGCACTGGAGGTTACGATTCACATTTAATGTCATTAAAAATACAGTGATAAGCATGTAAGATATGTTCAATATTGAATCTAAATTCAATAAAACTCTCTCAGGCTTCCATAGCACAGACACACAGAATTTTGATTGAATCTGCTCTACAGCGATTAGTTAATGTATTCATTAACTGCAAGGGTTAGTAATATGAACGTAGCAAATGATACTTAATTACAATAATTAATGCCTGGTGATTCATGAATAATGCATCCCATAGCTATTTACATATTCATACTTATGAGGCTATTAATGGATAATTACCATTTGACTAAAAGATGTGGACATCAGGAATGTAACAACTGCACCATTTCCCCCTCAATCTGACTGTGGCCTCACCTGTTTGTTTTGCTCTTGTATACCTCTATCTTGCTATTATACACAGAAAGATAAACAATGTTTTATTTTCAAGACCTATAGAGCAACATAATGGCAAATACGGTCATGCAGGTTAGTTTTCACACTGCATCAGTTCTAGGCCAGTATTCTTAGCAGTTTATGTCTTGAGGTTGCAAAAAAATTTAGAACTTTAGGATGTCATTTGAAAAGAAAAAAAACAATGTTTCACCTCCTCTTTCCAGCAGAAAACTTCTCAATATTAGGAGACTGAGTGCAAGAGTAGTACTAGTGTTCTACTTCTTCAAATGCAAAAAAACCAAACAAAAAAAATCCAAAGAAGAAATTTACACACTTGTAAGGGAAAGTATTTGGTGAAAGAACGTTGTTCTCTTTGTGATCAGCATAGATTTGTTCTTGTCCCGAACTTATGCTCTTTCCTACTGCAGATGGTTAGGACATTTCCATACTTAGAGTTTGTTCATTTGTGAAACTAGGATAGCAATATTGTCAGCACCTTCAATCTGAAATAATGGTTCTGCCCTAGATGGCTCATTTTACATTCCAACACACAGTTTTCAGCCTCCATGAAAGAAGATAAGTTGCTAGCCCTCCCAAGCTTGGAGAAGGTTTTAAGAGCCATAGAAGGCAGAAAATACAACGCAGAATTTTTAAAAAATATTTTTCATATTAAAATTTTTTTTTTAAGGCAATTTAATAATTTTTCTTCTTAGCCTAAGCTTGAATGCTCAATGTTGGCAACACTGAGACAATAATATTCAGCCTCAGGAGTGTGGTAAAATGAAGAAGTAAAGCTGGGTAAGCCAAGTGAAACTGAGAAGTGCTACCACCCTGATTTTCAGACAAGCCACTCACCTGCTGCTCCTCCACAGCACCAGCTGAGGAGCTGTGGGTGCCCCGGGTCACTGAAAAGCTTATCCCAGCTGTTATAACCTGCAGAGAGTGAACAGAGGGTCTCGCCATATGCGGAGGTCAGCTCCAGGTTCCCCTCGTATGGTGTGGCTGAACGACCCGTGACTCCAGGCAGCAAGATCGGGTCGAGCCATTGGGGACCATCAGACTGATGTCTTAGTAAGTGAGCACGTTTGTATCTACTGTGACTTTTGTCTTCTCCAGTGCTCTTGCAGCCTGTTGAGAAAGACTAATATGTACAGTAAAATATTTTCAAAATTAAACCATTTCTCTGAAATTCCCTGTCCTGCATAGCTAACTCCACTGCGTTTGAGGTCCTTGCCTCGCGATAATATAACCTCATGAAATCAGAGATATTTAAAACCACTCATTTACATGCTCTAAAATCACACTGAAGCCAGTGGTACTTGAGGATCAAAGGACAGAGGACTGAATCCCTGTTCAAAACTGATGCCCTCAGCCTCCAGCAGCCATGGTCAGCTGGCTTTCTTTCCCAAGCGGGGAGCAAGCCGGGGGTTAGGAGAACTACCAACGAGCAGAAGCCAGCTCTCACGTATCAGCTTTCCTGATGCTCCTAAGATCTAGACAGTGAGCAGACTGTGGGAAGGAAATAAGCAGTCTGGTCTATATAACCTACATTCTGTAAGCCTGCTGCTGGAAGCATAAAGGGTATTCCCTGGTACCTCTGATTTATTCTCTGCAGTACCTTACTTTGAGAAAACCCTCATCATGTCAACTATTTTCAGAAAAGGACTGTACAGCACAGGTAAACTTATTACAGTCTGATGAGAGGTTATTGAAATAATAGTATTATTATTATTAGCAGAGTCAGCGTAACTGAGCGGGGGAAAAAGCTGGAATTTATTTGTTTTCACGTCATTCACATGGTTGTAGATCACCCATCATGGCAGAATCGTTACCATTGATGGTAGGAGCCAGAGAGAACCCAGCTTTATTCCTGTGCCAGGTCAAATGTGGGGTAAGAAGAAACATCTTTAGATTTGTAAAATGAGCAGCTCTGCTCTGGAAGTCATTGGAAATGTCACGATGCCATTTTTACAGTTGTTTTTCAGAGCAGAACAGCCCCTTAATATCCTTTGCTATTTTTCTATTAGTCTGTATTCAAAACACAGGATTTAACTAAAACTTCTAAAAGGATATTGCAAGAAACACATTTAATGTGTCATAACATAAGGTACAAAAACATTAGGATGCAAAAACAATAAGGTTATCTGATGTGTCTTAGCTGGGAAAGACAAGAAAGCTCCTCACAAGGCCAGCATTACTGCACGCATCAGTGAAAAGCAATTGAATATTTAATGTGCATGGTAAATATAAGCAGAAAAGGGAGCCCAGATGACATATGACGGCATAACATTCCGCAGTATAGGAATCAGCTCAAGTACGGTATTCGCATAACACATTTAGTATTCAGACTAACACATTATGTCTGTACACCATCCTTTATGTTGCAATGGCATTGTTTTCCTTTTTCTCACCTTCTGATGTTTTCCCTGTAGACTCGCACGCATATCACATGGGCATTTACTTCAGTCATTGCTCACTTTATAACACATTCATGCACTCCATGCCTGCATTGTTCAGATACTAAATTTCACATCTTTTTTCTCATATGGTTCATGAGACTTAATGGTCTTTTCTCTTTTATCTATTTTTTTCTATCTTGAAATAATGCAGCAGGCTTAGCACTGAGGGAAGGTATTCTGAAAGCTGCTTTAGAACAATTAACTCAAAAATATAAAAATAATACTCTACTTTTACTTTTCTTACTTTTTTGGGGGGATTTTGGAGATTCTCAAGCACATAAATAGTTTGGGGTCTAATTTATACATTACTGAAATAAACGGAAAGATTTGTCTTTATGCCAGTGGGTAGCAGACTGGGATTTTGGCTGCTGGGCTTAAACTTGGTAAGCCAGCAGCTCTTCCGAGCGTAACTCACAGAAACCATCTTGGAGCCTAAGGGAGGACAGCGCTGTCTGGCGCAGCACTGCTAACGCTCACACACTGCCCTCTTCTTATCCCCCAAGGGACAGGACTGTCTTTTCCCTCTTGTCCAAGAACTTGTTTGGTCCTCTTATCTGGGCTGACTCGAATCCCTCAGTGAAATGGCAGTGTAGGTATACGTCTCCTCCACAGAGTTTATATAGTGATGTAACAGTTACCTTTTTTTATCCCAAAGCCCACTGTTTTGTGAACTTATGCAGCATTTTACACACAAGACACTGTGCTGTGTCTCATGGAAAATTTCATTTGGTCCTTTCTTATTTCATTGTTTCCTTTAATCAAACACAAAACTCATTCAGGCCAAAAGAAAACGTTTGCTTTCTGTACATACGGAAGTCCTTCATGGTAGACCTAAACCCACTAGTAAAAGCTGGTGTCATCTGCCATTTTCTGCAGATTTGGAAGTTATTATCCCCATACAAACTTTTTCCCTGTCCTTTCAGTATGCGATATCGTCAGGGAACCTCAAGGGTTGCTGAGGATCTCTCTGGAGAAGCCAGTGCAGAGATGAGTCCCAAAGAAAACCTCAGTGCTGTCAGTGTTGCCTAACATTCCTTGAAGCCACCAAAAAAGGTGGTTTTGGAGGAGATCCTGGAGGCACAAAGTGATACTGAGGGAAATGAAATTACTACACAAGTAGGAAAATTATAAGTGAAATGGATTTGTAAAAATCATACAGATGGGGACCGTACTGAACACCTGGACTCTATCTTAGCTCAGTAGGAATGACTTCATTATTTTAAATGAATGCTTGTGACACATCTGTAAGGTACAGAAGTGTTATTATCTTGTCCTTTACTAGGAACTGAACAGGGAGAGAGAGAGTAGAGACTGAAAATCTACCCCAGGATATTTTAACCACAACACTTCAAAAAACAAGTAAAGCATTATATAAATACATAAATAAAGCATAAATAAACCTGCTGCTGTCTTTGGAAGAGTGAAGTTCTCTAGACTGAGTTCACATGGAAGTGTTATTTCCCTTCAATACTCAGCTACCCCTCCTCCCCTGAAGAAGCACTCAGGTCTGATGCACAGGCTGGTCGGAGGGTAACTGGCCTGGACCCAGAACCCTGAAACAACATCTTTCACCTCGAGAAAGTTTTGGGTTGAAAATTCCTAGCTTGTGATCACTTTTTTGATCCTCTCCCAAAACCACTGATGAAAGAGGAAGCTGAAGTATTTTCCCAGCAGAAAATATTAATGTATGACACTTCTGCCAAAATTATATATAACTTGCTTGATTTCATGGTTACCTTACCGATCTTGAAACAAGTACGAGATTGGAAATATTTTAAGGAAGCATGCAAGTATCAATCAGAAGAGTTACTCGGAGCCATAAAGAAGCATCTTGGAAATCACTGATTAAATTTTTAGTTGAATTAAATAGCTTATTTGTGATATAAAAAGTAAAGACAGCAACTAAACAAAGCTTCAGGTCTGCGGGACTTCAGAATGGAATTACAGCAGGGGATGAACCATCTCCCAGACCTTGTCAGTTCTTATTCTCAATGGGGGCATTAGAGCCTGGGCAGGGCTGCACTGCCCTGATATGACTACTAGGGACTGATTGCAGGTATTTGTGCAGGCAGTGTTTAGGCGGTACAAAGAGATTAAATCCAATTACCATTTCCACCTTGGGTTGCCTAACTGATCATAAGCTAATCATGTTTCTATTTCATGCTTCAGTTTCCCCCTCTGACAAAAGGATAGTGGCCTTGCTTTAAAGGGGATCTCCAAACGGAAAGCTACTGTTTAAGAAATCAGGCATCAAGGATGGAGCTGCGAAGGAAGAACCACTTAGGCTGCCTGTTCAACAGAGGACAACTCTGGTATCTGAGCAAGGCGGAACCAAAAGGGGGGGCTGTATCAGAAATAGCTTACACCTGCAGATAAAGGTGGATTTTGACCTGACTCCACACACTGTAGAAAATGCTACTTTCCGCCTGTATTGAGGAGTTCTAACTTAATCATCTGGCTAGAAATAGGGTTGAGTTGCACTCATAGTGAATATGCCTTGCCTTGGAGCACCAGAGATAAATTCAGTGAGCTGAGCCAGCATATTTTTTTCCTATCTCTAAGAAGTATGATCTTCAAGAAAAACTTCTGAAAGTGTAGGAAATCTTCTTAAAAGAAATACATTGACAAGGCTGACATTACTTCCTAACATGTTAAAGTAAATCTCTCTAATCTGAAGTAAAATGTATTTTCTGTTAGTTATCTTTAGGTGGCAGTAAGGTAAAAGCATGGAGTAGAAAGTTAAGAGAAATCTCTAATATCTTTTTAGAGACCTTTTTTCTCATGTAGTGTGCTGGCTATAACATAGAAAGAGACTTCATAAACCACTTGCATCTTCAGCAGATATCCAAAGAGCGATTATTAGAGCTGGCTTCCTCCAGATCCCATTCAGATGTAAACCTGTTGAATACCAGCAATATTAATACAATGATGAGATACTGTATTAGGTATGAAGTACTTGATCCAAGAATCCCTGAGGACAGAGTTAAGGTTCACGGGTAGAGACAGACTCATATGTTCCTATCAACAAGATGTAAGTACACTAAAAAGAAAAAAAGCCACAAGAAACAATAAGTTCACTGACAAATCAAACATCTGGATCAAGATTAAAACAGCGTTTCAAGGAGTAGTTATTGACATAGAGGTTTACAGATTTTTTTTTTTTCCATTTACACTTTTCATGTATGCATCTCTTCCAAAGTCTTTCCTGACACTAAAATGTAATGATGTTTGTTGTCTCCAATCAACTTTCTACTAGAAAAAAAGCCAGTAGGATAAAAACATGCTCAAAATTTTTATCAAGGAATATCATTAGCTAAGTAACATGACAGTGTCATGTAGCGTGCTAAGGCAAGTAGTATGTAGCCAATAAAGGTCTATCTTATACCATTAATATTTACAGTTGGAAGCACAAGATGGCTGCAATCGAAGTGCTGCACCCAACAAAGGCTAGCTGTTGACTTGATACTGTGTTGTCTGACAGTGTGAAGCAGTCAAATAGCTACTAACTTCATCACCACTTGACAGCATAATATTAATGCTAGGTAGCAACACATGGCTGTTTTGCAGGAGCTTAGCACCAAACAGGAAGAAGAATGTCATTGAACAAAGATTGTAGACTTAGCTTATTAGCAGAGACGTAGGGATGGAAAGTATCTGGTAATTATGAAATAAAACAGGAATCATAACTCTGTCTCTGCTATACCGTACACCACTGACCCACCTATTACACACCATTGGACAGAGCAGTTTCTTATTCCCCCAGGAAGTGGGAAGAGGCAAGGCTGACAGTTTCAGCTTAGCTTGCACCAATTCTTATGGAAAACCAGGACCCAGGGAAGATAGACGACCCTGCTTCACATCATCACAGTCAGAGACCAGAGCCCACAGAGGGTGGCTGCGTCTGGATGTGATGCGAGTCTTTGATGGGTACGTAGTGCTGTTCTCAAAGGTCTGATTGCAGAAATAAAATAACATCTACCACTAGTATCACTAATTAAAGAAGAGATCTCTAACCTCAACTGTTGTGTGCTGGAAAGTAGAGTTTTGACCAACCAGTTCTGTGCCCACAATTCGGATTGTGCAACTCTATTAAAGTAAACTGAAATTGATAATGCACACACGAATCATGCCTGGTGAAAACAATGCGCATGGAAACATATTAGTGAGGAGAAACAACATGCATTCACTTAAATGGGCTTTGTGCTTTCGGATTGTGAATATCTCAGCAAAATTCCGCATATTTTTCCCTAATACAGAAAAGATCGGGATCTAGATTCAGAGAGAGAGAGAGAATATGTGCAAAATTCAGAAAATCAGAAGTGTGCATTAGAAAGGGGTTAGTTTCACCCTTGGCATAGCTGTTAGTAGCCTACGTTATCGTTTCCTGCCCTGTTCTCTTATCCAAACACTGTCATTCCCATCAGCCCCATCTTGAATATTATAACATCATCCTCCACATGCTGGTCTGCTCAACACCTGTGCAATCAATGAAGAAAGCAGTTTTGAAATTCATTCTTCTTTCTCATAATTCTATTTCTCTCTGTCTACTGAATCTCTTTTCACCTCTTTTCCTTGGGAACTGCCCTCATCTTCAGCGCCGTAGCATCTTTTCCTGTTTTTCTCCTGCTTTTGGGTTTAACCTACTGACCCCCTCCCACCCACTTCACTCTCCCATGACAACAGGAGCAGACTTCCTCAAAATGCCACTACTGTGTGTTCTTCCAAATCCCTCTTCAGGAGTCATTTCTACTGTGGCCACTATAGGGATGCGGTAAACTCAACCCAGCTATGTGCAGGGCAATGACAGAAAGTTACTGTTTTCAGCGACAGTCTTTTGATTTTATGTATCATCCATTCTTTCCTGCAAGATGCTTGCCTGATAAAGCTTTTATCCACCACCAAGATTTATTCATATAGAATTTGCTGTCTCAAAGCTCTAATGCAGTTATCCCCTATGGAGAAACACCACCTGATACACTGCGCTGTTACCCATGTGCAAAAATGATTCTACATGATAACCCAAAGCTTTTCCCAAACTGGAAAGGGATGTTACACCCCAGAGACTGACACCTTTACTAGAACATTTGTCTAGTCTGCGATTTAGCAGCTATGGGACAAACTCCTCCTCGGCATGGTTTGCCTGGATTTGCACCAGCTATAGATTTTCCCTCTTATCCTTTCAGATTGCAGCAGATGGTGAAGTTCCTACACCAGAGGCTGTTGATAGAATTTTAAAAGGCATCTCATAACAACACATTGGAGCTGCACATTTAATCTGTGCTGCACCACTAGATGATCTTAAAAAAAGCTGGAGCACACTTACAAAATTAACACTGGCAGTTGCTGCAGAAACGCTATCAAGGAGTCTTCTCAAAGCCCACAGCTTAATGAGAGCTTACCTCCCAAACTGCCAGCCAAATCATTTCTCTGTGTATAACCAACACTCTGCTGTCTGAGCGAAAAGGCATTTAATACTCTGTCCTGTGACATACTGATCCAGCAAAATATCTGATGGAGATTTTAAGGGACTACTTATGTACCTCTGGCTTTGTTGGGTCTGTGGCTGAGCTCACGTGAAGTGCAGTGGCCAAAACCAGAAAAATTATTTCTTCTGCCTAAGACAGACCATCCCAGACTTACTAAATACCACTGTTTTCATGGCTGGACCTTCCATTAAGCAGTTAAGTCAGACATCAATACTACAAGTAGTTAAAGACATTATAGATACCATATGTATCCTGTTCATTAGAGATGAATTCCTAAAAGTGAACTTCTGAGTCTGAAAAGTTATATCAAAAAAGGCTAATGTTGTAAATAGAAGGCTACCCAAGATGAACATTACTGCAAGCACTGGCACTGAGGAGGGGGAAAGTTGTTTTGATTTAAACACAGCACTGTTTCCAAGTGATCCAGTGTCGTGGTTTAATCCCAGCTGGCAACTAAGCCCCACCCAGCCACTCGCTCACTCCCCCCTGGTGGGATGGGGGAGAGAATCGGAGGAGTAAAAGTCAGAAAACTCGTGGGTTGAGATAAAGACAGTTTAACAGGCAAAGCAAAAGCCGCGCACGCAAGCAAAGCAAAACAAGGAATTCCTTCACTCCTTCCCATCGGCAGGCAGGTGTTCAGCCATCTCCAGGAAAGCAGGGCTCCATCACGCGTAACAGTTACTTGGGAAGACAAACGCCATCGCTCTGAACGTCCCCCCTTCCTCCTTCTTCCCCCAGCTTTACATGCTGAGAATGACGTCATATGGTGTGGGATATCCCTTGGGTCAGTTGGGGTCAGCTGTCCCGGCCGTGTCCCCTCCTAATGTCTTGTGCCCCCCCAGCCTGCTCGCTGGTGGGGTGGGGTGAGAGGCAGAAAAGGCCTTGACTCTGTGTCAGCACTGCTCAGCAATAACAAAAACATCCCTGTGTTATCAACACTGTTTCCAGCACAAATCCAAAACAGCCCCATACCAGCTACTGTGAAGAAAATTAACTCTATCCCAGCCAAAACCAGCACATCCAGGAACAGTCCTGCAGCCTAATGTGGGGAGGAGAAGGTCTGTGTGCGCTGATCTGACTGGAAGATAAAGACTAATGTGAATAACACCCTTGTTTAACTGAAGTCTGCTTTACAATTTAGTTGCAACACTTTAGAGAGCTCCATCCCCAGTTTCTTTTTCCACTATAATTAGAACAAACTTCCTCGTTAACTTCTGCAGTGTCACAACAGTGTGACTTCACATTTCAGGAGGGAGGCTGTCAGCATTTCTAAATGAGGCACTTTCCTTGCAAGCCCAGCTAAATCCTAGACATCAATCATCTCCATCCGTCGTCTTTATTTTTTCACAGGACACCAGAGATGTAATTCTTCTTTGATAAAAAAAGATTGCATTTTTCTGATCTATAACTGGTCAATCCAGATGATCAATTTATCATTATACCTGCTAACACTAATTCTCTCTACATTTGTGCTTTGATTTCAAGAACTGTCAGACAAGTAAAAGTTGACATTTTCCAGGAAGGAATTCATTCAAACTGTCACATTTCAACTAAGACAAACTACTCAAACTACATTTTGTAGATAAACGTATACTAGATAGAGTTGGTAGTGAATTTAACGTCTTCAGAGACATGTTAAGAAAATATTCAGACAATAATATCCACCAGAATATAGAGAAATAAAAAAAAGATTACTTACAAACATTCTTCTTCAAGGTGAGCTGCCTATATATATATTATAGTGTGGATCTTCTGCACACATCAGAAGTAGTCACCTAGGTTTTGTCTCTAGCAATGTCCACAGAGGTACGCAGAGGACTTGGGGTCTCATTCAGGCCCTCCAGCAATGGGATTGTCTTTTCCTGCAGATATCAGGAAAACAACTCGGAGGCTGATGGCAGAAACAGCAACGGCGATGATGAAAATTCAGGACTATCTACAACTCTGTATGTAGTATAGATATATTTTCAGAGGACCACGGTAATAGATGAGGGACGACAGGATAGCCTCCTCCCAGTGGACATGGTGTCAGAAGGAGAAGTTCCCAAGATGTGGAGAGAAAAGCAGTCATGCTTACCTTGGGGTGTTGCCTGGCATGCAGAAGGCAAAGCTACCTGTGACCAACACCAGAGCCGATACGTGGCAACTACAGGCCAGCCTGAACTGGAGCTACGGGCTGGCTGATTGCAGGGGGAAGCAGTCACATCTTTAGGCCACAGAGATCTTCATCTGAGGTATTCAAGGCTCCAAGTCTGAATCTGGTTCTTCTACAAACCAGTCGTGTTCTTATTCATTAAGGAAGCAAAACTAGAGAGAAACCCTGCAGCAGTCTGTCTAGCTCAGTTTTTTCTCTTGCTTTCTGCTTCTCAGTTTCACAGAATTGAAATACTTTTCTTACCAGATAATCCTGAAGCTTGTTAGGCACCAGGTTTAAAGTACAGCAAATATTGCGCCTTTCAGGTACGAGTTCCTTCACGCACAGAGGCAAAAAGAAGGGCTGTTCAGTGTGACTGCCACAGAAAGTGCACTTTTGAAGCCCACAAGATAAACTGAAGAGATGTAAGGTGTGCAGAAGGAAAAGGAGTTGGTGGCCTCACTAGTGATAAACAGTAGAAAATCAGCTAAGGTGCGCCACAGACACTAAGTGCTGCCTCCTTTGTTGCCACAGGTACCAAAGTAGAAAGGAATAATTCAAGAACCTGAATGATAACTGTGCATAGGCACACTTAACATAGATGAGTGCCCACATGGACAACAGCATGAGGAAGGAAACCAGGATAAAGAATAAAGAGGATAAAGCAGTTAAAGGAAATAGATGACGTGTATAGGATTTTAAAAATGGTTTGCCATTTCCAGTGGCCTGGGCAGTGTTTGGCTCGGCTGGACATGAATCTGCTCTCTTTAAATGAGTCCAAAATGGATTATTGGTTCAACCCAGCAGCCCAACAACCAGGTCAACACGGCTCTTGGGACTCGCTGGCTGGTGTTTAGCACATGCAGAGCAGCTGATGGGAGGGAGAGCAATAGGTATTTGCTTGTGAAGGTGGAAAAAAAAAAATCATGGAAAAGGGACTTACTTCATGTGCTGCTCATTTAAGGTACTTATATCGGAACAAAGTCAATCTATAGATTTATGGCCACTTTACTGCTGTTGAAAATAAACTGTAGTCCCACAAGCTGGGGTTATCAATGTATCTCATTATAATAGATTTGTGTATGACTGACTGGATTTCTTCTTGAACTACTGGGATTCTTATTTGAATTCAGTCTTTAACAGAAAAAATTTCCGATAAGATGGTTGTAAATCCTCAATGAAATAAACTCAGCATATCTATGGGCTTTTTAATCAAGTTAATGGCTTTTCTTCAGCTCCTCAGTATTATCCCTATATGCCCCCAAACCTTTCAAAGTAATTCTGACATGGATTAGGACCACTCAAGCCAATCGTCCCTCATTACTATAGCAAATGGTTTTGATTTGGGGGCAGTAAATCTGGATGGCGTGGATCAGATGTTCTTACTGTGAATGAAGTGATAACCTCGTGAGTGGTGTCAGGACTCAGGATCTGGAGACTTCTCTGGTGAAAGCTCCAGTGCACATGAGCAGCTGCAGAATTCCCAGAAAGCCCTGCATGTGGCAGAGAAGGAAATTCTCTGGGGTTTGGCAATCCCTGTGTTTTAAGGCTTGTGTTGATGTCTCTGTCTTGCAGAGCATCCAGAATCAGGCACATTTCTATGCGAGTACTGAAATGAAAGCTGATTAATTCTTAATGCCCAGCAACAGAGGCATGCTTCTGCTTTCAGAGCGTGTTATGCCTTTCACACCCCAAAGACACATACCCCCGGCCCAAGCCACACTTTCCCACGCAAAGCTCGTGCGGGTAGCAGCGTCCCGAGGAAGCTCATGCTACTTCTCTCGCACCTACAGCGATTGCTCCACTGGCACTGCAGCTCGCTCTTCTCTCTCCCTGATCTGGCTCAGCCCTTGGTGTCTGGGGCCATAATTTTCATCCCCCGTACCGACACAAAGCAGGATTAGATCAGCTAAGTCATGCTGATGTAAAACACACAGGAGGAAGAGGCCCCGTGTATTTTGCTGGCTCCCTTGTGCTGTTCCACTTGCCTTTGACATTTGGCACACATGGAAACGTTCATATAGAGCAAATCCCTTATGTTCCCCTCTTATAAAATAACCATTTGGAAGACGGCTTGTTTAAAGATAAGCATACCTATACTGGATTGATAAATGCTACTGAGCTTTGACTTGTGAACTGGGCCCTCCTTATCCAAACTGTTCATCTACAAAGCAAATCAAGGAACCAAGGCTGAACAATCGATCTATTCCAATAACCAAATGAAAAGCAAAACGCAGCCCTACAATGAATTTTCACTCTATCCAATGATTTATTTTATCTAATCTGAACATTTTAAGTATTTTTTATTTAATAATTTAAAAAACCTAAAAAATTAATCAGCTTTGAAGTAAAACCACCAGTGAAAAGCCAAAAGACTTTGTTTTAAAAAAAGACAAAAAAAGATTTTTCCTCCTGTCTTTGCAGAGGAAGCTATTCACTAAATGAAAACTAAATTCAAGAATATTTTTTCTTCCCTTATTTTTTTTAATTTTGCCAAAATAAATTTGTCTTGCTCCAGCTGACATCCAAAGACATAGAAATAGAACACACTATATAAAATATCTTAGTGAGAAGCAGATTGGCCTTCTAATGTTAGCAGACTTCATTTTGTTGGTATAACCATGGCACACGACATCATCTTGCCATCAGCATCCATTACCATTAAGGATACAGCTTTTACTGACAGCTACTGTATATTAGGGGCAGGGAACTCTCACAACTGTTCGGTCACTGACTACCTTTCAAACAGGCTCATAAGATAATTCAGGTTGGAAGAGACCTCAGGAGGTCTCCCAGTCCAACCTCCTGCTCAAAGTGTAATGAGAATCTCTAAGGTATTGCCCAGTCAGTAAATCAACCCTCCCTCAGTTACCCTACATATATTTATTCATAAGCAGTGCTGAAGTTACATTCAGAAACAGCTGTGATCACCCTGTGGTATTTATTAGCAAGAATTATTTCTGAAAGGCTATCTCAGTGTATGGGGGTCTCATAAGCTTCCCTGACAACAAAGATCTTTAGCAAAAAAATTCAGTAACTTGTTTCTCATCATAAATTTCCAGCTGTACTGTGGCGCTTTTTTGTTTGTGCTGAGACAAAATGAAGTTTGCCTCACACTGTCCTTTCCTTTCCAGAGCTTCCCCTTTTTGCATGCGACTCCACTGCAGCTTTGTGATAAACACACCAAAAAATTGTGTATTCATAGCAAGTGGCCATCTCCCAAGTGGTCAATTCAATGAGCAGGTCTTAACAAGCTAACATGGGGAAGCGAATAGTGGCCTGTGTGATCTGAAGCTGAAAAGTGATGTTGTAGTGTGGTGGTCTAATCAAGGGGACATCACCTGTGCGTTGCTCACCACCCAGCTCCTTAGGACTCCCACAGACTCACAGCCACAGCTGATCCGCTCAGCGGCCGTGAGCACCGAGATAAGCAGCTACACGCGTGAGCCGTCCCACAGCGGTCGGGGGGGCTCTGCTCTTTGAAACATCGGAGAGGTTCATAGCCTGGATCCATCTACGGTGGAAGCAACAGGCAAGGACTTACCAGAAGAGCCTGAAGCACTGCTATGGGACTTTCACAATCAAACCGCTTTTTTAAAGTACACTCCCTACCAGTATGCAAAATAATACACAGTAGGGTCAGTAACAGAAAACCTCTTTTTCCGCTATCTTAGCAGCACTATGTTTCTAAAAATGCTGCTGAGTCCTTTTTCTTTTCGGGATCACCAGTTATAATTATTTCAGTCTATCATCATCACCAAATACTGCGATAAACAGACTCTGAGATGACGGGGGACAGAACTTTTCAGATATTTTTTTTTTCCAGATCAGCCAGTTGATTTTCCGAATTAATTTAACTGTTCAGCCATTAATTACTAAAGAAGCAGCTGATTTTGATGGGATCAGACTGCAGAGCCTTCTGGCGACTCTTGTTATCAGTTCAGTGCTACTGCTAAGGGGGCTACCTATATTGTGTGCTTGGGCAGTGATCTGCGGGCTGATAAACCAGGGGACAGCACTTGAACAGTAGATTTTTTTTGGATCAACAGAATCCACCCAAAAAGATGACGTAAAGGCCATTTTTTTCCCATATTTAGTAATTAGAAGCAACATAAACACAGAAATAAAGTTAGCTTATGTATCTGATCATGGTAAAAACCCCAGCTCTCTAGATTTTAATCAGCGGGGTAACTTTTTTTACATACTGACTCAAGAGAAAGTGTTTTGTTCAACACAGATACAGGCAATATGGGCAATTTTCAGTAGTTTTTTCAAGTTCAAGTCGCTGGTTGACCAAACCAAATCTAATGAATGAATAATCGTTATTAAACAAACACAAGAATTGGAACAAATGGTGTAGTAGATTTCTATGGTGTGCTACGGGTAAGGTTTCTGTAATAAGTAACTATTGCAGAATGAAAAAAAGCCCTGTTATGATGATTTTAACTTGAGAATGAGGTTTAGATATGTGACTGCATTTTAACAATTTACAGGGTCTTTTTCTCCCCAACTCCTTCACGTAAATTTTTTCTTTAAGAAATAAAATTAATCTGAAGGATATAAATGAAAATTTCACCATAGATACAGACATACTTACAACAGGAATGGAAGGAGTATGGACTGGAAAATAGGAGAATAAGTTCAGAAATTTCACCTACCAGAGACCAGGCAATACCATCCATTTGCCTATGGTAGTGAATTTCTTTCACAAATGTCCTGTTCAACCCTGGGATCAGAGTTAACTTAGAGTATCTTGGTCCTCAGTTTCCCAGAGCAGACAATGAAAATAAAAGACAGCTTCTGAGAATAAAAATTCCATTAAAAATTTGCAGCCTCTCTGAGGCAAGAGGAACAAGGGTCATATAGTCTAACACAGTACAGAGAAAAACTAAGATCTCAAATATGTCTGTAACACCATCTAAAGATGAAATGACCTTCCCAATCCAATACCATTTAATAGACCAACGTGTTTCGTGCCACTTTGTTTTAGGGTTGGAGTCCTGTGGTCTGTCACCTGCACTAGATTATTTCTATTGGAAAAAAATGTTTTTAAAATCATAGGAACCATATATTTAGTCATCAAGGACAGAGGAAAATATCCTAGCCGGTCATGCATCCCCTAGAGAGAATCCCTGAGCCAAACTTGCTTTTATTATTATGGTAGGACCTTTTACATCAGCGTGGAGGTGGAGAGAGAAAAAAAGAGGAAGGATTGTTTTAACATTCTCCCTCTGGCATTGTCGTTCTTCTGCAAAGGCATCTGAGCAGCATGAGTCCAAGCAATGTACGCACAGCAATAGCATCCACTTACAATACATCCATCGCTGAATGCAAAATCCTCATCGTTCTCAGGACTGTAATTGCACTTCCTTAGAAATGACGAGTAAGCAGGTCACTTAAATATCCTGTAACATGCAGTATCTAACTGGGAAATGGGCTTTGACCTGCTGTTTTCTGTTTCTAAATATTTTGGGATTTGAAAGTTCAGCCTCAAGCATACAGTCATCTATGGCAGTTCAGCTGTCACTCGTAATACAAATCAAAAGATGATGGGTTGCAGAATCTGCCCAGAAGTTCAATTCCTGCTAGGGTCATTCTGTCCGTAGTGATCACTTTTCCACACTAACCACATCACTTCATTGGCTTACCTCACGATAAGCATTTTTTACACATAAAAGCACATACATAGATGTATATAAACCATTCATCTACCAACTATAAAATTTCTCTGGTCTAAAGCTTTTCAACTGACAGATTTGTTTATGCACACTGTGCCTTCTGACATTATCACATTTCCCACTGCCACATGAAAACAGAAGAAAAAAAAAAAATCAGAGCATCCTTGCTTTCATCCTGTACTGTACTGGTGGTGTTTCTGTGGATGAAGCTACAAAGCCTATATGTAGAAGAAGAGCTGGATGAATATTTTAAAACATATTTGTGAAAATATAGTGATTCATTTCTCACTGAATAGATTTCAGTTGCACTCTTGTGCAGCCTCTATACACTTATTTCATGCAAACATGCCGGTAGAAAAGTTTACTGGCAGGAACGTCTGTAGAAATAGTATATTTTAGAAAAATATTTACAGTAAGTGAATTTTCTATATGTAAGTACAAGTATTCACATAAACTTGACTCCTCCAGCAAGAGAAACAGAAGTATGACTGAATATATATCTAGTCAAAATAGCTCATGTTTAACTTGCAGTGGCAAAGACTAGCAATAACGTGTTCACAACTGAACTAGGGATAATGAATTATTATTAAAGCGATTAAACAAATAATTGCTGAATTATTACTACAGTCCACAGACATATTAACTCACAGGTTATTTTCAAGCAGAAAGGAAGCTATCAAATGAAATGGGTCATTATGTGAAATTCATCCAGCTCTGCCTTGTATATTAAATATCCAGCACCGTGTGTGTAATGTTCTGAAGAGTCCGAAAAACAAACTCTGTAGGGGCTAATGTACTTCTCTACCAATAAACGGTGCTTCAGCAGTAGCTCGTCTATGCAAAGCCCTATCCATAGAATGGTTTTTGTTTTCCTTCCATGGTAGCTCAAGTGTGTCTCAGTATTCTCTTGACGTAAATTATATTGCAATTATTTCAATCCTTCCAGTTGACAACTGACTTGATCTCGAACATATTCACCTCCATTGGCTCAGTAACGCTGGCCTTGTTATTGATCCTCTTCTTGGCAGTTGTGGTTTCAGTCATCACTGCCAACAAACGGGCGACTCAAGGGACCTACAGCCCCAGCCGGCAGGAGAAGGAGGGATCCCGGGTAGAGATGTGGAACATGGTGCAGCCACCACCGATGGAAAGACTGATTTAGAAGAAAGTGCTCGTCCATCCTGGAAGATGGCTGAAAGGGGACAGTGTACATATGTTAGATATGTTCATTTTCATTCTGATTCCAGGAATACTCACTATAAAGATTACAATGACTTTGGGCTTTCAGTATTTTCAATATTTTTTCTTTTAAGTTCAATTACATTAACATTCTCTTAGTATTTAAGTGAACCAATGCCATTTATCATTGTTTTGGACCAACCCATCCAAGGACAACTTCTATTTGCACTGGAAACTCCAGCCTTGGTAATCAGCAGTGGGCATTACAGACAGTAATGGCTCCTGGGATACATGTAAGTGCCTGTCTCGGATACAACACGAGTAACAGCTTCTCGTTTGTGTTTTCCTTTGACTGCCTAGCAATCACTGCTGCAGAGGATGATGCAGACAAATCAAATAAGCCTGTACAATAAAGACATTACAATTCTGTTATCAAAGGGTTTAGTACTAGAGCTGTGTCTCAGCATATCTACTTTCATCTGTTAATCAGGGATTAAAAAGAAGCTGTGCGAAAACTCTCCAAAATAAATGCTTCAAGTTTAATCGGTTTTCTTTCCTCCAGTTCTGTCATTTTACCTGCTGCCCCTCCACCTTCTGCTGAAACGAATTTAAGTTTCCACAAAAGTACATATTTCTCTGAGTATAAAAGACCATGTCCTAAAATATCCAGTAGGCACAATCTGACCTCTTAGGAGACATCGAATCTAAACATCCTAAACAAATTCTGTGCATCCACACTACTGCCATTTTCTTATTACAATATTACCTGATGGTCCATTTTAGAAAGCTGTTGCTTCTCACATTGCGAGCGTACATTGGCTGCCAAAAAGCATGCTCAAAAACGTTTCCCAAATCTCATGGAAAATACCAGGAAAGAGGCAGAAGTGGCCTACAGGTAAAGCACTGGCTTGGAAACAATTCCGACAACTTGGTGCTTCTCCTGTAGCGCAGACTTCTCATATGATCATAAGCAAATAAATTTTTATGCCTCAATTTTCCTCTTTTAAAACAGGGATAATCCCATTTAACTACCTTGTAAACCTCAGCAGCAAAAGGATTGCAACTGTTTGTTGAAAAAGAAGCAAAAGCATAAAATGTAATGGAATAATAGGAGAAGTTTGGAAGAAATCTTGTTATGAAATAGACATCTGAAAATCTTCAAGAGATTTAATGAGCATTCTTGTAGTAGGAAAGGATGTGCCAAAAATACACCCAGGTCAAGGGGGATTTTGAACTGTAGAGGCAAATTTTAGCAGTAACTCATCCAGTTAATTTCAGATGCAGTCAAGACGTTAAAGCATGAGTATTGCTCCCACACAAACTGAACCCACAATAAAGAGGCAACGAAGTGGAAAGTCCATGATGGCATTTCTTTCTTCCTGCAGTTCAGCTTGTATGTTCCGGCAATTGTGAAACATCCCAGATATACGCATCAACCCCAGATGGTTGTTCCAGGAGTTGCATAATAGAGCACGCACACTCAGTATCCAAGAGTTTAACTCATCTTTTTAATTAATGATCAATTTGTAATTCATTTTGAATGAACCCCTTAAGGGATTACTGAATATCAATGTCACTCACATTTATTTTTGTATTAGAAGATTAGCAGTAACTATGATAGTAAGCACATTCTGGATTTTTTGCAGTCCTCACAGATATCTTTCAAAACAAGGCACTACAGAAAATGGGAGCGGATGGTAGGATTCAAGCCGCGTTAAAAGAACAGAATGTAGTCACAGTGAAAATGCACAACAGATTTTATTCTAGCCCAATTTACAGCTTTACTACTGAAGCTTATTATTTTGAATGCAATTGTTGTTGTACAGATGCACTTTAAATCCAGAGAATTCAAGTGGCAACTAAGGAAAGAATGGAAAAATAAGATAAATTGAAAAACGGCAGATAAGAGATAGCAGAGATTCAGGGAAGATGTTTTAGAATCACGGCGTTATGTAATAACAGATGTAATAGCTTTTAATTGAAACTCTTGTTTTAGCCCAGCATTTGCCCTGTGAGACACTGCCAAGGTGTAATAAAAAAAAAATAAACCAAACTGTAAAGTTTGTTAGGCATGATCGTTTTTAGAAAGATAAATAAATATTTGAAAAAAAAGAAGAAACTGACTAAAAGAGCATACAGTTTGAGGTAGATACTGCTCAACAAACGAGACAGCAAAGAGCAGTGTGTGAGGATGAGATGGCAAGTGAAGCAGGAGTGATTTGGGCAGATTCTTACACGCATCGCTTTAGCCTCACCCAAAAAAAGCTGCGAGAGACCCAAAGACCAGGCCACTTTCTAGACAGAGATGGCAGAGCGGGCAAAGACGCAGGAACCTGTGGGAACAAGAGGGCAAGCAATAAGTAAGCGGACAAGAAGAGCTGTAAGGCTGCAGGCTGGAAAGGGCTCGGGGGCAGAGCGCTCTGAAAACCGGGGGGGATCTAGAAGCACCAGCTGGGCACAAGTAGCAGAAGCAGCATTGAACTAGTACAGCAGATGCAAGGAAGATGTTGCCACACACCTGTTTTGTGTTCTTGGATTTCTGGTCAATGATAGTGGTTGTATGAGCTGAAAGGAGAAATAAAATTGATAGAAATCTCAGTGAATAGCAGAGATGGAGAAAGAAAAACAGAGATTAAGTCAGTTCAGAAGGATGGTTATAATAAAGATCTAACTTTGAAGTTCGCCCTTCTTTGAGCAGGAGGTTGGACTAGATGACCTCAGCAGGTCCCTTCCAGACTAAATTATTATATGGTTCAAAGAAAAAGGACAAAAGAGAGAAAGCAGCTGAAGATGGAAGCCGTCTGCATGAAGAACTAACTTGAAGGAAAGCATTATTGTTCATAGTGAAAGACAGAGCAAGAATAAGAAAGTGGCTGGAAAGTAATTCTGCTCTTCTCTGTAGTTTGACTTTCTGGATGAAATTTTTGAGACAGTAGAAAAACAACCTGTACAGAGGTAATAAAATATTTGAGAAAGTGTTGCCATACAGAGGATCTATAGGGCGGAGCAAGATACCCAGGAACATATACAGAAGGACGAGCAGAGCAGATGAAAGCCTGAAGAGTTTTCATACAGACCAAAGAGAGCTCTGGAGAAATATGCTCCTAAAGAATTAAAAAGACACCCATAAAAGCACAAAAAAGGGAAAATCTCACAGTGAAATATAGTGTGGTTTGTAGAAGGTAAGTCAAGGAGACAGAAGGCAGGAGAAAAACCTTTAAACTAAGATTAGAGTAAGTCGTAAGTGATTGCTGTCAGTCTCAGTGGAGAGGAAACGATAAAAATAAGAGTGGTGAAAATTCACACAAAAGTGAGAGATGAAAAGGAAATGAAAGTGGATGGCGCCTGGGGAAGGTAGAGGCAAAAGCTGGATCGCAGCAAGGGTGAAGCCGGGCTTTCATAGCAGTGAGGCCATAGGAAAGGGAGGGAGGATGATGATGAGTCAGGAAAGAGAATTACCCACCAAAGCAGATCTGTGTAAGATAACTTAGAGGGAGCATGTTTTATTGCAAGTAGGGATTAAAATGTGAAATATTCAAAACTCTATTTACGATCTTATAAGAAACAAACAAAAAAAGGCCCAAAAGGCACAAATGTCAGTTCTAAATACACTTTCTGAAAAGCTGAATTAGCAAAGCAACATCCAAAGAAGGCAGGGAGGCAGATGCTGCAGCTGGAAAAGCTCAATGGCAGCCTGGAGAAGCACAAAAAGTCCCAAAGCCGTCGCTATATTAACATGCTATAGGGGCCGTGAAACGCATGGTTAGGAAGACTGACCCTTCCGGGCCACATCTCAACCAGGGAACAACAGTTAAAACAAAAGAGAATACATTATAAAGAGCGTCTAATACCATCTTTGCTGAAATTTAAATCACAGATTAAGACTGATATAGCAGATGTCAAGCTATTTACTGCTTCTCAACCCAGGGGTATAATAAAATGCATATAGAAGCACAGACATTCAGGGAGGAGCAATAACATCTAAGAGTTGTGGAGAGCATTTGTGCTGCTATAAGGAAAAAAATATCGAGATTGCCTTCTGGTTTCCCAAAATGCACTGATAACCTCCATTAATATGGAGGTATCTCCACGCAGAAGACTTAAAATATTTCAGAATTACATTTGTTTAATCTGTCTCACTATTTGACTCAAAAGCGGAAAGTAAAATAATTTCTTCATGATCACTTGTAGCCTATCCATTAAAGAAACAAATGCACAATATACTCCCAAACCTTACACATTTAAACTTTCTCTTCATGTCTAACAGCCTTCTAAAAAGAAAGAGAAGGTGCTAAGTTAGAGCACATGGTCTGCTCTGCACCAAATCCCTCTGAAGATACTCAGAAGCAGGGGAAGGATGAAGGAACTTACTCCCCTTTTGCAGTCCGTTCCCTTTTCCCTTGGAAAGAGGTGACATCCAGCCGGTGAAACAGTGAGGAGTACCTTCAGAGTCCCAGAATATTTACACTAGGCAGAATACAAATACTGCAGCTGGAATTTGGCCAGCTCAAAATGATCATAGCGTGTCACTGCATTATGTGCCTTCTCCACCTTATACAAAATTAACTGTTCTCTGTTTGTACATAGAAAGTTTATAGCTTAGATGGTGTATTCATATTACTATTGTGCTGTGTACAGGATCAAAATAACCAATAAATAAGGATTATATCGAGCCACATGCAACCTATTTTTTTTACTTTATGGGATTATTTCATCCTGCATTTACAAAGGAAATTATCCCCAGGCCAGAATTATACTTGCAGTTTAAAAAGTCAAATTTGCCTTTTGGAATTAAGTGATGAAGAAACATTTTCCATACTTAGAAATGAGATGAACGTGCTTTGTGCTATGGTCCGGGGCTGCCAGCCTCAGCGTTGCAATCTGCACCATCCTCTGACAACATCCACGCCACTGATTGCACCGTGCTCATCAAAAAGGGAGGTGTTTTGTGCCAGGTCCCAAGGTGGCATGAATCAATACAGCTTCACTGGAGATAATTTATACAAGCTAAGAATCTCATGCTCTGTTTTTTAAAATAACTACTGTCTTTCCAGCACTGTAGACAAGTGCAAGCAGAAAAATGGCAGAGCAGTAAAAATTTTCTTCATTTAATATAAGTCCCATTTTCACGAGGGGCTTTATGCTCACCTCAACAGTTTCTCTGTTACTTTTCAATAAAGATCAATAACCTCAGAAACCAAGAGTCCTATTGTCTCAAAGGCATCAGCTAGTTGTAACTGAAAGGGTCCCCTCGGAGGAATTCAGCTATACTGATGCTTGCAGTTGCGCTGCAAGCTCCCCTCCAACCCAGCTTGCCACGGCTGCATTCCCCAGGACACCTCCAGGTAAGACAGATTTAAGACAAACGAAACACTGTTCCTTCACTTTCATGTGCCTTCTTTGAGCAATGCCCAACTGTTGTGGTTTAACCCGGCAGGCAGCTAAACACCACACAGCCGTTCGCTCGCTACCCCCCTGCCTCTGCGGGATGGGGGAGAGAATCAGAAAAATAAGTAAAATTCGTGGGTTGAGATAAAGACCGCTTAATAGGACAGAAAAGGAAGGGAAAATAATAATAATGATGATAAAAGAATATACAAAATAAGTGATGCACAGTGCAGTTGCTCACCACCCGCCGACCGATGCCCAGCCAGTCCCCGAGCAGCAGTCACCGCCCCCCGGCCAACTCCCCTCAGTTTCTGTACTGAGCACGACGTCCCATGGTATGGAATGTCCCTTTGGCCGGTTTGGGTCAGCTGTCCTGGCTGTGCCCCCTCCCAGCTTCTCGCTGGCAGGGCATGGGAAGCTGGAAAGTCCTTGACTAGCGTAAGCACTGCTCAGCAACAACTAAAACATCGGGGTGTTATCAACATTGTTCTCATCTGTCGTGGTTTAATCTCAGTCGGCAACTAAGCACCACGCAGCCGCTCGCTCACTCCCCCCCCCCCAGTGGGATGGGGGAGAGAATTGGAAGAGCACAAGTTAGAAAAACTCGTGGGTTGAGATAAAAACAGTTTAATAATTGAAATAAAATGATAATAATAATATGATAATAATAATAATACACAAAACAAGTGATGCACAGTGCAATTGCTCACCACCCGCCGACCGATGCCCAGCCAGTCCCCGAGCAGCGGCCCCCCCCGGCCAGCTTTCCCCAATTTATGTACTGAGCATGACGTCCCATGGTATGGAATGTCCCTTTGGCCAGTTTGGCTGTGCCCCCTCCCAGCTTCTTGTGCACCTCCAGCCTTCTCAGTCGGTAGAGCATGGGAAGCTGAAAAGTCCTTGGCTAGTGTAAGCATTACCTGGCAACAACTAAAACATCGGTGTGTTATCAACTTTGTTCTCATCCTAAATCCAAAACACTGTACCAGCTACTAGAAAGGAAATCAACTCTATCTCTGCCGAAACCAGGACATCATCCTAAATCCAAAACACAGCACTGTACTAGCTACTAGGAAGGAAATTAACTCCTTCCCAGTCGAAGCCAGGACATCAACCCTGCCCCAACGGCCATTTAGCAGCTGAGTCCCTGAATCCAAGTGTGTCAAGGGGACTTCTGGGGAAGTCTATTTCACTGCTTAAATCAGTAGTACCTCTTAAGCTTGACCCTGAGGAACATCTCAAAACCCATGAAACTCATGCTCTGCCATTATTTTGGTAACTGGATGCTATAAGACCTTGCTCTCCCAAGTAAATAACACTGATGATCATGATCTGACCTTGTGGGTTTTAAATAGAAAACATTGCTTTTCTGTGTTCTCCAGAAGATGAACACCACCACCACCAAGGATTTGTTTCACTATGCCGCAAGAAAGCTCAAGAATTCTTATTTGTTTCAACAAAATATGATTATCTTTCCTATTCAGTCCAACTGAGTGATTTGAAATCTTGATAGTATATGACTTACAGCTATGATGCCACACTAGCTCTCCAGCCACGACAGGCCACTCTCAGCAGAGGGCTCTCAGGTGAAGAATCCTCCCCCTTCCGAGGTCTCCAAAACTCGTGCCTCCTGCCCCTTGAGGAAGCAAGAAAGCATCTGGCCCATCCAGCTTTCTGGTCAATGAGGAGCTAAGCTACAATTTATTGGCATTGTCGGTGTCTGAAGTCTGGCTAGTGATTGTTGTTCAAACAGATGCTAACTGACAATAAACATCATCTAAATTATGGTATTAAATAAAGAACATAGTTGATACACTTTTTAAAATGGCCATAATAAACAAAGGCCCGCAGCAGAAAGCTTGTCTCCAGATAAGCGACAGCTAAGTCTTTTTCCCAGCCAAAAATTTCTGAACTATGTTTTATCTGACATAAGGCCCCAGTCTCCTGCAAGTCTTCCTGCAGGACAAACCTTACATGTGTAATGTCACGTAACATCAGGAATCACAGATCAGAGGATTTTGGCCAAGTTCCTTTTCCTGTGCTATTCAGTCGCCTCTCCGCTAAAGAAAAGTGACACCTCTGAAAACAATTCAGAAAAAGAGCACCAGATTAGACCTTGTAAGTCAATAAAGTTGAACAGTGAGTAGCTGGCAACACTAAAATTTTGCCTATTGCAAAACGTCACAGTTGAATGAACGGATGGGGCTTTCATGCCCCACTGAAGCATGCACAGGCTTCAAACTACTGGCATGTGTCAAGATGCTGCAAAACCTAACATCTGTAAGAGAGACATCTGGTGTGTATTTATTGGGAGCAGAGTAAGGTCTTGTTTAGATTGCACACATGAATCTGATGTGGAGAGCGGGCGATACCCTATGCCTCACAGTAAAAGCATGTTTTAACTTAAACTCCTCCATCTCTAATGCATGCCACGAGGTGTGAAGACCTCTTGCACATTGAAAAGCCAGAGTATAAATTATGAATCAAGGCACAGGTGGAGTCCTGAAGGCCAGAGTTCTCAGTTCAGTGGTGATTTTTCTAGGTTTAGGTTCCTGCAAATGATATTTATGGAATAAAAATGTATCGGGAGATTTTATATTGTAACCAATTTGAGTAAATTTGTTATATTTTGACTTGGTTTCACAAAAGTTACTTTTAATTTCTGCTTTTATCAGGCTGCCATTTTTCTTTCCCTGAAATAATTTGGCAAAGCAGTTGCATTTACCAGCAATTCATCTAACATCGTCAAACACCAGCACGACTGACATGTCCAAATCCTGACTTTAAATCATCTTTTTTGATCAGAGAAAAACAACACAGCCCTTCATCTGGTTTTATGCTCTTCATGGCACTGTTTAAAGCATGACATTTTTCTCAGCTCAATATTGCGTATGACCTTTCAGATTTCACCTGTAGTTTCAGCAAAAGCGCAATTTTCATTGGCATGTATTGTAATAACTAGCGATGACAAAAATGTGTGTTTCCAATTTAAACCCACTTAGTTTCATTTGGCACCTGCGCTAAACTTTACTTGGCAGTAGACATTCAGAAACAGTGACAGCAACGTAGGCAACTGGAGGAGCAAGAGCAAACCGAAAGGGCAGGCTCTGCACGGCAATCTTAATTATATGTGACCGTTTGGGCTGCGAGCCTTTTTCACCTGTACGAACAGCTATTTGCACCGCAGCATTGTTTCCGATGTACAAGTAGTCACAGCGTAGCACAGCCTCGGGTTAAATAGCTACTTTCTGTCCCACAAAATAAATAACTTAATCTCTTCCATGCAGCTGGTACAAGGTATTAACAGAATTTCAGGTGCTACCCCTAAGTAATTTCACAATCTTTAGGCAGATTAGAAAAGCGTAAGTCTGCAAGGAGCATATGTGGGCTGTTTCCACATATTTTTGCTCCAAGTGTAGAACAGCTTAAACAATTAAATGCAGCTTTAGCTGCTTGTAATCATCTCCTCAGCAAGCAGGCAGACAATGCCCAAATGACAAGCTGTGTGCATCCAGTGGTGACAGGGCACCCTGCCTGTACACCCGAAGCCAATTCGAGACCAGCCAGGAGCCCAGGCGTTATTTTGGAGTAAAAAGCACAAGGCTCTCCTTTCAGGCTGCCGACAGCACTACCGTCTGAACACTGTTTCAAGCCTTGGACGCAATGACCAAGAAAGATCCACAGGAGTCACCTCGACTCAGACCCCAGTGACAGAGCAGGAAAAAAGCAAACCAGAAGAGCATGCAGGTGCACTGCTTTTCTTCCTCAGTGTCTGGCAGCGCACACTCATGTGTCGGTGACCCCAGCTGTTCCAGAGATTAAAATATTTCCTCGGGCACGTAATTATGTCAAGTGAGGCTTGTTTAAAGTAAATCAGCAGGTTGACACCTTCCTTCCTAAATGCATAAGGCTTCGATGTCCAGTTGAACTAGCCCGGTGCCTAAGCGTTTTCTTTCGGAGGGATCTGTCCCAGGATCGTAGTCAACTGTGTTAAACCTGACCCCCAGGGAGAGGGAGGCTCTGTCAGGTTTTTGCATGAGAAATGAGCCCGACAGAGAAGATGCAGATTTGCCTTTCAGGGGTGCCCCAGTGCTGGCACAAGCGATTAAACCAGCCCAAGAAAAGATCGTTCCAGTTCAAAATGGTGGGTAACAGTGACCGCCGGGCAGAAAAATACAGTGGCTGTGCTCAAGACCCGCATGGACTGGATCAGCCTGTGCTTGTCGCTCAGTCCTGGGATATATTTTTCTCATGTAGCCTGCCTGAGATGTAGAAGTCATTTGTCAAATTTTCTGACACTGGGGAGAAAAGAAATAGGGAGAAAAAAAAACAATTACACAGGTACTGGTCTGTTGACATTTAAAATGAGACAATGATAAGCATTAAAAAAACCAGTTAAAAAAAAAATCCTGGGCCAGTAACCCAAAGGACCAAAGACAAATCACAAAATAGGATGCAACTAATTAGGCTGAAATGCCAACAATGTTCAGTATATCGTTCAAAGTATCCACCGTGTCAGACTGCTACCGTGACCCCCAGTTCAAATATGCCAAGGGGAAATGTAGAAAAGGACTGAATCAGATAAGTTAAATACAAGTATTTTAAAATGACATTTTAATTTCTACCTCACCATTTTAACATTTTCAAAATCGTTAAATAAGCATGTCGCCTATTCTCAGAGCAGGCCAAATGTCAGGTGTTTGTATGTATTATTCAGCTGAACATTTTAAGTACATAATCCTTCTCATTGCTAAACAGGTGGTATTATATTAACAGGTTATTTTCTTAAAAGGAACAGTGAATAGAAAACTGCTGGTGCTATAAAATGTTATATTATTGAATGTGGAGCCAGCGCTAGTACGGAACTGAACAAAGGTTTGCAGGGAGGACGGGGGGAGCAGGTAGCCACAACTTTCTGCGGTACCTATGACTTCTAAAGCACGTTTCAGGGCACTGGGACCCAGAGTCTCTGAAGTCATCTACCGCAATTTAAATTAAGTCACCAGTGCTAAACCACTCTCTAAAACACTGGGCTCCAGAAGTTTTAAGATGAGCACATCAAGGCTAAAACCTGAAAGTCAAACATAGTTTTTAATATTTGGCCTTTGAACAGTCCAGGCTGAGAAAAGCACCCTCTGCCCATCTTGAACACACAGAAATATTCCTTTTCATCATGTAGAAAGTGTCTTAAGATAAATCATATGAAGTGATTTTATACCAGGACAAAAATACTCACCTTGGAAAGTATATTAGTTGAGCTATTCAGAGAACTATACATACCTGAAAAACAAACTTCTGTAGGCAAATGAGTGTTGTATAAGCTCTACGTGACAGAGCACATCTTTACTGTGTCTCATCCATGATACTGAGTATTTTGCAGGATTTAACAATTAAAAACAGACAACAGACCTAAAAGGAAAAGGTTTGCAACCAAGTTTGATAGACTTTTTGTAGCCCATGTTGTACCTTTCTTTTTTCGCTGTGTGTCGGCTTTTGTTGCTGTTTTGTTCCCCATGTTTCAGTGACAATTATTTGAGGGACGAAGTAGACCTGAAAAAATGAAAATTAGTGGAGCAGTATGCTGTCAGGAACCCAGCCCCTCGACTTTCAGGAGAAATGTGAAGTAGGCAGCCACAGAAAGGAAATGATATATGGCCCATAGCATATTCCAAATGTGCTTCCCAAACTTTGCTTTTAGAACGAGCACTTGTTTATGTTTCATACAGAATTTGTAACAGGACTGGCAACCTCTGGGGTTTTAAAGCTTAAGAAGCTGCTAGCATTTTTTCTGACTGATGAAAATCTGCAGACTGACTCCTCTTTGCTTTATCTGAATACCAGCAAACCCACATCACTTCAGGCATTGCTTAGGTTTTTTTGTTGTTGTTGTTGTTGTTGTTGTTATCGCTTGTCACATCAAATAAAAATCTAAATCCATGAATTTGATAAAGTTCCTTTTCCTTTTGTGAACATGAGGTTAACACACAGTGAGTTCTGGAAAGAAAATGAAATGCTTTGTCCATCATTCAGGTATGGCTGCAGCTGCACTGTGTAAAAGTATCTTGCAAAAGCAATATTCTCAGCTGCTTTTGAAGCACAACCAACCAAGAAGCTACTAATGAATAGGAGCATTTATGACTTCTGCTAAACAAGTCCCCAACAAGACACTGCTTTGAGTTAGATTTTTCCCTCAAATGCCACAACTCTTAATAATATGCCAGCTTTCATACTCAGGGTGCTACCATGTGACTGGTACACCAAAGCCCTCTGAAATAATTCATTTTTCACAGACACTTGGTACCGTTGTATCGACAGGAACAGAGCCCTGCTGTATCACCTGTGTAAAATTTGCCAACTTAGACTAACTTGTCTTATTACCTCTTTTTCAATCCTTTCCCATGCTTAGGTTTGAAAGAACTTACTGAACTGAAACATCCATAGAAAGCAAGCTGCGACCACACTCTCAGTGCCCTGAGAGAGCAAACTAAGGAAAGCAGGCAAACTTAACCTGAAAGACTTGATCTTCATACTTGCTTACTCCTTCTGCAAAAAATTAAAGGCTTCTACATTTTTACGATGTCCTCCATCGGCTCGTAATCTGGACCTATAACAAGAGGTTCACTGTCACAGCCGTCTGTTTTAAGAGCTGAATAAATATGTGGGCACATCTACTGGCAAAATGAAGAAATGACTGCAAGATGTGCTATGTTTAATCTAGCAGTGAAGATCCCTGCGCTACCAGTCTTCACAGCTTGTATCACTCTGCTAGCTTACAGCAAGCTAGTGCAAGTCTAATAGCAAGTGTTAAAATCACACCCTCATTGTTTTGCATGAACATAATTTGTAATTTTTTTCATCAGTTGTGGATTGAGTATATCAATATCATGACCACAGTCTCTACGGTTTGTCTGCGTAAGATATTAAAATGCTTTTAATTTAGAAGAGTGAATCACAGATCAGATTATACTGCGTAGCCATTTTATGTAAAATCCTAGCTGAATTATAGTTATACACTTACATAAGATGACTCAGCAAAGCAACTACGTTAAAAAGTTAAGTCACCTCCAATAACATATTCGTGACGTGTTGTTTTACGTGTCATTTAGCCTGCCTAAGTTACGAATAAACGGTATCTTCGTCTCCGTTCCTGATCACCACCGAAGCCAAGAGGTGCCTTCTGCACCAGCCTCTCCCCGCCAGCAGCGAGAGGGGGGGAAGGAAGGCAGGCCACCGCACGGGCCAGCAACCGAGCGCGCCGCGCAGCCCCGCCGTGGCAGCGGGCGCAGGAGGGGCCGGAGGGGCTGGAGTCAGGGCGCGAGGGGAGCGAGGAAGGAAGAGCCGGGGGTGTCGAGGCCCGGCTTGCGCGCTGGGGCTTGCCAAGGTGAGCTCCCGGCGGCTCTCAGCAGCACACGGTCTGAACCTTCAGCCAGATCCCACTGCAGGGATTACAGGCGGCCGGGCATCCCTCCTCCCTTGCTGGCAGCATCCTCAAGACCTCTCTGATACTTACAATACTTGGCTTAACAGTACAAAAATACTTGGTGATATCATAATTATTAGTTTTTAATATACAATGTTAAAGGTTCAAACCGTAGCACCCATCAGTTACTACTGCTGTTCCTTCTGCATGCATTTTCCCCTTAGTATCTCAATTTCTTAATCTATAAAATAAGGTAATACACCTACTTTTTTGGTAAGAACTTGAAGATCTACAGACCAAAAAAAGCTGTTTAACAAATAGGCATGATTAGCTAAGATTTTTAAAAGCACCAAAATACCATTGGAAGTACAAAGGACATCAGCATTTAACTTTTGTACTGTATAAATAGTAATTAGTAAGAAAACACATTCAGCTTTCTCTATGAGAAACTGAAATGATCATTCAATGGAGAAAAACTTCCAATATAATACAGTATCATTTTATTATTTTAACCTATATGCCTGATAAGCATGTAAATGCTATTCAGATCAACCCATCAAACAAGAACCTGCACCACCCGAGGAATTTTGATATTGTTAAGTTTTATTTTATAGTACAGTGTTGGGCACTTCATGGTAATGTGGAGTTCACCAGAAACTTCTACTGACGCCACAAACTTGGAAGGAAAACAAAACAAAACAAAACACACCACACGTCACAGCTCGTTTACTACATCTACACAGTGCACTACTGACAGTAGTCTAAGGTCTGAATTACAGTTCTTGAGATGACTTTGAACAGTAGTCCAGAGGGTGCAAAAGCATGGAGTAAATTCTTAGATTTGGTTCTAGTTTTATTAAAGGTCAGTAACTAACTAAATTTTTAAAACTGTTAGGACAATGCTGGTTGTCTTTTTTAAAATCTCCAAAATTATTAAAATGATCAATAAAACCTCAAAATGTCCTGTACTTCATGCCCTTCCTATATGTATTAAAGCCTCACAACAAGGGCATTATCAGGAACCGTTTTCAAAGGTCACTAAAAAAAAAGTTCTGGAAAAAAAGTTAGAAGCATTGGGATTGCTTTGTTCCGTGTTGAGGCATTTCTCATCATATCTGACACAGATCTAAAAATAACAAACACAAATGTCAGTTGGTAAACACGTAAGCATTTTAAATTTCTCTTCCTCCTCAAAAATCATGAAGTAACAGACGTGATGTGCTTGTGCATAAGCTGCACCAAGACTAGCTGTTCCACAGTGCTTTATTGCCTCATTCAAGTATATTAAAGAAGTTCTCAAGGGAAAACAAAAGGTTAAAACAAAATGTACATCAATATACAAAGAAATTAATTTACAAAAAATTAAAAGGATACTGGCAACATTAGTAGATATTTTATGTAATGACTTATGATAATTAGGGATGTCACAAACTAAATTCTTAATACATACGGTCATCACCGTGAACTCTCACCTCATTGGTGGTACTGAGAAGCAATGCTTAACTCCTCATCTTTTTATCAGTGATAAACAAATGATCAAATTATAAACTAAACATCATAAGTTCTAATATTTAACCTTACTTCAATGTAACTGGGTTATAATTTTAAGAATTACCTAGAACTACTGGTATAGCGAACATTGGCTTAGGCCTTATTATTTCCATAGAACGTGACATCCATAACCATTCCCAGTCATTGGAAATATACATTTGCCCATTAGAATATATTCTTCATGTTTTTATCATACAACCATATTTCAAAGCTACATGTAATTTCACACATTTTTGAAAAATACCATTTCAAGGATCTGCTTGAAAAGCAGATGTGCACTACTAAATTACTTTGAAACAAGGAGAAATATTGCACAAAATTCACTGAAGATTTGAAAGTCAACACATTTCCCCCCCACAACCAAGTAGCTCCTTTATTTTTAACAGAAACAGAATGTCAATTCACGCAGAATCACAACAAACATCAATGTAATTGAACTCAACTTGTTTTTCAAATGCTAATACTGTTACTGGACTCTAAATACAAATGTCGTTAGTATTGACCTAAGTAATCGTACAAATTAATTTGAGTACCCTTTACTACAGGAAACCTTGGAATAACTTCCAACTGTGTTACCTGCTCCATACTCCAACCCAGCAGAAAATGGCAATGGCCCTGCCAACTACACGGATGGTGGATGGCCCTCTAGACTAAGGTGGCTGTGGACTCATCGGGCAACTCTATTTAGAAGAAGTTTAGCAGCATCCAGGAAAGACCTATCAAGTACCTTCAATTGGCCGCTGACTAAAACTGTAAAACAGGCATTACAAAGCAAATCGAGGAAGGTTTTGTACAAAAAAACCCCATACCATCCCTTTTCTATTCCTTTATTTTCAACCACCCTGAAGATCGTGAATTCTAGACCAGCTGTGGTCCATGCCCTTGGGGTGAAGTTGAGGACACATTCTATTCAGCCCAGATTCTGTTAACAGGTAAACAACGCTTGGCAAAGACATACACATGTAATAGCAGCAAAGAAGTTACTGAAGACAAGTCACATCACCATTCATACTGGTTTTGCTGGTGTATTTATTTCTACATTCATTCTCCAAAGACTTACCGCGATACCGTGGGAACAGACAGCCTTCACCATCCTGAGCTTTGCAATAAGGAAGCTGCTTGCCTCAGATGTAATTTTATTAGCCACATTTGTTTAGCCTGAAATTTCAGGCTGCTGGGAACACACTGGCTGGAGTCTCACAGCACCTGGACTAGAGCCTGACACCAACAGAGAAGATACTAACTCCCTTGGAAATAAAGACCACCCTTGACCTCTGCCTGCGGAGTCAGGGCGGTCAGTGGTTACGGGGCTCCTTTCTGCAGGACAGGGTACTACAATCAGCATCGCACAGGGGGTGCATTTGCAAAAGGGCCTCGTGCTGGCACTTCGATTATTGCATGAAATGCTTCTTCACTTAATTACATGCATAGAGAAAAGATTTTAGATGCTCCTTGCAATTCCATTAGACAGCTGCACCAATGAAAGATTGTTCTGTAGGACTGAACATGATTGATTGTAGGTGGAGAAACAGAAGCTGTTTTAAAAACCTGGCTTAACTGTTCTTTTGCCTAGACATCATTTACAAGAACACAAGGTTGTAACTAGCTCATTCTAAAACCTGAAAAGACATCTAAAACAGATTTTTGAGATCTAAAACACTCCTCTAATAGATTGGGTGGGATTTTCAAAAGCACCCAGCATGTGTCTAAAACTCCGGCAGAAGTCTGTTTTACAGTGCCTGAGAGGGGACTTCAGCCAGTGCCGAGGATCTCTGACGACCCCACCCAAACCGCAGCAGTATCACTGAATTGCTAAACGACAATGAAGGGTTCAGTCAACAAGTTCTACGACAACTTCTACAACTACATTTTTCCTCCAGAACAAGTCTACTTTTCGGAGGTACACAACGCCCAAATATGTGGGATGGAAGAGCAAACCACTGCCTACTCTACACAGGCTGCCCTCTGCATGCTTAGAGGGTGGGTAGGGCTCACCCTTGCATCCGCAGTACTGTCCTTCCCTGAATATCTGCACTGTTTTTCACATGTTGCAACTCTATAGACATGGATGGGAAGGCTTTGACTGGGACAACATATTATCCATTCTGCAAATCCCACAGGGGATTAATTCCATAGGCAATATTACTTCTGCCTACATGGCTGGGTTGGAATCGCTGCAACTGAGCTAGAACATTAAACAATATCCTGAAATCTGGATTTCCTCAAAGTTATCATCCCTCCCGAGAACTCCCAGGCTCTGCTTCGCCACCCCACTGGAAAAACCCAGGAATCCCTTTCTCTTTCTACTGCCCTTACTTTTTTCCTCCCAAACCAGATGAGCGATACGGCTCATTTCAGGCAGACATCTATGCAAAACGAACTTGAAGATATTAAATTCAAGTCCTAGTTTGACTGTCTACGTCAGAAATTTGTTCCTAAGTGTAAGTAACAGATTACAAAGCTTAATCAAATAACCTGATATCTCCCTTAAACAGGAGAAGTGGGAAGATCCTGAAGAAGAGGTGCCTCTGAAGATGACCACAGGAGCTATGACTAAGCAGAACTCAGTTCTCACCAGTAGCTGGTGATCCATGTTCATGATTTTCAAAGACATTAGAAGGATTTCCACAAATAAAAAGCATAAAAGTATAAAGCTTGTAAAAAGTACTGGACCTGGACAATTTCTCTTAATATAGAGCCCAATGTGGTAATAAAAATACTGTATATGTAGCCAATAAACAGTTTTATATTATCACAAGGACAGAAAACAACAGTGTTGAACCAGAAATATCAGTTTGGACTCTTATCTATTTGGTAACTGGTAACTCTGTTTAAATAAGGCACAAATATTAGCCTTTTTAAAAGATCACTGATAGTAAGTGGAAAAGATTCTGTAATGTTACAGACTTAAAAATGTACCTACAGTTAAATTCAACATAGATATAAGACTGAGTTATTTTTGAACACATACAAGGTTCAAAACCAAAAAAGACACACTATTTAATGACTGTAAACACTCTATGGGCTTTATAAATAGCAAGGAAAGAATGTGGCATAAGCACAGTAACTAGCATTTTGATGGCAACTGAAATAAAAATAATTCTGAATTTAATTTTACCTTCCATCTTTTAGCTTAGCTGTTTACTTCTTTTCAGCATGCATTTTCACTCAATGAAACAGTGAATTATTACCACAATGCACTGATTTTGAAAGATTCCACTATCAAACTTTCAATTTTATGGTCCTTATAATAACTTTAAGAATATTAGCAGCCTCACACGGCTTCCATATTTTTCCCACAAAGGTGAGAATGGGACAATCTATGTGATATTCAGTGCCTAACTCTCATGTAAAGCCAGTAAGATTTATTCCATCAGAGAGGCATTTCTGAAAACCATTTTCTGGCATGTGGATGCCTCATCCCTGGAAACATTCCAGGTCAGGTTGGATGGGGCTCTGAGCAACCTGATCTAGTTGAAGATGTCCCTGCCCACGGCAGGGGGGTTGGACTAGATGACCTTGAGAGGTCCCTTCCAACCCAAACTATTCTATGATTCTATGACTTAGGTGTTTGATGGTTTTGAAAGTAATGGTAGCCATAATTTCTGAGTTTTTTCTATTTTTCCCCTTAAGGAAAAATTACCTTTAATATATGAAGAAAATAAAACATCATCTTAGATGGAACCGTGGACAGAAACACCATGTCAGATGCAGAGGAAAAGGAAAGGTGAATCTTGAAATTCTCATCAACAAAATGCAAGGACATGAATGAGAAAGAGTGAGAAGTGCTACAAGAACACAGACCTCTGTGTTGCCCGTCTTCTCTTAGACACACTTGGCAGCACTACATTTGGGTAATGTTTAGTACCAGCAAAAGAGAAGTATTCCCTCTACCGAGTCACTAATACCACCTCTAAACAAGTATGCGTGAGGTTGCACTGCAGCTTTCTCATCTGAACAGCACCTGAGCCACCTGGTCTGACCCACCTGGAAAGGTTACAGCTAAGACTTTAAATAATTTTTATGATACTTTTGATTTTAATAGTGCAAAATATTTTGCCA